>NC_136262.1:81003790-81068790 GCF_964187855.1 Myxine glutinosa
TTTTGGAATAACATTTTGCATCAATAATTTGAATTGAAAGTACGAGGGGTTGACCTATTTCTTGACATTGACCTAATTTTAAGGTCATGACTTAATTATAGACATTTTTACATTTTCATCATAACTTGACTTGGGTTTGTCTGATAAGAACGAAATTGCCCTCTCGATAGCCAGGAGCAAGGTGCATTTACATTTAATTTACAACATACACACCGAGTTAAAGATCAAGGTCTTACACCCTCAGCGATGATAAAACACCATTTAAGTTTTTCTCCCTTTTTTCTGCCAATGTCCGGGGACTTTAAGAATAAAATTTCGCATCAATAATGCGAATAAAAGTTTGAGGAGTTGACTTGTTTTTTTCACCTTGAAATATTTTTGAAGGTCATGGCCGAATTATAGAAATTCTGACATTTTCAGAAAAATTTGACCAAGGTTTGTCCGATGAGAACGAAATTGCCCTTTCTAGATAACCTAGAGGAAGGCACATTCACACTTTGTTTTCATCACACCCCGCTGGGTTAAAGGTCAAGGCTATAAAATGGCAGTCTGTAAAAATAACGTGTATTTTGTCATATATTCAATTTTTGTCATCATTCATCGTTCAATTTTGTATTTTGTCATCGTTCAATTTTACCAATGTGGAATCTCAAAACCGCTGAACCTTCCACAATGTTCTTGCAGCATAATAATGTACCTGCATTGAAGTTATCCACCTGACATTTGATAAGTGTCCTTGACCTACCTTTTCTGGATTGTGACCTAATTAACAAAAAACACCTTTTTGATCATATCTTAAATAAATTTCTGATGCTTTTCATGGAGTTGAGTTTTGTGGATAGATTGTAGATGGGGACACATTTTCTTAATTAACACTCTATCCAATAAATGTTGAAGGTCAAGGTCATATGTCGATCTGAACAAAATATGCCGTCATTGGATCGTCGGCCAATGGTAAGTCACAGGCGATAGCTAAGGGTAATCCGGGGGAAGGTTACCTTTTGCAATCGGTTTGTGATCGCAGATATCTACCTGCACGTGCACTTATGGAATAATTTATTTCCAATAGATGAGTGAATTCTGAAGCATGGTCTCCTTGGAAAATAAAATGAAAAAGTAAAATATTGCAAATATTTATATTATATAACACGTTATTTTAAATAAATCCTGAGTATGTATTCGTTCATCACGAAGTAGCATTCACTTCCCATTTAAAAAACACGCATGACCACACAAACAACAAGGACGACGAACAACAACCAACAACGATGACGACAACGAATAGCGATGATGCCGAACAATGACAAATAACGACAACAACAACAACAACAACTAGAAAGCATCTCAAAATGCAAAGCCTGTCCACGTCCGCTTTGTACTTCACTTTGCTTTGTACAACTCTGTCCTCAAAACATGTTCCTAAATAAAAGGAAGGGGATACCTTGGGAGTTTGAGAATGTACTATTTGTCGTTGTTTGTTCTGCGAGAGTTGTTGGAGTTGAATGCGTACTTGTGGAAGCATCTATTCCCACTGGATGAGTGGGTTCTGAAGCAGGATCTCCTGGGAAGACAAAATGAAGAAAGTAAAGGAAAGTAAAGTTACACACATTTCATTTGTACATAAAGTTTTATTTTTTAATTCAAAATCCAGGAAACAGGTTCCTCTATTACAAATTAACATTCCAAATCAATCTTTCACAAATTAATTAGCTTTCATCATATTTATGATTGCACAAAAAACATGGCTTTGGCTTAATAAAATGACGCCAATTGCAGTGCAAAGCCGTTCATTTCATAACTGGAAAACCCAAGCAGTATTAATTCACTCAAGTTGTTGTTATTCTATCCTGGCTGCTTCACAGTTAGAACAGAATGCCAGAACCCTGACACAGGGTTGGAGGTTTCTTTGTTAAACCTGATACATGCATTTGAAAGTTAACCTTTGCATGACAAACAAGTTTTGTTCGATTTTTTGTTAGAAAGGGGATCAAATGTGAGTGTGTGCTTTTGACATTATTACCCTCGCTAGAGGAGAGGGTGTTGCATTTGAGTCCGTTTGTTACTTGGGGGAAAAAACATTTTTTTTGACGTTGATCACTCCGTTTTGTGTGTCTGTGTGTGTGTTTGTTTGTCTGTCTGCTCACATATACTTGCCTATAGGTCACAATTTTAAACCGATCTTCTCAAAACTTCACCAAACGGCAGAGTTCGTGGTCCGACAAAAGCCTCTATATTTTTGAGGTCAAATGGTCAACATAGCCCAAAGGTCAACCACTTTTTTTTTTAATTTCTAAAATCCACAATATTCATCCGATTGACTTGAAATTTGAATAGGATTTCCTCATTCACAAACTGAATTTAACCACCAGCTATTTTGGAGATCAACATAGGCCAAAAGGTCAACATAGGCCTAAGGTCAACCACTATTCTCAAATTTCTAAAATCCTCAATTTTCATCTGATTGACTTGAAAACTGAATAGGATTTTCACATCAGCTTACTGAAACCAACCACTGAACTGAACTGTTTTTCAGTTCAACATAGGCCAAAAGGTCAACATAGGCCAAAAGGTCAACATAGGCCAAAAAGTCAACATAGGCCAAATTTCTAAAATTGTCAATTTTCATCCGATTAACTAAAAATTTGAAGACGATTTCTATATCAAGTCATTGAATTCAACCACTAATTATTTTTGGGGTCAAAAGGATGCTCTACTGAGCACCATTCTACTTTGTTCTCTTTTGCCAAGTGTCACTCGATGAGTAATGTTTCTTTGTTTATCTGTCTGTTTGTTTGTCCACACAGAATAAATATGATTTTCTCTGCAACTATTGGTCCGATTGACAGGAAATTTTCACCACAGGTGCACCTCATCCTGTAGAATTTTTAATGATAATTATGACATCATAGGTCATGTGGTACGGGTGCAATCATATGTGCCTCCATTATGACATCATAATTCGAAAAGTACAAAAATTCATCCGATCAAGATGAAATTTCTTAAGCATCATCTAGGGATAAATTGGTGGGGAAAAACAAAATGACGTCATCAGTCATGTGGTTCGGCCGCCATATATGTTTTAACACAAAAGCCTTACAAACCACTGAAAACATGTCCTGGCGTGGGTCTGCAATCTCTGATTGCTCTTTCTAGTTTATCTTTGTAAAGGCATTGATCCTATACATTTATTTAGATATACTGTATATATGTTATGTTTGGAAGTGCGTATGTGTGTATGTGTGTGTGTGTGTGTGTGTGTATGTATGTGTGTGTACGTGCGTGTATGTGTGTGTATGTGTGCGTATGTGTACGTATAATATGTGTGTGATTGGTTGTTATTGCCATAATTTGGGTTTTAGAAGGTGGAACGGAGTCTTCCCAATACTCGAAGTATCCACCCTCTCTAAGTGTGAAGTGTGTGTGTGTGTGTGTGTGTGTGTGTGTGTGTGTGTGTGTGTGTGTGTGTGTTTGCACTGCTGAAACACTGCTGAAATGCACTGCTGAAACGCTGGACGGAATGAGTTGTGAACTGGTGGTTGTACTCGGTGTGTGCTTACGGGAATGTTTTTGGCATTTAAAAAGTATGAAAAGTCTCGGGACTCGGGAGTGAGGGAGACCCCAATTATATTTACTAGTGCTCCGCGCACCTCACCACACATCGTTTCAGAGGGGTAGGCATCTTTGACAATTTTGGTGTCTTTTGGGTCTTCATGGTGTCTTCAGAGGCTTTTGGGTCTTAAGGGTCTTCGGTGTATTTTGGGTCTGTGGGGTCTTCAGGGACTTTTTGGGTCTTTGGGGTCTTTTGGGTATTTGGGGTATTTTTGATATTCGGGGTCTTTTGGGTCTTCAGGGTCTTTTTGGTCTTTGGGGTGTTTTGGGTCTTCGGGGTGTTTTGGGTCATCGGGGTGTTTTGGGTCTTCAGGGTGTTTTGGGTCTTCAGGGTGTTTTGGGTCTTCAGGGTGTTTTGAGTCTTCGGGGTGTTTTGGGTCTTCTGGGTATTTTGGGTCTTCGGGGTGTTTTGGGTCTTCGGGCTGTTTTGGGTCTTCGGGGTGTTTTGAGTCTTTGGGGTGCTTTGGGTCTTCGGGGTGTTTTGGGTCTTCGGGGTGTTTTGGGTCTTCGGGATGTTTTTGGTCTTCAGGGTGTTTTGGGTCTTCGGGGTGTTCTGGGTGTTCGGGGTGTTTTGGGTATTCGGGGTGTTTTGGGTGTTCGAGGTGTTTTGGGTCTTCGGGGGTGTTTTCGGTCTTCGGGGTGTTTTGGGTCTTCGGGGTGTTTTGGGTCTTCGGGGTGTTTTTGGGCTTCGGGGTGTTTTGGGTCTTCGGGGTGTTTTGGGTATTTTGGGTCTTTGGGGTGTTTTGCATCTTTGGGGTGTTTTGGGTCTTCGGGGTGTTTTGGGTCTTTTGGGTCTTTGGGGTCTTTTGGGTCTTTGGGGTGTTTTGGGACTTCGGGGTGTTTTGGGTCTTCGGGGTGTTTTGGGTCTTCGGGGTGTTTTGGGTCTTCGGGGTGTTTTGGGTCTTCGGGGTGTTTTGGGTATTCGGGGTGTTTTGGGTCTTCGGGGTGTTTTGGGTCTTCGTGGTGTTTTGGGTCTTCGGGGGTGTTTTGGGTCTTCGGGGTGTTTTGGGTCTTTGGGGTGTTTTGGGTCTTCGGGGTGTTTTGGGTCTTCGGGGTGTTTTGGGTCTTTGGGGTGTTTTGGGTCTTTGAGGTCTTTTGTGTTTTTGGGTATTCAGGGTCTTTTTGAGCCTCAGGGCCTTGAAGGGTATTTTGGGTCTTTGGGGTGTTTTGGGGCTTTGGGGTCTTTAGGGTATGTTGGGTCTTTGTGGGTCTTCAGGATATTTTGGGTCTTCAGGGATCTTGGTGGTCTGAAGGGTCTTGGGGGAATTAAAGGGTCGTTAAAGGTCTGAGGGGTCTCAGCAGTCTTAACGCAATTAAGAGGGTTAATTAAGAGGGTGGTAAATTTATTTGAAGAAGAAGAAGACGTTTTCGTCACATATAAACGTACATAGCGACCCATATACGTTTGCTCTATTATAATAAGATATGCAAATATGTATGGCATTGTATATATTGTCGACCGAATAATATTATATATGTATATATGTATATCATATTTATATTTTTTGTTTGTTTTTGTAAATATATATTTACGTGTTTGTAAATATTATTATATATTTGTAGATTTTATTAAGTCGTGTTTTCCACATTCTCATAACAAGCCTGATGTTGGCTTAACTGTTGAGATGGCTGTCTGGAGATCTTATGGTCTGGAGTTTGAGCCCCTGCCCTGCCGTTGACATAACACCAGGTGGGTTGACAGCCTGTCATCCATCAGAAGTCAGCAAATGAACACCATCTTATCATACTATAATTCACCAAATGTCCGTCCGCCTGTCTGTCCGTCCGTTCGAAGGCAAGGCAAAAACGGCTGAACCGATCGCAACGATATTTTGGGTGGGCAATCCTGGGACCCCCTGGAGTAAAATAGGCTATATTGTTTTTCCAATTTCAGCTTTGGTCTCCAGCATTTTCAGGTTTGGACTCCCGCATAACGTTATTTTCCCGGGTACCACACAAAAGGCTGCACCGATCGGAACCTGACGAATGAAAACACATGGTTAAAAATAATTACCTCGGACAAAGACCTTTTATAAGGACATGGGTTGAACCCTGCTTGAGAGAATGCCAACCCCCTACCCACCATCACGGTTGTCTCTCCAACTCACAATCCCACGAGATATGCGGAAAGGACAACCAAAACCAATGATCTTCTTTTTGATTCGTATATAAACATCATTAAAAGTAAACAATGACCTCGGCCAAAGTTCAAACGACGTGGGTTTAATCTCCACATGAGAGAATTCCACATAGCTATTTGGGTGGTGTATAAGCAAACAGATCGCTGTCTCCATCGATCTTGCCAATGCCGTAACACCTATCGGCTCAAAATCCTAATAACTGTTGACTTGGTAGTTTTTACAATGAAGGAAACATTAGCAATGTTGTTAAAAGTTTATTTTTTATATTAATGCTATATATTTTGTGATTGGAGTTATTCTGTTTGGAATGAAAAAAGAGATATCGAGTTCAAGTGAATGACGAAATGCCGTGATGGTTTCTACTTTCTAAACGTGGAATTCGCGGATCACCATATGCAGATTCGCCACGGACCCACGATCGATGTTTCTATACATGAACGTACCCGTTTGTTTGCGAACTTACAGTTCTTACAGTTCAGTACTTCGTGTAACCCCCACGAGCATTCAGGAGAGCACGCACACATCGAGACATGCTGTTCACGAGATTTGCCAAGGTTTGGACAGGAATCGCTTGCCTGCAGTGACAATAGTCTGCTGCAATTCACGCACAGAGGTGGGCTGCTGGTCCAAGTTGTCGATTTGACGCGTTAATTCTGCCTACAAGTTCTCTATCGGATTCATATCCGGGGACATGGCAGGCCACTCCATATGCTATACACCACGGTCAGCAAGAAAGTGTTGGATCATGCGAGCACGATGAGGCCGTGCATTGCCATCTTGGAAGACAAAGTTTCCTCGAAAGGCTGCACGAGCAAATGGAAGCAATGTTTCTTCCAGAATGGCCCTGTACTTGAACTGGTTCAGGTTTCCATTCAGAACAACCAGGTCAGTTTTGCCCCCTGCATGAAAAGCAGCTGAAACGGTCACCCCACCACCTCCAGCTTGGACTCTTGGCACTATACAATCTTTGTTGTAGGCTTCATTCACTTGTCTGCACACTCGGACGCGGCCATCTTGACGATAGACCAGAAATCTAGACTCGTCACTGAAGGTCACGTGATTCCAGTGTCCTGACTGCCATTGACGGTGCTCTCTGGCCCACTGCAATCGGCGCTGGCTGTGTTGTCTGGTCAGACGTGGCTTTCTCAGGGGTCGCTTGGTACGATAGCCTGCTTGAACCAGTCGTTGGTTGACTAGCCTTCTGGATACAGGCACATTTGTCAGTTGCTGCCACTCAGCCCTAAGCCGATTAGCTGACTTGGTACAGCCATTGCAGACTAACCGGTGCAGCTGGCGATCATCTCTCCGTGTGGTTCTGCGTGGACGTCCTGGCCTCGGTATTGGAGTAGGGACACCCCTCTGAGCATTTCATATCAGGATCTTTGACACCTGACCTTGAGTGATGCCATACTGCCGAGCAATAGCACGCTGTTTTATGCCAGAATTTCGTAAAGCCACCACTCCATGACAAACAGCATTGTCAAGTTGATGGACCATCTCCAGAGGAAGCGGCAATAACTTTTGTAGACGTGCAGCAGTTGTTTTCCACTAATACAGAACACAACAACCCTTATATACCCGATTGTGAAGCCAATCGTCAAATGTACCTGTCCTTACATTTTGTCACGCCATCTGTGATATAATCCTGTTATTGACTTCTTGCTGCGAAAGACAATCAGTGACATGGTTCTTTCAACAAAGACATCACCGAAGGGTAAAAGAAACTCACCAAATTGATATACTGAGTTCAGAAAGTAAACCCAAGTCAAGAAAAATAAATATTCCATATTAAATGCCAAGTCTGTGTATATATATATATACACACACACACACACACACACACACACACACACACACACACACACACACACACACACACACACACACACACACACACACACACACACACACACACACACACACACACACACACACACACACACACACACACACACACACACACATCTCGTTTTTTCATTTCTGTTCCTCAAAATTCTATCTCTCTCTTTTATTCACAGACACACACACATACACACACACACACACACACACACAAATATAAACACACACACACACACACACAAATAAACACACACACACACACACACACACAAATAAACACACACACATAAACACACACACACACAAACACACACACATAAACACACACACACAAATAAACACACACACACATAAACACACACACAAATAAACACACACACACATAAACACTACACACATATATAAACACACACACACACACACACACACACACACACACACACACACAAATAAACACACACACACATAAACACACACACACACAAATAAACACACACACACACACACACACACACATAAACACTACACACATATATAAACACACACACACACAAATAAACACACACACACATAAACACACACACACACACACACACACAAATAAACACACACACACACAAACTGGAGTGATCAACATACTTGTGAAAAAAATGTTTTTGTCAAGTAACAAACACAAACAGACAGGGGTGAAAACATAACCTCCATCCACCTTCGGTGGCGGAGGTAATAAGCACATGTGACACTAGGCTGAGGCTTCAGACTTTGGCACGCTCACGAGGCCGCACCTCGAATGAACTGTTCTAACCTATACTTGTTGACGGACTTTATACGAGTAATAATATAAAACACAAACATTTGATCGAAATCCTCCATCAATTTAATAACCCCAAATCTTATGAATGATGATGACAAGGGATCAGGCTGCACATCTGCAGGTGTCCACATTGTATGAACCGTTCTCGCTTCACCGTTGAGCATATAGATTACAGTTTTTTCCGATTGCATAAACACTAAAATCAAAAGTATTACACAATTATCAAAACCTTACACTCAAGGAGCAAAACATCGGCCCAGATTTGCACCACTATAAGCACAATGTCAGCCTCACACCTTTTACAAAACAATACACACAGTGATTTGCAAAACACTAAACACACTTGTATACATTAGACACAGAAGTATATCATGATGTCACTTCCTTGCAATTCCAAAGCACGGACTGTCAAATTACCACACCTATGAGCCAATTGGTTAAACACAGCCAGCAGGTGCGCAAACACACGATTGCTTAATTGTAGACACACCAATCAGGTTTAAGCACTATAAAAATGCAGCAGGTGAGTTCACCTGTCTTCAACCAAAATGGAAGGAGTCAGAAGAAGAAGAGTGAGGGTGCCAGGGGGAATCCACGGAGGAGGAGAAGGAGGTAGAGGAAGAGGAAGACCTGAAGCAGGAGGAGAACGTGCTCAAAGAAGAAGAGGACCAAATTTATCAAATGAAATTCGCGCAACACTAGTTGACCATGTCGTGAACCACGGATTGGCGCTGAGGGAGGCTGGACTAAGAGTTCAGCCAAATCTTAGCAGATATACAGTGGCATCTGTCATTAGGACATTTCGACAAGAAAACAGGTAAAATAAAATCTGTCGACAGTTTACAGTAATCAGCTGCTTATTGCATGCACCATATCAGCACTTTTGATACCCCTTCCTGTGACATTTACAGTAGGTTACATGTATTTTTTTCTACATAGGATTGAGGGTCGAGAACGACAAGGAGGAAGGGGGCCCATGTTCACGCAAGAACAAGAGAGAGAGATCATAAACATGGTTTTGGCCAATAATGCTATCAGGCTCAGAGACATTCAAGCCAACGTTATCGGTGACCATGCCATTTTCAATAATGTCCATCAGGTCTCTCGGTCAACACTGGCACGCATCCTGAAAGGACATCAGGTTCAAATGAAACAAGTTTATCGAGTGCCTTTTGAGCGGAATTCAGAGAGGGTCAAACAGCTGCGGCATGAGTACGTGGAGGTATGTATTGTTCACTTTAGCACTGTGATGTTGCATACTGCACACGTAACCTTTTTACATGTAAATTTACTGTATACTAGATCTATGCTGAACTACACAATCTTGTCTTTCACTGTATTTCAGAGAGTTTTACAGATGGATGCTGAGGAAATCCCGCATGACTCCATATACATAGATGAGGCAGGGTTCAACCTCACAAAAGCAAGAAGGAGAGGCAGAAATATCATTGGCCACAGGGCTATAATCAATGTCCCAGGGCAACGTGGGGGTAACATCACCCTTTGCGCTGCCATTACACAGACTGGGGTCCTCCTCCGTCATGCCAATATGGGCCCTTACAACACACCTCACATTCTCACATTTTTGGACCGATTGCACAACATCGTCACAGCAGTAAACCAAGTGCACCAGATGCAATACATTGTCGTCTGGGACAATGTGTCGTTCCACCGCTCTGCTCTGGTCCAGAACTGGTTTCAACACCATCCACAGTTTACAGTACGATACCTTCCACCATACTCTCCGTTTCTAAACCCAATCGAAGAGTTTTTCTCGACATGGCGGTGGAGGGTTTACGATCTCCGGCCCCAAGCTCAGGTACCCCTCATTCAGGCCATGGAGGAGGCCTGTGACCAAATCGACGCCGCAGCTGTGCAAGGATGGATTCGACATTCAAGACGGTTCTTCCCACGTTGTCTTGCCAATGAGGATGTCGCCTGTGATGTTGATGAAATTCTCTGGCCAGATCCAGCTAGGCGAAGAGATAATGTCTAGTATTTTCTGTACTGTATTTTCAGTTTTTTTCAGATTTTTTTTCTTTTTGCTGTAATTGTAACCTGTACTGGATACAGTATTTTATGTTTGTCTGATATTTGTTGAGCTTACAGTGTTATGCACACTACTGTAGTAGCATGAAAACTGGGACATGTTTTGTTGTGATTCTCCATGTTGACATGTTGACTGATTTGGGTATATGGAGAGAAATAAATTATATTTTCATCAGTCCGCAGCATTGGTCTTGTGTAGTGTTTGGTGAATTTATTGTATATTTGCACTTTCTCTGTGTGCTTCCCTTGCAGTACTCTAATCACTGAGAAGTAGGATTGCTAAAAGTGTTTTAGGTTCGCAACAGCAGTGTGTAACTGGTTCAAACAGAATTAAGTCATATGAAACGTGTGTGTTTCATATGGTAACAGAATATGGTTTTTAGAAATTAGTGTATAGTTTTTACAAGAGTGTTTCATTTTGCAAAGGATCTGAGGTGTTCTGCTACTTGTGTGTGTGGTTGTGTGAATTGTGTGTAGTGTTTTGACAAAATGGGCCCTGTTTTCAAAATCGTGTTTAAGCAATCGAAAAAAACGTAACAAAGACAGAATTGGGGAGCCCCCCCCCCATGCACCCCCCTCCGCCGCCCCCCACGCCACGACCCCGAACTTCCAGGACTATAAAACATTATTTGATACCTACAACCTACCTGTGCACACCCCGAGTAAACTTCCATTTTTTAACTAATTTCGTCCAGCACTTCAGGAGTGTAAATAGATGTAAAACAAATAAATAAAGAAGGACTTCTCAAATGATAGAATGATATTGATAAAGCAAGTGTAGGCCTCAAGCGTTGTTCCCATTGCCTTTTTATACCCCACACTCACCCGAGACGTTCAACAGAAATACAACAGTAGTCGCAAGGACGGCGACGATAATGATCAATCCGACCAGCAGAGCCAAAAGTAATTTCAATAAAATCTTCATCTTCCAGATGTCGTTTCCTGAGGTGAGTGAGCAGCAATGGTCGTTCCCTGAGGTTAGTGAGCAGCAATGGTCGTTCCCTGAGGTGAGTGAGCAGCAATGGTCGTTCCCTGAGGTGAGTGAGCAGCAATGGTCGTTCCCTGAGGTGAGTGAGCAGCAATGGTCGTTCCCTGAGGTGAGTGAGCAGCAATGCTCGTTCCCTGAGGTGAGTGAGCAGCAATGGTCGTTCCCTGAGGTGAGTGACCAGCAATGGTCGTTCCCTGAGGTGAGTGAGCAGCAATGCTCGTTCCCTGAGGTGAGTGAGCAGCAATGGTCGTTCCCTGAGGTGAGTGAGCAGCAATGGTCGTTCCCTGAGGTGAGTGAGCAGCAATGGTCGTTCCCTGAGGTGAGTGAGCAGCAATGCTCGTTCCCTGAGGTGAGTGAGCAGCAATGGTCGTTCCCTGAGGTGAGTGAGCAGCAATGGTTGTTCCCTGAGGTGAGTGAGCAGCAAGGGTCGTTCCCTGAGGTGAGTGACCAGCAATGCTCGTTCCCTGAGGTGAGCAGCAATGCTCGTTCCCTGAGGTGAGTGAGCACCAATGCTCGTTCCCTGAGGTGAGTGAGCAGCAATGCTCGTTCCCTGAGGTGAGTGAGCAGCAATGGTCGTTCACTTCATGTCGATCGTCACAATTTAAAATGCCTCTCACTAGTCACAGCCTTTTATTCCGCTCATGTTCAGTGGAATCGTCAGGGGCATTTGACAATCAATGAAGTACATTCCTCTGAGTAATGGTAATAAAACCAGTTTTCTTTAGAATATGCAAAATCAGCAAACCGGTTCCGTCATCATGAACACAGCACTCACTTCATCTTCATCTTCATCCTCGTTCGGTCACACAGCTCAAACGTCTAACGATCGTCGCCATGCGAGCGAAGCGAACTGGAACTGTACAACGACACAAATATCACCTGGATAATTGCTGTGTCGTCATACAGGGAATCTACCTGGCAAAGGTAAAAGGTAAATCCTCGCATTCAACTGGTTTATCGGCTTAACGGAGCAACATCAGATACGATCAACATCGGGACGTAGGATCGTCATCAAAAGTGGGATGGGGCTGACCTGCTGGGGGGGGGGAGGGGCTTTGGAGCATGCCCCCACCTAGGAAATTTTGGAATTCTAGGCTTCATTTTACCTGTAAAAATACATGTACCCAATTTTTTTTTACCTGTAAATATTTTTGGAATTCCTGGCAAAAGTTTCCCATGACTACCCAGCCAGCATGTTCAGCTGGGGCCCATATGAATCCTATTTGGGCTATCTTGTGGGTCCCAAGTGTGTTCCCCCACGTTGGCCCCAGCTGGATTTGTCCATAGGCTCCACCCGGGGGAAAACTGGGATGCCCACGTTGACAGTGCATGGGCTTTTTTTTGCCTAGCCCACATAGGCTGGACATGTGATTTGCATGGGTTATACATGGGTTTTTCCTGGACCTCATGTGAATATAAATTGGGTGTAAATCAATACCGTACTGCATCAGCTACAACATCACATCTGCTTTACTGTCAGTAGAAATATCGAATGGAGTGTACTTTTAGAGAGGCTGTTGCTTGAAGTTATCTTAAACAACATCCTAACTTGGATCTGTCAAAACAAGCTAGTAATGGTGTTACGTGGTCCCCTCGGTGAATACCTGGTCTCGGTGACCCCCGGACCGTGAGAGGAACTTCGCCAGAAAGTTAGATTATATATGCGCTTTCGCCACGCAATCCATATGAATTCCACCCAAGAGACAACTGAAGTTCAAGGATATATTTCCATGGTAATGATACCATACAATTTCAATGATACAACCACGGAGATTTTCCCCGAGCAATCAACAATAAACAACCATCAACAATTCCCCATCCACAATCAATTCCCTATGATTAAGATGGCCATCTTATATGTGTGTGTCCCCGTGAGTACTCACGACCCCCTTTTGGTCTCGGTCCCGCACAATGTCTCTGGGCCCCTCCTGACCAAGATGATGGTCGGCGTCGCCGCACTCGGGCGGTTGAACGAACCCCGGGTGGACGTGTTTCCACCGGGCAGGTATCGTACCCGACACCCCGGCTGCAGCCCCTCGTGGCCACGCGAAGCGGGTACGGGAAAGCCAGCCAAAAGCCCCACGCCGCTTGCAAGGCGTGTTAGGCCCCAACGGGCGACCCGTACGCGTCTTTTTAGACGGTGTCGCGAACGGTGCCAAACGCTGGGTCGGTGCACGGCCACACGACAGTTTGACGTCCACCGGGCAGGTATCCGTCCCGGTAACTCCTCTCGCCAGACGGGCTCGGGAACGCCGCTTTTCCACACGGCTCAATCAATCCCACCTTTCGTCGGAGCGGGGCGAGGAAAGAGAAGAATACTCGTCCCTTTTCTTCCTCGTGTCCCTTCCTCTTCCGTTTCCGGTCACTTCCGTTTCCGGCCACTTTTCAGAAGGGCTCCTGACCCTCCAACCACAACAACCCTTAATAGACTACACACGGATAAGCCAAAGACCTGAATGGTAATTCACATACATTCACATAAATATGTAACACTCCCCCCCTTCAAGAAAGAAAGTTTGAACCCAGCGAAAACTTTCTTTGCCGGCCAATTTGGAGAAACAAACCAGATAACTCAACCCCCCCACATTATCAGTTCCCCCCGGGCACAGTTATCACTTAAAAATAAAGCAACCAAAATTTCACCACAACCCCTCCAGATTACTCACTCTGGACTAAGCACCAGCAACGACCTTGTCCCTGCCAAATCAAACTCCATCTCATGACCCTCTGACTTTGACCGTCAGTTTCTTGTGAATGAAGGTTAAGGGGTTGATCAAAGATCCAAAGTTAAGCCACTCGATAGCACTTTATCCGGGAGGCCAAGCCGAGTATTCACTACATGGATGCCTTTAGGAACGTGGAGTTCACGGGTAGTCCGTGCAGGAAAGTTCACTACATGGACGCCTTTAGGAACGGCGTTCACGGTTAATCCGTGTAGGAATCTTGGCTCGGCGGCTCCGCCGCATTCAGTGCTTCAACTTCTCAGAACTTCCCTAATAATTAGGGTGGGACCACTTGTCCCTGTAGTCCCATGAATAGCGGTCTCCTTCTCGGCCACTACTTTGCCAATCCTTCCTTCGGGAGCGGCCGTAACTCAGGGAGCCTCCATAATAATATTGGTTGCGGCCACCACCAAAACTACCGCCCAGTTGTCCTCTCCTGTAGACCTCTCGACGCCTACGAAATGCCTTCCCTACTGTTATGGTCCGACCCTCCAAAACCTTGCCATTCCAATTCTTCTCTGCCTCTCTGGCGTCTTTTGTGCTGGCAAACGTGACAAAGCCGAACCCTCTTGACTGTTGCGTTTCCCAGTCTCTTACCAACCGCACTTCCACCAGCGGCCCATATCTGTTGAAGACAGAGGTCAGAACTTCTTCCTCTGTTTTGAAGTTCAGTCCCCCTACAAATAACTTGGCACTTTTGTCGCCATCCCGAGCTGGTGTGGTGTTATTTTCCCTGCTGGGCTCTTTACCAACCCTCAGGTTACCATAAACTTGACCCCCGGCCAAATCATTCCCGATAACTACAGATACACCCTCTACAGGAAGCGTGGCTTGTAAACCGACGGTGACCGGTGCTGACACCAAACCGGACTCCAAATGGATGACATGAAGGGGAGCACTAACCCCGCCCCCGATCCCCTGTAAACGAACACTATCCCCCGTTGCCGTCTCCTCGGACCATGGCAAAATGCCTTCAAGCATTAAAGATTGATGTGCCCCTGTGTCTCTCAATATCCTAACCGGTCTCCGGTTAGTCGAGGCTCCATCCAGTGACACAAACCCCTCTGAAATAAATGGCTGGTAACCCTTTTGATGGCGATTTCTCACAATGGCCATTGCATTTGGAGTCGTAATAGTCGGACTCCGCTCTGGGTCTTCCCTTTTCATGCGGTAACAACTGGACATCAAGTGTCCAGGTTTCTTGCAAAAAGCGCAAGTAGGCCCGGAGGAAAAACTCGTGGTCTGCCTTGGGTCCCCCGAAATGTAAGTTTGTCTTGGGCCCGCATCCCTCTGATTTCGACCAGGTGGGGTATCCGCGTTGTCCCCATAATCCTCTCGAGGTCGCCGCCATGTATTGTCGCTCTCCGCACCTGCTGTTCCCCACCTCCCCTGCGGAGATCTAGGCGAGGAGTTAGGTTCGTGGACCCCTATTCGGTGGGTTAAAGCATAATCATCTGCCATGGTGGCTGCGTCCCACAACTTTGGTACTTTCTTTTCCTGCAGGTACACTTTGATGTCCTCGTGGACACACTGCTGGAATTCCTCCACCAGGATCAAGTCCCGCAATGTTTCGAAGTCTTTCCCGACTCCTTTTGACTCACACCACCGATCAAACATGTTTTCTTTCACTCTGGCAAACTCCACATGGGTCTCACTCTCCCTCTTCCTGGCATTCCTGAATTTTTGCCTGTAGGCTTCCGGAACCAACTCATAGGCTTTGAGGATGTGCTTCTTCAGTACCTCATAATCTGCACATTGGTCCATTGGTAGCGCCGAATAAATTTCCTGAGCTTTCCCCACCAGCACACTTTGCACGAGTATGGTCCAGGCCTCCTCCGGCCAGTTTAATTGTCGAGCCACTTTCTCAAAGTGTGGAAAAAATTTCGCGACTTCCTTTTCACTGAACGGTGGAACCAGCCTCACATGTCTGCCCACATCCCAGGTTCTCTGGTTAGGTGTCGACCCCGTCAGCAAGGGTGGTGCCTCTCCCCGTTCTCTCATTAACTCCAGCTCCTTGAATTTGATTTCTTGCTGAAGCTCCATGTCACGTTCCTTTAATTCCCTTTCCGCTTTTCTCTCCTCTGCTTCGAGGTCCCTTGCAGCTCTCCTCTCCTCTGCTTTTCTCCCTTCTAACCTTTCCTGGAGTTCTCGTTCCACTCTCCTTTCCTCTGCTTGTTTCTCTTCTCTCCTCGCTTCTGCTTTCCTTTCTTCTTCTTTTAACCTTTCCTGGAGTTCTCGTTCCACTCTCCTTTCCTCTGCTTGTTTCTCTTCTCTCCTCGCTTCTGCTTTCCTTTCTTCTTCTTTTAACCTTTCCTGGAGTTCTCGTTCCACTCTCCTTTCCTCTGCTTGCTTCTCTTCTCTCCTCTCTTCTGCTTTCCTTTCCTCTTCTGATCTTTCCTTTTCTGCTTTCCTTTCTTCTTCTGCTCTTTCCTTTTCTGCTTTCCTTTCTTCTTCTTTAATCCGTTCCTGGCTCCGTAATTGCAACTCCAGTTTCCGGAGCTCAACATCTTCTGGTTCTTCGGGTAGCCACTCCCAGGCTAACTCGTCCCATGTTCCTAATCCCACCATAGATTGTATCACCGTGGCCTGCAACTCTGCCTTCCTCAAATTAGTTCGGACCTCCAAGTTAAAATGTTTGGCCAATTTCAAGAGGTCCGACTTTAGCAACGCTCGGAACTGTGCCTCACTCGGGGTTACCACAAAGTTCTGTGCCACAAACGCCATGGTGCCTATCGTTAACACCTGTTAACCTTCACCCAAGACTTTACCCCAATTTCTCAAAAAAATTTACCAATTAATAATTAATTAATAAATTTTAATTAATAAAAAATTATTATTTTATTATGTTATACAATTTTAAATCCCGGACGTAGACCCAATTGCGGACGAGCAAAATCCCGGACGAGCCCCCAATTCTGTTACGTGGTCCCCTCGGTGAATACCTGGTCTCGGTGACCCCCGGACCGTGAGAGGAACTTCGCCAGAAAGTTAGATTATATATGCGCTTTCGCCACGCAATCCATATGAATTCCACCCAAGAGACAACTGAAGTTCAAGGATATATTTCCATGGTAATGATACCATACAATTTCAATGATACAACCACGGAGATTTTCCCCGAGCAATCAACAATAAACAACCATCAACAATTCCCCATCCACAATCAATTCCCTATGATTAAGATGGCCATCTTATATGTGTGTGTCCCCGTGAGTACTCACGACCCCCTTTTGGTCTCGGTCCCGCACAATGTCTCTGGGCCCCTCCTGACCAAGATGATGGTCGGCGTCGCCGCACTCGGGCGGTTGAACGAACCCCGGGTGGACGTGTTTCCACCGGGCAGGTATCGTACCCGACACCCCGGCTGCAGCCCCTCGTGGCCACGCGAAGCGGGTACGGGAAAGCCAGCCAAAAGCCCCACGCCGCTTGCAAGGCGTGTTAGGCCCCAACGGGCGACCCGTACGCGTCTTTTTAGACGGTGTCGCGAACGGTGCCAAACGCTGGGTCGGTGCACGGCCACACGACAGTTTGACGTCCACCGGGCAGGTATCCGTCCCGGTAACTCCTCTCGCCAGACAGGCTCGGGAACGCCGCTTTTCCACACGGCTCAATCAATCCCACCTTTCGTCGGAGCGGGGCGAGGAAAGAGAAGAATACTCGTCCCTTTTCTTCCTCGTGTCCCTTCCTCTTCCGTTTCCGGTCACTTCCGTTTCCGGCCACTTTTCAGAAGGGCTCCTGACCCTCCAACCACAACAACCCTTAATAGACTACACACGGATAAGCAAAGACCTGAATGGTAATTCACATACATTCACATAAATATGTAACAATGGTAAATACTTTAATAATTTAATGGTGTTGCAATGGAAAATTATCGGATTACCATCTTCTTACTATAATTCACCAAATGTCCGTCTGTCCGTTCGAATGTACCGCAAAAACGGCTCAACCGATCGCAAAGATATTTTGGGTGGGTATTCCTGGGACCCCTGGGAGTAAAATAGGCTATATTGTTTTTCCAAGTTTTCCAATTTTCCAATTTTCCAGTTTTTCCAAACACGATGGAATAATATTTACCGATATGAACAGTGATGTGGCTTTTGTTGAAATTCTACAAATACTGTTTATTCTACGTACCAGGAGAGAGTAGATCGACTCCTGACGAACTCTTCCTATATAAACGTGCGGCTCCGAAGTAACACGGCAGCGTGTGCAAAGCGACTGAGAAACAGGTGTAGCGGCCACTTCCGTGTTACAGATTCGGCGCGCACTCTTCACACATAAACGTGCGACTGAGAAAGACGTGCAGCGGCCGCTTCCGTTTTGCAGAATTCAATCTTTTTTCAAAATGGGCGCCATGTACTGTTTAGATTTTGATGATTTGCATGTGATATGATTCAACGGATGTTTATATGAATCGTTTAAAATAAAAAAGCCTTCAATTTCTGATATTTTGCCTTTTCATTTGGGCTTCCCAATTGAAGCCCCGCCCATAGGGCGGGTACCGTTCACTGATCTCTATACTAAATGGATTGGAGGCTCGACGCCAAATCAACGCTAATCGGTCCATTCGCTGTGAAGTCACCGGAAGTAGATTCGTCGCCATATTGGTTCCCCCAGAAAATCTGCGTCCGTTCATTGTCTTTATCAAAAGACAATGCCTGCTATATTTTATAAAATAATTTAATCGAAATTTCAACAAAACATTCGATTCAAGTTGACTTCAGACAGCAAGTTGCTGTGAGGAAAGATGCCGTCCTGTACACATGTTGCTATTTTATATTCTGTAATTTTAATTTATCATAATTTGGCAATATCCTGACATGTCTTGGAGGAGAATAACAAAAATATTTACTCTGACCATCATGTTTCTCTGCCCAGAAGTACAACTCAGAAGTTTGTTTTCACTATACTCTTCTGATTCTGATTCTTTGATAAATGGATGCAATTTATTTTCAATGGTACTCACTTCAGTAAGAATATTGTGCCATGTGGAATGAAAAAAACAAAACAAAACCAACACTTGACCACAAATATGGTATGCCAGTATTCACATACCAATTTATTTTGCAGATCCATGTTATATTATCAGCCATGAAAAAGTAAACGCAGTCCTATTTTCCTATTCTTTAAATTTTTAAATAATATTTAATTACTATTAATATTTAATATTAATATTAATATTATTTAATAGTTAATTTAATTTATTTAATTATATTTAATTAATTAATTATTTAATATTTAATATTATTATTTATTATTAGAATATTTAATTTATTTAATATTTAATTAGAGGGAATTAAAAAAATTTAATATTTAATTATCAGCATATTTCCTACGAAAATTCCACCTTCCCACTTTATTTTATTCCATTCCGAATTGATTTTAATCCGTTCCAGGGTTGAAAAAGCATTATTACAGGATTGATGAAATGCCATCGTACGCTGCTTACGGTTATAAAAACCGCAGCAGTCGATTTTAATGAAGAAGAGGAATCACATTACATCGGTAAATGACATTCGTTTTGGGGAATCGTGGGGGAGCAAAGATGGCGGACAAATGGCTTCAAAAATGGCCGGCGTCTGAGATCCGCAACAATATATTTAGAACCACAAATGATACAACAATACCCTTTGTTTTATATGACATATAAACAAAGCTTTCTTTATTTTCAGGTCTCGTGGTTGAATGTAAAAGACTAGAAGGGCACTCGGTAGAGCACATACCTCCGCCAGGCTTAACAGTTTACATTTTGTCACTGATAGGCCGGATCTGGATTCGGACCTGAACCAAAATCAAATCGTCTTGTTCTTGTCACCTAACCAACTCATCCACCAAGTTTATTCGTAACTCCTCCGTAACCTTTTAAAATATCATGTTATATACATATCATTTTTCACCCGATCTCTCAATGGTGAAGAATCACTTAAAATTAAATAATTCTCATATCCGAATCCATATTCAGAGCTTCACCAAAATCAAATCGATTCGTCCTTGTCACAGTCACACACACACAACTGGTCCACCAAGTCTCGTCGAAATCTGTCCATAATCTTTTGAGATATCCTGCCATATGTCGGTTTTAACCCTATCACGCAATGGTGAAGAATCACTTTTAAAATTGCACTAGCCAGATCTGGATCTTTGCCAAAATTGAACCAATTCTTCCTTGTCACACATCCAACCGGTCCACCAAGTTTCGTCCAAACCCATCCATAACTTTGGGAGATATCCTACTACAGTCGTGGCCAAAGATATTGGTACCCTTGCACTTTTTTCAAATAATGCACCATTTCTTCCAGAAAATTGTTGAAATTAAAAAATATTTAGGTATCCACATATGTATTTCTTTGGTTTGCAGTGGAACAAAACAAAAAGCTGAAAAAATTACGAAATCTTAGCTTATTCCACACAGAAATCCGAAAATGGCACCTTTTAGAGTTTGTTAGAAATAATTAGATTTCAAGCAGCTTATTCTCCTTTACTTTGGAATTGAACTCCCCAATGGTGAGTTGCAGGTGTCTGCAATATAAAAATCACTTATTCAACCAGTTTGAAGGGAGAAAACGAGTCATTCTGCTGTTTTGTATCACTGTGTGTACCGCAATGAGCATGGAGAAAAGAAAGAAAACCAGAGAATTGTCTGAGGAGGTCAGACACAAGATTGTAGCCAAGCATGGACAATCACAAGGCTACAAGTCCATCTCCTGAGACCTTGATGTTCCTGTGTCCACCGTACGCAATGTTATCAGGAAGTTTAAGTCCCATGGAACTGTAGCCGACCTCCCTGGACGTGGCCGCAAGGGAAAACCTGATCGAAGATTGCAGTGAAGGATTGTTTGAATCGTGGAGAAAGCACCTCGATCAACTGCCAAACAGATTCAAGCTGACCTGCAGACACAAGGTATGACAGTTTCAACTCGCACCATCTGTCACCATCTCCATGAAAGGGGGTTCTATGGTAGGAGATCCAGGAGGTCCCCACTGCTGAGAAAGCCCGACTGCCGTTTTCCAAAACACACCTGAACAAGACAAAATCCTTCTGGGAGAATGTCCTGTGGACAGATGAGAACAAATTATAGCTTTCTGTAAAGCACATCATCTCTATGTTTACAGAAAACAAAATGAAGATTTCAAAGAAAAGTATACCTTCCCTACAGTCAAACATGGAGGAGGTTCAGTGATGTTTTGGTGTTGCTGTACTGCCTCTGGCACTGGGTGCCTTGAATGTGTGTATGGCATGATGAAATCAGGAGATTACCAAGGCATTTTGGAGCGCAATGTTCAACCCAGTGTCAGAAAGGTGGGTCTCCGTCGAAGGTCATGGGTCTTGCAGCAGGACAATGACCCCAAAGACACTTCAAAAAGCACCCAGGAATGTTTCAAGAGAAAACGCTGGACTGTTCTAAAGTGGCCAGCAATGAGTCCAGATCTAAATCCCATTGAACACCTGTGGGGAGATCTGAAAACAGCAGTTGGGAGAAGGCACCCTTCAAATCTGGGAGAACTGGAGCAATTTGCACAAGAAGAGTGGGCTAAACTGCCAGTAGAGAGGTGTAGGAAGCTCAATCATGGCTATAGGAAGCGCTTGACTGCAGTTATTTTGTCCAAAGTCTGTGCTACCAAATATTAAATCTTGGGTGTCAATAATTTTGTCAATGCCATTTCTTTTTATTTTCTGATTTAAAAGGATATTGTTGCGGTTTTTAGAACCTTCACTTTGTAAAATAATAAGCCTTGTAAATAATTCCCTGTAAATATCCCCATCTTCTAAAGGTCAAAGGTCGCACCCTAGTTCGTCCATATTGCAACACGTAGGACACCATAGGAACCTTTCAGTTATTTCATTAGTATGTGTTTCAGGTAAGGCTCTGTTTCCAATAGTTTGACTCTGCGTTGCATTAATCAAAAAACCTAGGGCCCTTGTTCAATCCTGTTCATTTTGCGGCTTGCCTCCCTCCAAATTGTGTTCCTTTGCTTGCCAGTAGCGTTCACTGCCTGGCTCAAGACGCCATTAACCATGCGGTCAGAGCGGAGAAAAAGGGGGAGGAGTTGTCGGAGCGAGGCATAGCCCTGTTAAGGGCGGAGTCGGTGAGCCCTCGCGACCAACCAGGGCCGAGGCGAGCTTACCGGTGGGTGTGTCCTAAAAGCACGCGGCTTGATACGCAAGCGCGTGATATAAGCGCTCGCGTGGGACTACTTACAGAGACGGGAAGACGGGAGCGAGAGAGAGAGCTGGCATGGGAGCTGAGTGCACGAACGACTTCTAGCTGGGACTTTTGCCGAACATCAGCGCGTCAGGAATGTTCAAAGCCTCCCTCCCCGATTTATGAACCCCAATAACTAAGGTCCGCTCACATTCAACAATCAATGAACAGCGCTGCCTGCCGGGTTTCGCCGCGGAACCGGAGCGTGGACCGGAGTGGAGCGTGGACCGGAGTGGAGCATGAACCGGGGCCGGAGCCAACGCTGGCCCATCTGCTTGGGCCTTCCTGCCTGCTATTCTGCTTTCGTGTAAGTCCGTTTGTGTTGTCCTGGACGTGATATTTAAGACTGTGTAAGCTTGCCCTGTGTCCTTTTGCTCTTCTTCTTGTATATGCCCTTCTTTCATTTCCTCTTTTATTGGTGTAGTAATAAACCATATTTGTTCTTCCTTACCTTTTGGTTTCTTCTTCTCTCATACGATCGTCTTTGTCTTTTCCCCATTGAGTACCGATGGCACGATTTGGCCAATCGCTCAGAATCAGGTTAGTCTTTTTGCTAACGGCTCGAATCGCAGATTGCTAAACCGCTCGGCAATTTCCACCTGTCCGTGGTTCGAGCGGGAGTTATTTCCCTGCTTCGCGGAGGGATTGGCACGCAGGTATTTGGGACTCCATCTTGACCAATCACCCTGGCCAATCTCGCCCACGGAGGAGCGTTATAATTTCCAGGGTCGGGGGACGGTCAGCTTAAAAAACAAGGGGATTAACCCTCCCCCTTGGTAAGGGGAGCGCCGACCCCCGAATCCGCAACAAATGCCATTTCTTTTTATTTTCTGATTTAAAAGGATATATTAAGTTCTGAATCAAAAACAAAGGTTCTGTAATATTAACAGTGAAATAAAGAATTGTGGAGACCAAATACTTTTGTCAATTTCAACTTATTTTAGAGTTATTTGAAAAAAGTGCAAAGGTGCCAATATTTTTGGCCATGACTGCATATGTCGGTTTCAGCCCTATCACTCAATGGTGATGAATCACTTTTAAAATTATACTAGCCGGATCCGGATCTTCACCAAAATTGAACCAAATCTCTCTTGTCACACACCCAACCTCTCTACCAAGTTTAGTCCAAATCCATCCATAACTTTTTGAGATATCCTGCTGTGTATAGTTGTTGGCCCTATCCCCCAATGGTGAAGAATCACTTTAAAAATTCTACTAGCCGGATCCGAATCCGGATCTTCACCAAAATCAAATCCTTTCATCATTGTCACATCCACTACCTCTCTGCCGAATCCGTCCACAACTTTTTGAGACATCTTGTTCACAGACAGACAAACAAACAAACAGACAGACAGGGGCGAAAACATAACCTATGTTTATGTCATAAACATAACCTTTCAAATCCACCTTTGGTGGCGAAAGTTAAAATGGTGACTCCAAAAATGGCTCAGTGCGTCGAATGGTTCATCGAGAGGAAATCCGACATGCAATTTCAGCATAATTTCCGTACAAGGTATGGAAGGAATCCGCCATCGCTGACGTATCAGAGAGTGGTACAGGAGGTTGAAGGAGACTGGAAGTTGTCAGAAACAGAAAAGTACTGGTCGACCAAGCACAAGTGCAGCAGACGTTGAACAGTGCATGAATCATTTCAACAAAGTCCCAGAAAATCAATCCGACGCACATCCAGAGAACTGGGATGACCAACCACCACTGTGCACAGGCTTCTGCATAAACGACTGAAGCTTTAAGCAAATAAGGTGCAGATTCTGCAGGAACTCAAACCAAATGACGGATCCAAACGCAATGCGTTTGCCTTTAAATGCTCAGTCTCATAGAAGATGATTAAGATTACCTGAAAAGGTCATGTTCACAGACGAAACTTGCTTTCATGTATCGGGAAAGGTCAACCAGCACAATGTGAGGATCTAAGGCTGAAAACCCCCATGTGGTCATTGAACCCATACACGACAGTCCAAAGGTCAATGTGTGGTGTGGCCTTCTCCATGACCACTTGGTAGGTCCGTTTTTCTTTGCGGAGGATACAGTGACCTCAACAATTTACATAAACATGTTGGAAGGTTTTGCCTTCCCACAGATTGAAGACCTGCAACACGATATAATTTTTCAAAAGGATTGTGGTCCCCCTCACTGGGCCTTAGTCGTTGGAGCTGTCCTGAATGAAAAATTTCCAGGTCACTGGATTTACCGAGATGGACCAACCACCTGGCCCCCACGATCACCAGATATAACCCCCCCTTGATTTTTTCCTGTGAGAGTTTATCAAAGATGTTGTCGACAACACCAAGGTGGCAAACCTGCAGGATCTTCGTTCTTGGATCACAGCTGTATGTGCACTGGTGGACGCAAACATGGCAAGAACTCGTGGACCACCTTGATGTCCTGCTCACGACAAACGGAGCTGACATTGAAGTGTATTGATGGTGTGCACAAAACTGTGAGTTTCTGTATCATATAGACCAAAAGGGTATCGTTGTTTCATTTGTGGTTCTATACATATTAACAACCAAAGTTATCCGGGTCTTTTTGGAACACCCTGTATATCTCTTCCTTTGGTTTCAGAACAAAGCCCTGGTACAGCAATCCTATTTTCAACTGGTACAGCAATCCTATTTTGAACTGGTACAGCAATCCTATTTTCAACTGGTACAGCAATCCTATTTTCAACTGGTACAGCAATCCTATTTTCAACTGGTACAGCAATCCTATTTTCAACTGGTACAGCAATCCTATTTTCAACTGGTACAGCAATCCTATTTTCAACTGGTACAGCAATCCTATTTTCAACTGGTACAGCAATCCTATTTTCAACTGGTACAGCAATCCTATTTTCAACTGGTACAGCAATCCTATTTTCAACTGGTACAGCAATCCTATTTTCAACTGGTACAGAAATCCTATTTTCAATTGGTACAGAAATCCTATTTTCAATTGGTACAGAAATCCTATTTTCAACTGGTACAGCAATCATATTTTCAACTGGTACAGCAATCCTATTTTCAACTGGTACAGCAATCCTATTTTCAACTGGTACAGAAATCCTATTTTCAACTGGTACAGAAATCCTATTTTCAACTGGTACAGCAATCATATTTTCAATTGGTACAGAAATCCTATTTTCAACTGGTACAGCAATCATATTTTCAACTGGTACAGCAATCCTATTTTCAACTGGTACAGCAATCCTATTTTCAACTGGTACAGAAATCCTATTTTCAATTGGTACAGAAATCCTATTTTCAATTGGTACAGAAATCCTATTTTCAACTGGTACAGCAATCATATTTTCAACTGGTACAGCAATCCTATTTTCAACTGGTACAGCAATCCTATTTTCAACTGGTACAGAAATCCTATTTTCAACTGGTACAGAAATCCTATTTTCAACTGGTACAGCAATCATATTTTCAATTGGTACAGAAATCCTATTTTCAACTGGTACAGCAATCATATTTTCAACTGGTACAGCAATCCTATTTTCAACTGGTACAGCAATCCTATTTTCAACTGGTACAGCAATCCTATTTTCAACTGGTACAGCAATCCTATTTTCAACTGGTACAGCAATCCTATTTTCAACTGGTACAGCAATCCTATTTTCAACTGGTACAGCAATCCTATTTTCAATTGGTACAGAAATCCTATTTTCAACTGGTACAGCAATCCTATTTTCAACTGGTACAGCAATCCTATTTTCAACTGGTACAGAAATCCTATTTTCAACTGGTACAGAAATCCTATTTTCAACTGGTACAGCAATCCTATTTTCAATTGTGTTGCGTGAATGTTTCTATTTTGATTGAACTCGAAAAGTCTCTTGTTATAATCTCTGTGAGATGTGCTCGTTTAAATATAGTAACATTATCATCCACCCTCGATTCTTCCACACAGTTCGGTATATGATATTAGTTCAGCAAGAATGGCTCCTCCTGCTGACTCTTCACTCCGAGCATGTGTATCTTGTTGAATCTGAATAACTGCAGCGACTTTCCTGTAATATTTGTTGACGCATGTTAAAATGATGGCTGACATCATGTGCTTGTCAGTCCTTATCGGCCATTTTGGCTGACACCTTTGCGTCTTGCAGGGTTGTAGCATACTGATGTACTTTTGCATGGCATTGCCTGGGAGCAGCATGTCTGAGCTGGTTACCAGAAGCCCCCTTTTGGTCACAGAAACTGCAAGTGTCCATGGTGCGTTACATAACACCAGGGTCTTGTTACCCTCGCCTGAGGAGAGGGTATTGCGCATTTGAGCCCGTTGTTACTTGCCGGAATAGATTCCGGCAAGTATGTTGATTGGTTGGTTTGTTACTTGCCGGAAAAGGCAAGTATGTTGATCGGTTGGTTTGTCTGTTTGTTACTTGCCGGAAAAGGCAAGTATGTTGATCGGTTGGTTTGTCTGTTTGTTACTTGCCGGAAAAGGCAAGTATGTTGATCGGTTGGTTTGTCTGTTTGTTACTTGCCGGAAAAGGCAAGTATGTTGATCGGTTGGTTTGTCTGTTTGTTACATGCCGGAAAAGGCAAGTATGTTGATCGGTTGGTTTGTCTGTTTGTTACTTGCCGGAAAAGGCAAGTATGTTGATCGGTTGGTTTGTCTGTTTGTTACTTGCCGGAAAAGGCAAGTATGTTGATCGGTTGGTTTGTCTGTTTGTTACTTGCCGGAAAAGGCAAGTATGTTGATCGGTTGGTTTGTCTGTTTGTTACTTGCCGGAAAAGGCAAGTATGTTGATCGGTTGGTTTGTCTGTTTGTTACTTGGTTTCCAATTCAGTAACATCACCCCCATCCTTTACAAGCTTCACTGGCTCCCCATCCCCCAGAGAATCCAGTACAAAATCCTCCTCTTGACATACAAAGCCCTCCATAACCTGGCCCCATCCTACCTGGCTGACCTCCTCTCCAGACACACTCCCACCCGCAACCTCCGCTCTGCTGGTACCAACCTCCTGACCCCCTCCATCCGGACCAAATTCAGATCCTGGGGGGACAGGGCCTTCTCCATCGCTGCTCCCACCCTCTGGAACTCACTACCTCACACCATCAGAGACTCCTCCTCACTCACCACATTCAAAACATCACTAAAGACCCACCTGTTCAACACTGCATTCAACATTCAACCCACAGCATTTAACCCCTGACTATCTCTTCTCCTTCTCCCTCCTTTTGCTTTAAATATTTCCCTATTGATTCTTGTCTTTTTGCAATTGTTGTTTTCATGTATTGTTATGCATTATGTTTTCCACTCTGTCAAAGCGCCTTTGGGCTTCTGGAAAAGCGCTATACAAAATAAATGAATTATTATGTTGATCGGTTGGTTTGTCTGTCTGTCTTTGCCTGTCTGTCTGCTGTGCGCAGAACTACGTCTACACCGTTGCACGTAGAATCGCCAAACTTTACACACATATTTGTCTTGCCCTGGAAAAGATTGTGCCCAATTTTTAACTCTCTCGGTCCAAGTCCTCCCTTATGACATCATAATTTGATAATTCGACAAGTACAAAACTTCATCCAATCAAGATGCAATTTCTTGAGCGACATGACGGCATAAACTGGTGGAGAAAAAATAATAATGATGACGTCATCGGTCACGTGGTTCGGCCGCCATCTTGGAAAAACCGAAAAAATTTGCACCTCCATATCTCCGAAAGTGCTGAATAGAAAAAATTGAGACATGGCTCATTGTAAAGAACTCTCCAAGGGGAATAAAAGATGTTAATGATGATGTCCTAGGTGCCTCCATTATGGCGTCATAATAATTCGACAAGTACAAAACTTCACCCGATCAAGATGAAATTTCTTGAGCATAATCTAGGAATAAATTAGTTTAGAAAACAAATAATGATGACGTCATCTGTCACGTGGTTCGGCCGCCATATTTGTCCAAAACGGCCGATAAAAAAGTACATTCCGACAAGTCCTCAGTCTCTGACCGATTTTTCAACTGTCTGTCTTTGTCTGTTTGTGCGCAGTACTACGTCTACATCGTTGCACATAGAATCGCCATACTTTACACACATATTTGTCTTGCGGTGGAATAGACTCTGCCCAATTTTTAACTCTCTCGGCCCAAGGCCTCCATTATGACGTCATAATTCGACAAGTACAAAATTTCCTCCGATCAGGATGAAATTTCTTGAGCATAATCTAGGAATAAATTAGTTTAGAAAACAAATAATGATGACGTCATCGGTCACGTGGTTCGGCCGCCATATTTGTTTTAACACAAAAGCCTTAAAAACCACTGAAAATACATCCTGGCGAGGGTTTGCAATCTCTGATTGCTCTTTTTCTTGTTATCCTTATTGTCAAGGTCACCCAACACATGAAATCAGGGGGGTCGAGTTTTCATTTTAAATTTATTTCAAAGCCAAACAGTTCAATCTTTGTTTCATCCGACCACAGAATCTTATTTCTCACAGTCTGGGAGTCCTTTAGGTGCTTTTTTGCAAACTACAAGCGGGCTTTCATGTGTCTTTCACTGAGGAGAGGCTTCCGTCTGGCCACTCTGCCATAAATTCCAGATCGGTGGAGTGTTGCAGTGATGGTTGTCCTTCTGGAAGTTTCTCCCATCTCCACACAGGATCTCTAGAGCTCAGCCAGAGTGACCATCGGGTTATTGGTCACCTCTCTTACCAAGGCCCTTCTCCCCTGATTTCTCAGTTTGGCCAGGCGGCCAGCTCTAGGAAGAGTCCTGGTTGTTCCAAACTTCTTCCATTTAAGAATTTTGGAGGCCACTGTGCTCTTGGCCTTGGCTGCACCTTCAATGGCCTTGGCTGCACCTTCAATGCAGCAGAATTTTTTTGTAGGCTTCCCCAGATCTGTGCCTGGACACAATCCTGTCTCTGAGCTCTGCAGGCAGTTCCTTCGACCTCATGGCTTGGTTTTTGCTCTGATATGCATTGTCAGCTGTGAGACCTTATTTAGACAGGTGTGTGCCTTTCCAAATCATGTCCAATCAATTGAATTGACCACAGGTGGACTACAATCAAGGTGTAGAAACATCTCAAAGATGATCAAGTGAAATGGGAGGCACCTGAGCTAAATTTGAAGTGTCATAGCAAAGGGTATGAATACTTATGTCAATGTGATATTTCAGTTTTTTCTTTTTAATAAATTTGAAAAACTTTCTAAAATCCTGTTTTCTCTTTGTCATTATGGGGTATTGAGTGTAGATTGATGAGGGAAAAAAATGAATTTAAACGATTTCAGCATAAGGCTGCAACATAACAAAATGTGAAAAAAAGTGAAGGGGTCTGAATACTTTCTGAATGCACTGTAATTGTTTCACCAATCAAAAGCCAGAAGCAAATTGCATTTTTTTAAGGTCCAAAAGTCGCAGGCCAAATTTGCATTAAAATGGCAATTTTCATCCCATTGACCTGAAATTTTAAGAATTTGCATATTGGGTTACTGAATTGGTTCACCAATCAAAAGCTAGAAGCCAATTGCTTTTTTGATCAAAAGGTCAAAGGTTAAGGTTGTATAAAATGGTCATTTTCATCTGAATGACTTGAAATTTGCACAGGGTTTGCATATTGGGTCACTGAAGCCTATTGCTTTTGAGATCAAAATGTCAGGTCACCTAAAAGCATCAATTGTTTTTTTTTGCGGTTTTCATTTATGTTTAACATACGGTAGAATAAGAAGTCTGAATTCAAAGCGGACACGGATGGGCTTTGCATTTTCAGATGCTTTCTTAGCCTCGTTTTGTGGTCATTTCAAAGTTCTCACTCAGATTTCAACATCACCGTAATGCACACTGTTGTTTCAACTTTCTTTATACAAGAAGATTATTTGTAATACCAGCTCCCAACAGGAGCACTATGTGATACACATTTACAGAGAGATAATTGTCTCCCCCCACCTTGAACCCCCTCCCCCAGATATGCTATGCGAAATAAACTATAGTTGGGGTACCCTTCTAAGGCAACATGCAAAATTTGGTTGGATTTGGTTGAGTAGTTGTTTAGTTTTTGCAGCACATGTAAATAAACAAGCAAATAAATATCCAAATTTACTTTTATAGTTTAGATGACAGTTGTGAGAATTGTGAAGCACGTGGATAAGATTGAGTTTAATTTTGAGGCCTGTGGAAGTCTATTTTTTTGACTTCCATCAAGTAGTTAAAAGTAGTCCAGGTAAGCAAGTTACCTCTGGCATTGGGTAAAATTGGGTTTTTATGTTGCCACCACAACATCAATTATTTAAACACTGAATCAAATAATCCAAATGAATGATTCATAATTAAATCAAAGCTTATAGTTTATTAGGGTTTTGAACAAAAGTTAGTCTGCATTCAAGAAGGGAAGTGTAGTTTTGAAAAATGCTTTAAGTAAGTAGGAGATGATGCATTGCGACATGGTGAATGAAGCTTCACCTTCCCATGTCCAAGTCTTCAAACATAATTAAGGAGTTCTGGCTCCACATAGTCTGATGTGGACAATGAAAAAAACACATGCAGGTCTTATCTTTTTCTCTCGGCCCCCAATCTCTCTCCTCCCTTTCCCACTCACTCCACACTCGACCAATCCCACTGCTCTCTCCCTCCCACTCCATACTTCACTCGACCAATCACACTGCTCTCTCCCCCCATTCACTCCATATTCGACCAATCCCATCTTTGCTCCTCCCAATTCCATTTCTTTTGTTTCCAGCCAGTATAAAGGAACTTGCCTCGAGTTCAGAATTTAGGATTTCGCTAGGCTGTCGATACTGTGTGCCGATACCGATACTGTGTATTTGGTGTGTCTTTATGGCGTTTTCTTTAATGTATATCTCTTCTGTACCAGTTGAAATCCTCCAGGTATTAAACTCTGTAGAAATCTTCTGATTGGTGGGTACATTGAATTTTTTAACATTCAATTATTTTAAATTCCACGATAGGCCTTTCTCTGATTTTGAAAGGCTATTTTGTATATGTTAGACTTGTTTGCCACAATTTAAAAACAGCATTCTGAACAGCTATTGTAATGTGCAAAAATTTGCACCAATTCAAATTGTAAATTCTCCAGCGTTATTTAGGTTCAGTATTATCGCATTACATGAAATCCTTACTTTTCTCCAATGGCCACATCTCAGACAAGGTCACTCTACCTTGGACATGCAGCTTCTTCTCCCCCAACAATGGATGGATGACCTCGATGTCAGTCATGTCATGGCACTCTCTCGAGACACATCTCACGCTTTCAATGCAGTCTGACATCCTGCCTTGCTCTCCACACGGAGGCAAGCTATTACCTGCCACCCAAAGCAAATTACAAATTAACGACTAAAACTGCAGATGCAAACAGCAGGTGGTCTGGTCTTTTGGAAATCCTTTAACATGAGGTTACAGTGTAATGTAAGGTTCAGCAGGCTATTGTGGGGGCAGCTTCCACACAATAAATAAACCTGCATACCCTGAATGTCCAAGTGATACTTGTGAAGAGCTCTCTTTGGTTACAAAGGGCTACCATGATATAAATTCTCACAAACCTCACACCCTTCGCTGAGTAAGGCTGTGTGGTTCAATGAGTTTTGTCATGCGACAAGCACAAGTACGATTTTTGATTTTTCATGTGCACACAAAGGATTGGTACTTTTAGAGTAAATCTTGAGGACAGTAAGGAGGAGATGGAATTCTCCTCCAATTAATGCTCATCCCTTTCTGTTGGCCAGGCAGGAGCCTGGTGTTGACTTAGCGGTTAAGGTGCCGGCTTGGGATCCGAGGATCCTGGGTTTGAATCCCGGTCGATCGCTGAATTAACGCCAATGGGGTTGACTCAGCCTGTCATCCTTCTGAGGTCGACAAATTGAGTACCAGTTCACTAGTAATTCCCTGTGTGTCGCAAAAGGTGACTAACCTACGCAAAAGGTAAGAGTTGGTGGAAGGAAGGGCATCCGGCCATAAAACATTGCTTCAAAAAGGGGATCAAGGTGCCCGAAAAAGGCCAACTTCTGCTCTGTGGGGAAAAGTGGCCTCCACAGGTGGTTCTTCTCCTTTCTGTGCGAGTACATCAACCACGATAGTCTTTTGCTCTAAAATTGAAGGCATTTACCAACATTCTGACCACGACCACACACACACACACACACACACACACACACACACACACACACACACACACACACACACACAGTCTCAATCCCCTTTGGGGCGAGACTAATAACCAAAGATTGGAAACAGGATCAAATGACATTTATAAAAACCTATCAATGAAAATTTTTCACTTCACAGCTGTTTTAATGGCAAAATGCAAACGAATTAACAGCAGGCACTTTGTCAAACAGAGAAGGACAACAGAAATATACGTTTAAATTAAATATATGTTCAGGATTTAAAATAAATAAATAATAATCAAGTGAGAGATTGGGATCATCCATGCTCGACGTCATGTTGATTTAATCCACTGTTCTACCTGCCCGCTGGCACAGATTGTCATGGGCCTTCACCAGCAAGACCAGTTCTTCATTCTCCACAGATGGTCCACAGCTTGCCACACACCAATTTTCACTTGAAGAACAAACATGTTACAAACTTATTTTGGGAACAGTAACACAAATTGGCCTTTGCATGTGATGCAATGGCAGTGCTAAATGACCATCTGTTGCAATCTGCCGATCAGCTCATTTTGCTCTTTGACACGGCATCTCAAGAAGTCCACCTCTGCAGTAGACTTGGCCAGTAGTTTTCGTAGGGCAAAGATAACCTGTCAGATGCATAGAACCGCGAGCACGTGGTTAATAACAAGACCAAATTCCACTTTTTTTTCACAATACTTAGTTGAAATCTTTGACTCTTTCAATTGAGTTTTTAGGACTTCTGCATTTCAAATAACAAAACTATCTTCTGATAACAGATGTATTGGCTTCGTAATGATGAATTCAACAAGCAACAGAAAATAAATGTTGACAAAGCTTTCATGAGCTGCAAGCTATTTTCCAAAGAAATGTTTTTAACCAATTCATGCCTCAAATAATAATAACAAATAATTGCTCTCACAAAGCGAAAATCAGGCTTAGGCATTCGGTTGCATACATACGTGCGTATGTGTCTGCATTAAAAAAAATCATTTTCTCGGCAACCGTTGATCCGATTGACACAAAATTTTACCATAGGAGTGCGTCCGCCTGTCGAAATTTTTTATTCATAATTGTGATAGGTCATGGGGTATGGACGCCATCTTGGAAAAACGTTACACCTCCATCTCCCAAACCGCTCAATGGAAAAAAAATGAAACATGGCTCATTGTCAACTACTCCCCATGGGGAATAAGATATGTTAATGATGATGTCATCGGTGCCTTCGTGATGACGTCATAATTCGACAAGTACAACGCTTATCCGATCATTATGATTTTTTTTTCTTAGCAACTGTTGGCCTGATGGACACGAAATTTTCACCATAGGAGTGCCACCTCCTGTAAAATATTTTAATGATAATCATGACGTCATCGGTCATGTGGTACAGGCGCCATCCTGGTAAAACCAAAGAACGTTGCAGCTCTACATCTCCAAAACTGCTCCAGGGAAAAAAAATGAAACGTAGCTCATTGTAAAGAACTCCATATGGGGAATAGGTGTTGTTAACGATGACGTCATTGGTGCCTTAATTATGACGTCATAATTCGACATGGACAACCCTTAGTCTGATCAGTTTGAAATTTATTGAACGTGATCTATGCAAGAATTGGGACAACTTCCGGTTCCTCGGGCGAGTGAGGCGTGCTTCGAGCTCTCCACGGCATCGAAGTTTGAGTGTTTTCCCATTCTTGTCTTTGTCAAATTTCCACTGGTTATTTTGCTGTGTACGTGTTATTGTGTGTTTCTAGTTGGTGTTGGTTTGTGGTTCATGCAAACTTGTGTGTAGTTAATCGTTTTCTGAGTCGTACCTCGTGCGCAGCCTGGTGACTTGGGGCTTCCCTCCCCCCTTCGGTGTTTTGTCGGTTTGGGTTATTTCCTTCGCTGTATTGCTTGTTTCTTTTATTTTATTTTCTCCCCTCACCTCACCTCCTGAGACAAAGAATTATATATTGATGCTTTCTCTCCTCCCGGACACGTGCTTGTTCGCTCTCCTCCTCGTCTCGGCTTGTGCCCCGCCCCCTGTATCTCGTTTTCTTCCGCCTCTGCTCCTTCCTTCTCAAATCCACGTTCCCGCTTGGAGACTTTTCCTGGATTGTTTTTTCATGGTTCTGTTTGGATATTGTTGGAATATGTTTAAACCGCAGCCGTGATGCTGACGCCCCCCCCCCCCCCCCCCCCAGAATTTACATGTTTTAAACGTTTCCCAGTGTGTACCCTGGTCAGAATAGGTACACCGTATCCCTGCGTGTCGTAAGAGACGACTAAGAGGGTTGGCGTCAGGAAGGGCATCCGGCCATAAAAACATTGCCTCAAAAAGAGAACCATGACAATCACAAGTACATATGGGCAGGGTGCAGCCCGAAGTGGAGATCGGTTTCTGAGGTTTGGGACATGGAATGTAGGGACAATGACAGGGAGATCAGGAGAAGTGGTGGAAGTATTGGTCAGAAGAAGAGTGGACATATGTTGTGTGCAAGAGACGAGATGGAAGGGAAGTGGTGTGAGGATGGTGAAGGGTAGGCAGGGACAGAAATACAAGTTTGTGTGGCAAGGGTGCCCGGAGGGCGTGAATGGTGTTGGTGTCCTGTTTGCTGAGGAGTTTGTAGACAGTGTGGTGAGTGTGACTAGAGTGAGTGATAGGTTGATGATGGTGAAAATGATGATTGGAAAGCTCTTGGTGAACGTCATCTCGGGATATGCTCCGCAGGTTGGTCGAAGCGATGAAGAGAAGGACAAGTTCTGGTGTGCGATAGAGAAGCTGATGGAAAACGTGAAAGATGAGGAAGCTGTTGTGGTGGGAGGAGACCTGAATGGACATGTGGGAAGGAGTATGGATGGTTTTGAGGGAGTTCATGGGGGTTACGGATATGGTGTGAGAAATGGAGAAGGTGAAAGGATTTTGGAGTTTGCTGATGGAGCTGATTTGTTGATTTGTAATACTCAGTTCCAGAAAGAGGACAATAAGCTTGTTACATACACGTCAGGTGGGTCGACGACAACCGTTGACTACCTGATGGTGCGTAGGCGAGATAGGGGGCACCTCCGGGACACAAAGGTGATCCCGGGGGAGGAGGCTGTTTCACAGCACCACTTGGTTGTCTGCGACATAAGGGTGAAAGGTGCGAGGAGAGCTCGGCGGGTGAAGTACCAACCGAGAATGAAGGTGTGGAGGTTGAAAGAGGTGACAGTAAGGGAGGCATTAAAAGAGAGGCTGAGTAGGGTAGAGGATGATGTGGTTGAGCTTGAAAGTGGTTGGATGTCAATGAAAGCTAGTCTGTTGGGAGCCGTTGGTGAGGTATGTGGATGGACAAAAGGACCACCGAGGCACTCGGAAACATGGTGGTGGGATGTTGAAGTTGGAAAGAGGATTGACGAGAAGAGGAAGAAGTTCAAAGAGTGGCAGAAAGCGAAGGGTACGGGAGCAGAAACAGCAGAGCATGAAAGTTATAAGGCAGCCAGGAAGGCTGCAAAGAAAGAGGTAGCAAAGGCGCAGGAGGCATGTAGGAAAATGTTCGGAGAACGCTTGGATTCGGAAGAGGGTCAGAAAGCAGTATTCAGGATTGCAAAGCACATAGCGAAAGAGAGGTGTGATGTGATGGGGGTGAGTTGCTTGAAGGATGAAGTGGGACAAACCGTTGTCGACCCAGATGGAATTAAAGGAAGATGGAAAATATATATGGAAATGCTGTTGAATACAGAGAATGAATGGGATGGCAACATAGAGAGTAACCCAGTTTTAGGACCGGCAGAGAAGATAACTGAGAAGGAAGTTGAGGAAGCGATAAAAGCAATGAAGAGTGGAAAAGCGGGAGGGCCGACGGGAGTTGTGGGAGATATGTTGAAGGCAGCAGGAAGTTGGGGTGTGAAGAGAATGACAGAGATCTGTAATCTGGTGGTGAAAGAAGGCCACATTCCAGTGTATTGGGAACTGAGTACCCTCGTCCCTCTATACAAGGGGAAAGGTGACCCTCTGGAGTGTGGCTCGTTCCGAGCGATAAAGTTATTGGAGCATGGAATGAAGGTATTGGAAAGGGTGTTGGAGAGGAGGATAAGGAAGAAAGTGAAGATCGACGAAATGCAGTTTGGATTTATGCCAGGAAGAGGAACGACAGATGCGCTTTTCATTGTGAGGCAGTTGCAGGAGAAGTACATGGATAAGAGGAAGAAGTTGTTTTTTGGGTTTGTTGATCTGGAGAAAGCATTCGATAGGGTTCCACGCAAAGTATTGACATGGGCATTGAGGAAGTTAGGAGTGGAGGAATGGTTGATCAGAGTAGTGATGGCAATGTACAAAAGAGCACGCACAGCTGTAAGGACGAAGGACGGGAACAGTGGTGAGTTTGAGGTGAAGGTGGGAGTGCATCAGGGGTCGGTACTAAGTCCACTACTATTTGTAGCTGTGATGGAGGTGCTGGCTCAGAACATAAAGGAGGGTTTACCGTGGGAGTTGTTGTATGCAGATGATCTGGTGTTGATTGCAGAAAGTATGGATGGACTGAAGGAAAAGATGAACAAGTGGAAGGAATGTATGGAGACAAAAGGTCTGAAGGTGAATATCGGAAAGACAAAGGTGATGGCAAGTGGTAAAGCATGTGGTGAGGTGGAAAGAACTGGGAAGTGGCCGTGTGCTGTGTGCAGGAAGGGTGTCGGAGTGAACTCCATTCAATGTACAATGTGTGCTGAGTGGGTTCATCAAAAATGTAGTGGTCTGAGAGGGTCATTAACCAGTGTGGCAGCTACATTCAAATGTAAGGTGTGCACAGAGGGAGCTGCAGATGGAGGAAATGTTGAGTTGGATCTTGGAGACGGCGTGAAGCTGGAAGGTGTGAAAACATTTTGCTACCTCGGAGACATGCTGAATGGAGAAGGTGGATCAGACTCGGCAACGGTTGCTCGAGTGAGATGTGCATGGAAGAAGTTTCGGGAACTGAGTGGCGTGCTGATGAGGAGGAGAGTGTCGCTGAAGCTGAAGGGAAAGGTGTATGCTGCATGTGTGAGAAGTGTTATGATTTATGGGAGCGAGACATGGGTAATGAACGTAGAGCAGCAACGAAGGCTGGAAAGGGTGGAAATGCGAATGGTTCGATGGATGTGCGGAGTATCGTTGAGAGAGAGGAAGACAAATGATGAATTGCGAAAGATGATGGGAATATTGCCTGTGATTGATGCTGTGAAGAGGAACAGGTTGAGATGGTTTGGTCATGTATTGAGGAAGGATGAAAGTGACTGGTTGAGAAGAGTGATGGAAGTTAATGTAGAAGGAAGTAGAGGACGGGGAAGACCGAGAAAGACTTGGCTAAAGATGGTGGAACAAGAAATGCGGGCAAGGGGGTTAACAAGGAGAGATGCAGAAAATAGGGCAAAATGGAGAAGATTGTCATGGGGACCGCAAGGCTAACCCCCGCTCTAGCAGGGAAAATGGCCTTAAAATGCATGTTGTTGTTGTTGTTGTTGATCTATGCAAGAATTATATCAGAGAATATAAATTTATGATGCCATCGCTCACGTGGTCTGGCAGCCATATTGGATGAAAGAGAAAATAAAAATGTTCAAAAACACAAGAGTTGGCTCGCACCAAGTTGACTGTGCAGGGTAAGTATTCTATGAATACCATCTAGTTTATCAGAGAAATGCAAGCCACCCTCAGCAAATAAAATTATGCCAGGTCTTTTCCCAACAGGTAGGATTGTCCTTATTTTTGAAGTTGAGCTTTACAACACACATCCCCTTCATTTTGTTCCAATATACAAATAAATCATTCACACCAAGTTTTATTGATATTACGTAACATTTAAGCCGTTATGGGGTTGCTCAATGAAGTTTTACCTTTGGTTTGCATTATATTTGAATATGGTGAACCGTTCTTGGTGGTTTTCCCTCCTAGTGGGGTATGATGCACCTGCAGTCCTGTACCATGCAACCCAGATGGCCAAGGCATTATATGCCCTCAAGATCTGGATGTTTAGGAGAAAGTTTAAGCTGACTGGTCATGAGGAAAGATGACTCCATGACACCTACATCTTTGTTGGTCAAGCTTACCTTTGTAAATGGTTCAGTACTGCTCATGACATCTTTGCTCCTCGCAATGACCTTAACTTTCTACAACATCTTGTTAAGTACGAGTTGGTATCTCAATGAGGAGAGCTCATGGCTTTGGCAATTTTTAATTCAGTTGTGTTCACAGACCCAAAACGAGCAAGGGTAAAGGCACTAAATGAAAAATAAGGCATGGATAAACCTCCACAGGGCATCCAACTGAACATCAGGAAGTCCAAGGACATGTCAATTGAAGATTTTGTCACAAAGAGCAAAATAGACTTGTTCAGGTACCTCAAAATTCCAGCTGGTCTTGTGGATTCTAACCCAAAGTCATGGGAGCTCAGAGTGGATTACAGGAAGGCAACACAGACAATGCTGAAAGATGTGAGACACTTATTGAAGAGGATAATGCTATCATAACAAATAAATGTTAATAGGACTGAAAACAATTCTTCCTTCAAGTTGTGCAGGACCACAGGAGCCACTTCAACAACAGCAAAAAGGAACATATCTAAGTGACGAACCATGCCAGACCACTGCAGTCCAGAACTTCAACCTTCATTGAGAAACTTATAAATATGGTCCAAAATGGATGGAACTTGATTTGCGATGTATTTTTGTACATTGGAACAAAATTAGGGGGTGACAGCTTTCAAATTTTAGCTATTAATTTTACCTGTAAGTAAGGAGAATCCTAATGTGCAATTAAAGCATTATTCATTTAAAAGCAATCTTGAGCCATTTAAAGGTCCACAGAAACAGGATTTTTTTTGATGTGATTGTATAGTTTTTAAAGTAATAAACAAATAATTGAACGTGGTTTTTAATTCTAATAATTTTTAGGGTGTTACAGCTAAAGAAAAGCAAATCCGTCGAATACCACTACTCTTTCCCCCCCCCCCCCCCCCCTCCACCACCTAAACATTAGGTTGGCTCAGCACGCAATGGATAATGGCCACACAACTCGCTATAACTGTAAAGGGGCGCCCTACATCTGGCAAATTAAATACATTTACTTCTTCGTGCAGCATTACTTGGTTCCTCCTCAGAACATTTTCTACAAGCTATGGAATGTCCCTTCTTTTGTATACTTTGACACATGGCACATACCATATAAAGGGGCGTTTATTATGCCCCTGGCATTTGGCATGTGTCTGGCATGTGTCTGTCTGTCTGTCTGTATGTGTGTGTATGTGTGTGTGTATGTGTGTGTGTGTGTGTGTGTGTGTGTGTGTGTGTGTGTGTGTGTGTGTGTGTTGTTTATGTGTGTGTCTGCATGTGTGTGTCTGCGTGTGTATGTGTGTGTGTGTGTGTGTGTGTGTGTGTGTGTGTGTGCGTGTGTGTGTGTGTGTGTGTGTGCGCGTTGTTTATGTGTGTGTCTGCATGTGTGTGTGTGTGTGTGTGTGTGTGTGTGTGTGTGTGTGTGTGTGTGTGTGTGTGTGTGTGTGTGTGTGTGTTAAAATGGGCGTATCTTTTATATGTGTGCAAAAGGTATATGGTAATGGTATATGTATATGGTATATGGTATATGGTATATGGTAAAAGGTACTTGGTAAAAGGTATATATTTAGCCTGGTGTTGGCTTAGCGGTTAGGGTACAGGCTTGGGATCCTCGGATCCTGGGTTCGAATCCCGGTCGTTCACTGAATTAACACCAGAGGGGGATGACTCAGCCTGTCATCCTTCTGAGGTCGGCAAATTGAGTACCAGCTTGCTGGTAATTGCCTGTGTGTCGCAAGAGGCGACTAACAGGGTTGGCGGCAGGAAGGGCATCCGGCTGTAAAACATCGCTTCAAACAGGGGACCGCAGTACCCAAATCAAGGCCAACCCCTGCTCTGTGGGGAAAATGGCCTCAAAAGGTGGTTGTTTGTAAAAGGTATATATTTCATTTATCGCTCATTTTGGGGACTCCAATGGTTAGTCTCATGTTCAAATTTGATGCGACGGTAGATAAGATCTGGCAATGACGTCACGACCAACACATTTTTGCAAGGCTCCAGTACAGTACTTCCAAATTTGGCACAACACCACTGGGTACAATACTCATAATGATGCTGAAAATCAAGTTTAAGAATTAATACGTTTTAAATACGAACAAAATGAATTTTTCCTCGTACAAGACTTTATTCAAGACGATATAAAAGACCTGAAAAATAATAAGAAGAAAATTATTAAACCTAGATGGGACGAGAACCCACAATCCCCAGCTTGGGAGTCTGATGCCTTGTCCATTATGTCATTGGGATAGATATATATATATATATATACGTATATGCTTAATAAGTGGAATATATACATATATATTGTTGCGGATCTCAGCGCCGGCCTTCTCCCCTTACCAAGGGGGGATTAGTCCCCTTGTCTTTGACTGGCCGACGGGACCCGGGACCTATGACGTCCTTCCCGGACAGCGTGAAATAGGGTCGTAGGACTAGAATCACTATTACCTAATTACTCGCGCTGCCCAGGAACGAGGAAATAAGCCCGCACGAATCACGCGTGCTGAGACGCCGAGCAGTGCATACACGCGATCCGTGCCGTTTAGTTGGTGAACCCGGTTCTAGCGATCTTACTCGTACCACGCTTAGCCAATGGAGAAATCACACAGGCGATCGAATTGGGAGGAAAGGAATAACAGTATTTATTTACACTATTTACAATGATTCCAGAAAAGAGGACACAGTGCAGCCTTAAAAAGTCTTAACTTAATCCCCAGGTTAAACGGGCCCGTCTCACACACAGACACACTCACACTGGGCTTGCAGCTGCGGGATGATGTTCACCACGTCCAGGGATGGCTCTCGTGCAGCTCCCTCCGGCCTCCGGTTTGTCCCGGGCAGATGGTAAATAGAGGGGCAGGAGCTCTCCGCGTGTAGTTTGGCGCACACGGGATAATACGGGGCGAACGGTAGGGTCTGGGCTCTGGCGGTTGGCGGTTAACACTGGCGGCTTTTGCCGCGTTCACTCGCGTGGCTGAATAGGTGATATTCGCCACCGGCGCGTCTGGCTGCCTTTCCTTCGGCGCGTACGTAATACTGAGATATAGCGCAAAGCTCCCAAAGCGAGCGCTGCTTCAGTCGAGTGCTGTTCACCACTCACTCGTGCTCTCTCTCGTGCTCCTTGTAACAAGTCTCTCTCAAGTCCTTCGTGCAGTGACTTTTATAGGCACGACCCGCGAACCTTCTAGCACTTACCAGACGCGCCTTACCACGCCCTGTCACGCCATGCCGTTAGAGCCCTGGTTGGCTGGTGGCCCTTACCGTCATCGCCTCTGACGCGCTGCCTTGACGCCGCCCCACCCCGACCCCGCGCTCCTCACTCTTAGGCCGACCTCGTGTTACTCGACTAGTGAGCGAGCAAAGGGCAAACGCTGCTGGCAGCCAAAGCATAATAAATGCTGCGGGTAGCCAAAGCGTAACAAACTGAGGGATCAGCCAAATGGGGCGCGTGATCAATTATGCCCATAGAGGTGGGATTGGAGGGTGGCGCAAAAATGAAGGGGACCCTAAACTCATGTCTTTACACAACACAGATATTACTAGGGGAAATGGCCGATACTTACACATACTATGACATAACTAATACTACAGGTGGCCTACGTGTTGCTCGTGGACTAACTATGGGGGGCAACCCTTTAACCTTTAATGATCAATATGTGCCAATCTCAAAACCGTAGCAATATATATAATTTTAAAGCAGAACTATGGCACTTAAGTGGAATTTGTTTTGAAAGGCATTAATTAGATGTATTGGTCGATGTATATTCCAAGCTTCAGCTAGTTTCAATGTATAGCCCTTGAAATACGAGCGCCAATACATATTTGGCGGACAGACAGACAGACACCAACGTGAATTCGAGGGTTTTCTTAATAAAACTCAAGAATGCGGAAACAGACGTTGCTGAAATTTGGAACATAATACCTCAATGTACAAAGCATTTACTTCTGAAATTTGCAGCTGATTTCGTCCAGTAGAAGCTGAGAAAAGTATTTTCAGTCCCAATGTTAAAGTTGCATACAGAGAAACGATGCCACATAAATGGAGGGGTGCTTCACGCCTCCCTTGATGCATACTTTTTTAATATATTTTTTTGTATACAGAATCGAGGCTCGTGAAAGAGCTAACACATTGAACATGAAAACATGCACAAACACCTAAAACATACAATGAAGGGAGTGGAGACAAGATGTTGAGAGGGAGGGAAGCACACAAGCACAACAGTAGAGAACGGGGACGTCGGTAGATCTGTGAAAGGGGGAGGGCTGGGTGAGGAGGGGATACATGGTATAAAGCAAATGAACACTTCTAGGAATTTCAGGAAAGAAGTTGGGGATTGAAAGAGGTGGATTTGGGGTGTTTTAACAGGGGTAGAAAAGATCAAGGTTTTGGATGGGGGAAGATAAGAGATGGTGGTGAACAGCTGTTTTAAAGACCTGGAGGGAGGAGTGGGATTGAAGAGAGTGTGGGAGTTTGTTCTAGAGGCGGGAGAAAAGAGGAATGAAAGAGTGAAGGAATTGACTTGAAAGAGTGATGAAAAGAGGAATTTTATACATACCTACAATTCAGCAAGTCTTCTCAATGTTGCACAATACGTTGATGATGAAACAAAGCACACATATACACATACGTGTATATATAAAGTACGGTATATATAAATATATATTATATATATATATACTCGTATATATAGTTCTCACATATTAAGAGTGGTGTGGGTTTTTTAACTTAAAGATATATTTGTATAGGATGTCCTGCATCGATTTATTTGAACAATCAATATGAATCAAGTAAAAACAGAAATTAAAAACTGCTCAGTTGAAGAGATTGAATGCTGCAATGACAGGTGGCCTTTGCATCAAAAGGTGAACAATTGTCATTTTGTGATTTTGTTATTAAGAAAACAGGTTAGGTGTTTTACCTAAAGGCAAATAGCTGACTCACCTCGTCCTTGCTCTGTACAACCTCACAGCGCAGCAACTCATCGGCACTGGGTCGTCTGCAGGGTATGGTGCTCGTCAGCTCCTGCACTGTAATGCTGTGAGTGGGCCAGTGAACAGAAAACTCATCGGGCAGTTTGCCACGTCGAAGGTCCTCGATCGTGCGCACACGTTCCATTTCTGTTCCAAATGGCTGGAACAGCTCAAATAACAACAACCCTACACTGTACATGTCACTCTGCACACCACAAACAACAAAACATCGTGTATTAAAAATGAATTATTTTTTTTTGAGAACCTCCTATTTTGAGAACATTGTTGAGGCAATATAACGTTACTGTATTTTTCTGGCTGTAAGTTGGTGTGAAGTACAGTCGAATTGGTTACTTTTCCCATTTTTCTTTCCATAATTAATAGCCAAGTCGATTTGGAGTTACGGATTTGCCACACAGCCCATTCGATAGCTCGATCTGAGATTCCTCAATTCCAAATTCACCACGTGAATCACCCGAAAGCCACATCAGGGACAGGGGAGCACCGTATGTCTCTTTAGTCTGCCTTACCTCCCCTTTACCTTTTACCTCCAGTCCACAAATAATTCAAGCAGTCCGTCTGAGACACATAGGCCTGCCTGCATCTCAGCACCACGAACCATGCACTGAGGTGAATTATGAGGCAGATCACGACACTATGAGCTGCAATGGAACGTCATTTTAATGAATTTTTGGTAATCCATTCACTCTGGGAGCAAAACCGTTGCTGCTATACAGGCGATGATAATTCACTCTCGATAATCTTCCTGGTCCTTTCATTTTTGTCAGCAGCATGTTTAACGTACATGGGTTGGATCATTGGCTATACATTCATAAGTGCTGGTATCAGTCAATAACTCATTCATAAATAACTTTGTCCTTGTATGTGGAGCTGTCCATTGAAACTGCCAGACGGCCTTTGGCAGGCGGGACAATCACAATCTCGTCCATCTGATGCAACTCCTGAAAGGCTTCTCGCTGCGCAGAACCCAGGTTCAAATCATTGCAGCCAAGACGAAGTGGGCGGAGTAAGACCGCAGCCGCACGTGACCTAACTTCGTTATCGGTATTGTCTGATGGCTCCATGATGCGGTCTCAATTCATGACACGATTTGTGACACGTACAAAGTTTTGGTACGTCCCAAACTTGAGTACGCAGCATCAGTCTGGGATCCCCACCAAGCCTACCTTGTTAACAAACTGGAAATGGTGCACAGACGTGCAGCACGGTTTGTCTCTAATGACTATGGCAGAACATCCAGCGTTACGCCAATGTTGAACTCCCTGCAGTGACCTTCATTGCAACATCGACGACGGCTAAGTAGGCACGTACTAGTCTACAAGGCAGTACACCAGAATCAAACCCACTAAAAACAATACTTGTCCCGTATTGTGAGCCAACGGCCATCGAGTAAGGAGATGGTGTCTCCTAAAAAACACCCATCCGGTGGGAGCGTTTTTTTTTTTTTTTAAGGTCTTAGATTGTCGACAGCAACCGCCTCGGGTGGTACTACCCCTTGGACTTAGGAGCGATAAAGTGGTGCCCACAATCATCTTACACTCTCCATGTCAGGATTGCTTGTCTTACTTTCTGTCTCACGCAAACTACAGCTACCGGGCTAGCTTGAATCTCTCTTTCTCACAAACAGACATCACACACTTTTCCTACTCATTTTCACTCCTCACCTTTACATTATCTTTCTCTCTTTTATTTATTTTTCCTCACATTTATCAATGCAGTTATTTTATTTAAGGCCTGGCCTCGATGAAGACTATTTCGTCCATGACTGGAACCTTGAACGTTAAAAAAAAAAAATCCATTCATGTCTGTATTGCAGTCTATTACTGATGCCAAGTTTGTTTGAAATCCCTTTGGTGTTTCACAAGTTTTTCAATGGTAACAAATACTTTTCAATGGCAACAAAATTTCAATCAAAGGCCACTTTGCATTAAGCCTTTGACCTTTTGAACCCCAAATGTAATCAGTACATATTTGTGCCAAGTTTGGTTGAAATCCCTTTAGTGGTTTTCAAGTTATCGTGAAAACAAAAAACCAATAACAGACAGACGAATGGCCGGACAGACAACCCAAAAACATGATATATCTGGCCTTTGGCTCCGGAGGCATAAAGCTAGGTAATGGGTGAGGGGCGGAAGGGTGAAGGAGGGGGGCGGGGCGGTGAAGGGAGGTAGTGAAGTTGAGGACTGTTGAGGTAAATTATTGTTTTTTTCAAGGAAGATAAAGGAAGAAAAATATTCCAACCTACGAAACCTTCACATGGCTTTTTTGGCACTCCTATTTGTGTGCTTTGCCTCATAATATGAGGATACCCGGTTGAAATTCCATTTGCTGTTTATTTGTTCATTGCCTCAAAATGCCATTCACATTGTCTGAGCCTTAGACACTGCTGTGACGGAAAGTGGGGGTATTACAAATACTTGAAGGAGCTGACAGGAATAAACATGTAAAACTGTACTAATGGAGAGTAATGCATGTAATTTGGAGAATTACTGGGCTTTTGTTAGATTACAAATCACATGGTTAGGGAACCTACACCGAGTAAAAAAAAATAAAGGAATGCATAATACTCATTTGTAATGGGTTGGCTTGCTTTTATATATATATAAAATAATAATAACCACCTTTAGAGGCCATTTTTCCCCGCAAAGCGGGGGTTGGCCTTTTTCGGGAACCGTGGTTGTCGTTGTTTTTCGGTCCCCTTTTTGAAGCAATGTTTTACGGCCGGATTCCCTTCCTGACGCCAACCCTTTTTGCCGCCTTTAACGACAAACAGGGAATTACCAGTGAACTGGTACTCAATTAGCCGACCTCGGAAGGATGACAGGCTGAGTCAACCCCCCTGGTGTTAATTCAGCGATTGACCGGGATTCGAACCCAGGATCCTAGGATCCTAAGCCGGCACCCTAGCCACTAGCCCAACACCAGGGTTTTGCTTTTGCAAAAAGGATTTGTTAATGGATAGTGGAGCATTATAATTACCAATAGCGAAACATGCCACCCACCTTGGAATCATATTGGGAGCCGGAGAGCTGCTCAGGTGCAGCATAAAGACTGGTGCCGACACCGAATGTGTGCGTTGATCCCAAGTCGCTAAACTCCTTGCCTTGCCACACACAGTCAAACAGAGCTCAAGATTCAATAACAACGACACATAACTCGACGTCGACCAATATGCCTCCGCCGACATTGTTCCATCATTATGCATACTTGTACCAAGTTTGATTTAAATTCCTTCAGCTGTTCTCAAGCATCACATTTTTAACCTGACATGACCTCTGACCTCCTGATGCTGAAATCGAATTCGTTTATCCTTGCAGCATCATAATACAGTACGGTATACAATACTTATGCCAAGTTTGGTCAAAATCCCATCACGGGTTCACAAGTTAGTGCGGTAACAGAATTTTTACCTCACGAGACCTCTGACCTTTTGACCCCATAAACCAGGGGTCGGCAACCTTTTTGACATGAAGTGCCAGTTTGAAATGTTCTTGTTAATTAGTGTGCCATATCAACATTAAGTTTAACATTAAGTTTAATTATGACACCACATCAAAAAAATACTTCCAACAGACATGGAATTTTATTCCATCCATACAGGCTACATGCATAGCAACAACATCCATACAGGCTACATGCATAGCAACAACATCCATACAGGCTACATGCATAGCAACAACATCCATACAGGCTACATGCATAGCAACAACATCCATACAGGCTACATGCATAGCAACAACATCCATACAGGCTACATGCATAGCAACAACATCCATACAGGCTACATGCATAGCAACAACATCCATACAGGCTACATGCATAGCAACAACATCCATACAGGCTACATGCATAGCAACAACATCCATACAGGCTACATGCATAGCAACAACATCCATACAGGCTACATGCATAGCAATAACATCCATACAGGCTACATGCATAGCAATAACATCCATACAGGCTACATGCATAGCAACAACATCCATACAGGCTACATGCATAGCAACAACATCCATACAGGCTACATGCACAGCAACAACATCCATACAGGCTACATGCACAGCAACAACATCCATACAGGCTACATGCATAGCAACAACATCCATACAGGCTACATGCATAGCAACAACATCCATACAGGCTACATGCATAGCAACAACATTTTAAAGAAACATTTATCTCTCATAATTAGGACATTGTAATGATCATTTTATCATTGTAAAATTTGTCCCCAATGAGGTTACAAATTATATGCACGGACCCCATTTCAAAACACTGCTTTCAGTAACTCATTTACAAAGTATTGCATTGGGAACAAATGTCAAAAAGTGAGAATAAAGTGTATCAAATAGAAATACCAGTACTATACAAGAATGCTGCCATCCTCATGAAAACATCCACATCAGAGTTGGAAAAAAAGAGATGGACAAACAGCTACATATGCAAACCCATGTGTACTACAAATAAACAGATGCCTACCAGTCAGTGTGATCCCTGGCCCTGCTTTCCTTTGCTGAGCTCAATTATCTGGGGGTTGTCGTTAGTCACTTTAAGTTGCAAACATGCTTCGGAGTGGTCGGTTGTCAAACGACTACGGGAGGCCATTTCTTCAATGCGTCGCTCAACACTTCTAGCTGACATGGGAATATCTTTTATTCTTGATTTGATTGTCTCTTTGATGGTAAGCCTTCAAACAGAACCTCTGAGCTACAGAGAAAAGCCTCCTTAATATATTCGCCATCCGTGAATGGCTTTCCACGTTTCGCAATGGAATGAGCAATGCAATAGCTTGCTTCAGTCGCTTGGTTTTTAGCAGTGGCAAAGATTTTGAGGGTGTTGGCTTGCTTCCCATACCTGGACACGGCACGTTTGATGGATTCTGCCTTGTCTGCCTGATATTTGAAAGTTTTCTCGTGCTTTGTCTCAAAATGGCGCTTAACACTCAACGTTCGACAAACAACATTTTCAAAACATAAAGTACACACAGCACGGTCCTTCTGAAAAACAAAACCCCACTCTTCTGTCCATGAGGGCTGGAATGCTCGAACCTTTACTTCAGCTTTCTTAGCTAGCGGGGTTGCCATCATCTACCGAACCTGAACCGCTTCACTGCACTGTGGGAAATGTGAGCGGGAGGCCGTACCGTCAATCAAACTAAATAAGACAGGCCGCGCAACAGCCAATGGCTGTTCAAGAAGTGATTTGTCATGCAACTGAGAGGGCACTGCTTTCGCCAGTGTGCCAATGATTACGCTGCCGCGTGCCAATGGTGGCACGCGTGCCTAAGGTTGCCGACCCCTGCCATAAACTAATCATTTTGTCTTTACCTCATTATACATACTTACACCAAGTTTTACTTGGATCCCTTCAGCCGTTCTTAAGTTACCATGGTAACAAAAACATATCACGGACAACCCAAAAACACTGCCTCTGGCGACTTCTTTAGCGGATGAATAAAAACCAACACCAACAACCCTAACCCTAATGACTCCAATTCCAACCCTAAGAGCCCTAATAGGCTAAACCGTCACCAAACTATTAGGGTTTACACTTTTTGCACATTTTCTCGAACACTCCTCAACCACCCATTTAATTCTCCCTCCCCCATGCCAATATCAGTTCATACCTGGTCTCAAAGTTACAGGTTTATCCATAACTTCCTGACAAGCCAGGCCAAAGTCCCCAATGTGGACGTGCAGGTCAGATCGCAAGAGAAACACATTGCGAGGCTGAGAGCAAAATGGCACAGCAGGGGGACAGTTAGGGTAACAAGTTAGAACGATAGCATAAAATTATAAAGCACTCCAAGACCACGACGGTACCTTTAGATCTCGGTGGACAATTCCACAAGAGTGGATGTAATGCACACCTTCCAGGAGTTGTTTGAAGATGTGCAAAGAATATTCCTCATTGACATGTTCAAAAGGTCCTACCAAAACAAACCACGGCAGAAACCAAAATGAATGACACACGATCAGATGAATTGTTATTTCTGTGTACCTGCCACAACAAAATACGTTTGATGTTGTATGGAGTATTTTTTTTGTGTACAAAGACAAGGTTCATGGACGAGCTAGAACAAAGAATGGAACAGAACAAGAAGAGGGTGAGGAGAGTGAAGTGGGTGGAGAGTGTGCGGAGGATACAGGGGGTGAACAAGCTGAACACAAGCAAAAAACACAGTAAGAAGAAGGGATAAACAGGGATGAAATAGAAAAGATAAAACATAGGGAGAATGAGGAAAGCACAATAACCTGGAAAGGAAGGGGTGTGCTTGGGGAAAGTTAATGAGGGTAGAAAATATCATGAGTATGGATGGCAGATGTCCTGAGGTGGTGGTGAACAGCCATCATGAAGCCCTGATGGGAAGAAAGGGATGGGACCGACTGCAGCAGTTGGTTCCACAGGTGAGAAGAAAGAGGAACAAATGAGTGGACGTAAGCAGTGAACCTGGATTTTACCCAGAAGTAGGTTCCTAAAAGCCTGGGTGTGCCATGTAGAAACATGGGGGGGGAAAAAAGGAGGGAAAGTGCAGAGGATAAGACAGAAAAGAGCTGGTAGAAAACAGAGAAGTCTATGACTTGTTGATGATGTGAGTAACAGGCCCAGAGACTCAGTTCATCCGTGGGAGGTTCCAATTATTTTGAGGGCCATTCTTTCCATGGAATCAAAAGGGCAAGGTGTAAGGCACAGGGTGGGGCCAGTCCAAATGGGAAAGCAGTACACCATTTACCTGGGGATGAAGGCCCTGTAAGCTATTAAAAGTTCAGATTTGCTAAGGAAAGACTTAGTACAGACTTGGCGAATGACAGAGTATAACCAGTCAACGGCTTGTGCTTTGAAGGTCAACTTGGATATATGGTTTGTCCAAGAACTATCATGGCTGATTCTGAGGCCCAAAAGTTGGAGGGACTATAACTCTCCAAGAGTTTTGCTAAGGAAGTAGCTGTGCGGCTTTGCCTTATGGAGAGAGAAAGTGAGAGAATTCTCAGTGTTGAAAGATATTCCAAGTCTCCTGATTCGAAAAATGTCTACAGAGAGGGATAAGGCTACTGCCTCACTATCTGAAGGATGAGGAATGAGGGATGCTATGGTAGCGAGTGGAGTCATCAGAAAAACAAATAAGCAGGATTAACTGGTGAATTGGAAAGATCGTTGATGAAGATGAGAAACAGGACTGGACTCACCACACTACCTATGGGTAATCAAGCTTGAACAGGGAGATGAGAGGATCCTGTTGAGAACCACTTTTTGACAATGGGATTGAAGGAAATCAGTAAGCCATGGAAGGAAGGGGCATTGCCTGCAATAAGCAGTGTTAGTAGAGCAAGAAATGGGAGCCAGCCTGTGTCAAATGCTCAAGATATTTCAGAGACTTGATCTTGATCCCATGCCTGAAACTGAGGGCCTCAATCCATCATTTGAAGAGCAGAAGCAGCATGTCGAGGTTGGAGTGATCCGGTCCAAATCCAAGCTAATGATCTGAGATCAGACCGTTGGAAAAAAAAGTATATATATATATATATATATTGTTGCGGTTTTGAGTTTATACAGTGAGTCTAATAAAGGTTAAAATTTGCCCCTCATATTAGTCACACAAGCAACATGTAGCCTCGCGATAGTATAGTTATGTCTTAGTATTTGTAAGCTTAAGTCCTTCTCCATTGTTAGTTCTGCGTTGAGTAGAGCCAAGAGAATAGGCCCTACTGTCACCGACAATCCATCGCCTGTAGCCTCATGCCCTTTTGCGCGAACGTTAGTTCATTTTGGGCGAGTTAACACGAGGCAGGCTAGGAAGGTCAGGAGGACCGAGGCGGAGCGGCAGAAGCGCTGACGGTAAGCACGAGCCGCCAATCAGAGCTCAGAGTTGGTGGCGGCGGCGTGGCGTCACAGGGCATGGTGAGAGGGTTCGAGAGAGATTCAGAAGGTTCGGGAAGCGTAGCTATAAAACCCGCTGCAGCCCTCGAGAGGACTCGCGTTGAAAAGGGTTGGTAAAAGGACTGAAGCGGAGGACTCTCGCAGAAGGACTTACAGCAAAAGCGCTAGCGCGGGAAAGTCGAGGAACAAAGGACTCGCAAGTGGAGAGCGTCAAAGAACTTGCGCGCACTAACCAGCTCAGAGGATCGAAGAAGAGGAGTTGGCAGCGTCAGCGAGCTGTACAGATACGCGGGCGCAGCCAGATGCGCATGAACCGATATACAGCGCATTTAAGTCGCGCGAGTGAGAACGGCTGAGTAATCGCCAGCCACGCTAAAAGTCCCGCCCTTTGCCGTTCCACCTCGTTATCTGCCTTGTTCGTGAGACGCGCTACGGGTTCCTGCCTTCGCCTGCCATGCCGGGGCCGTGGAGAGCCGGACGGGGACCGTCTCTGGACGACCATGTCGACGCGTTGGGGAACATCTACCCATCTGCAAGTCCCTGTGTGAGTGTGAGACGGGCCCGTTGACAGGGGATAAGTTAAGACTGCTTAAGGTTGCTCTGTGTCTCTGCGTCCCTGATCATTGTAATTACGTGTGGGAATAATTAAAACCAGTGTTCTTCCTTTTCCTGATTCAATCGTTTCTGTGGTTTCCTTCATTGGCTAAGTGTGGCACGAGTACCATATCGGGTTCCAACATCTAGGTAACTGCGCGGACCACATGTACGCAATCCGCTCGGCGTACTCACATCACACCTGGTTCGTGCGAGGCTTGCAACCTCGCTTCCGTGGCGGCACGGGTACTTAGGTACGAGTGAGAATTGGTCCCAAAACCCTACTTCACGCTCGCCCGGGAAGGGCGTTTCAAGTCTCGGTTCCGCCAAGCCCAGCAAAGACAAGGGGATTAATCCCCCCTTGGTAAGGGGAAGAAGGGCGGCGTAGGGAACCGTAACACTATATTGTTGCAGATCTCGTCGCCAGCCTTCTCCCCTTACCAAGGGGGAGATTAGTCCCCTTGTCTTTGACTGGCCTGGCGGGACCCGGACCTAAGACGTCCTTCCCGGACAGCGCAAAATCGGGTATTAGGACTAGATTTCGCTATTACCTAATTACTCGCGCTGCCCTGAAACGAGGAAATAAGCCCCGCATGAACCACACGTGTTGAGACGCCGAGCGGTGCGTACACGTGATCCATGCCGTTTAGATGGTGGACCCGGTTCTAGCGATCTTATTCGTAACACGCTTAGTCAATGGATAAATCACAAAAGCGGTTGAATTGGAAAAAGGAACAACAGGTTTTATTTACACTATTCACAATGGTTCAGAGAAAAAGGGGACACAGTGCAGCCTTAAAACAGTCTTAACTTAATACCCAGGACAAATGGGCCCGTCTCACACATACACACACACACACACACACACACACACACACACACACACACACACACACACACACACACACACACACACACACACTCACACAGGGCTTGCTGCTGCAGGATGATGGTCCGCGTCCAAGGATGGCTCTCGTGCAGCTCCCTCCGGTCTCCGGCTCGTCCCGTGCAGATGGTAAGTAAAGAAGGCAGGAGCTCTCCGCGTGTCTTTTGGACACATATGGTTATTATTACGGGGCGAACGGTAGGGTGTGGCGTGTGGGCTCTGGCGGTTAATCACTGGCAGGTTATTACCGCGTTTACTCGCGTGGCTGAAGTAGGCGATATTCGCCACCGGCGCGTCTGGCTGCAGCCGTGCTCTCGTATCGCCAACGCCTCTTCTTCCTCCTCTCTGGCACGTACGTTATACTGTGCGAGTTACAGTTCAATGCCTCCAAGCGAGTGATGCGAGTCAAGTTCTTTCTCTCTCTCCACTTGCGAGTCAGGCCTCTCGATCAAGCCCTCTCCCAACAAGTCCTCTAAGTCCTCCAGCGCTAGTCCTCTCAAGGGCTTTGTGCAGTGACTTATATAGGTACGCCCCGCAAACCTTCTAGAACTCACCAGACGCGCTTCTCCACGCCCTCTCATGCCATGCCGTTAGAGCCCTGGTGACTGGTGGCTCTTACCATCATCGCCTCTGACGCTCCGCCTTGACACCGCCCCCACCCAGACCTCGCGCTCCTCCTTCTCAGGCCTACCTCGTGTTACTCGACTAGTGAGCGAGCAAAGGGCAGCAAATGCTGCAGGCAATCAAAGCGTAACAACTGAGCGGGCAGCCAAATGGGGCACGGGATCAATTACGCCCATCGAGGTGGAATTGGAGGGTGAACGCAAAATGAACGGGACCTAAACTCATGTCTTTACACAACGCAGATATTACTAGGGGAAATGGCCTATACTTACACATACTATGACATAACTAATACTACAAGTGGGCCTACGTGTTGCTCGTGGACTAACTATGGGGGGCAACCCTTTAACCTTTAATGATCAATATGTGCAAATCTCCAAACCGTAGCAATATATACAAAGTTCATTCTGTCTGTCTGCCATCGATATGATCAGCTTCACCGGTAGTAACCCCAACATATTGCAGACCGTTGGAATACTCTTGGCAAATGGAGATGCTACAAAACATTGTCAAACCTACAGGGTAAGTGGTTCAGGGTGGGGAGAAGACCCCAATTTTCTCGATGCAAATGTGTATCGGATAGCGCCACCCGGTGGTAGCCAGTATTATAAATCATAGTCGTATGACCTTCATTTTCTAAACTCTAAATTCCTTCCGCACAAGGGGCAGGTACCTCTGCTCGTTATTTCATACTGGGGGGAGGGGGTGGAGCTGGAAGCCCAATTCTAAAGTGAGAAAGAGACATTTACTCTCATAAGCATTATCAGATGAACAATTTGGAACAGTGGAGAAACAGGAGATATTGTCAGGAAAGTTGGTCATTATAAAGCCCAGAAGAAAGGATTTGTCATTCGGAAAAATCTTGTTCGAAAGGTTCACAGGCCCATGGAGTCGCAGATCAAATCGTGCCAATGGAGTCGCAAATGCCCTTTGCTGCAGTGCCATGACCGGTTGAAGAGGTGCCAACACCTCGCTAATTTGCATATTGATAGTTGAAATTGCCACATTTGAGAAACAAAATTTGAGATGGGTGGTTATACGTTGGTCCATGTTAGGGGGGAGAGGGAGTGGGAGAAGGAGATGGAGAGGGAGAGGGAGAGAGAAAGAAAGAGCTAAATCAAGTAGCCACATCACATGTAGGGGTAGGAGCGACAACAAAAAATCAACACAGGGGGACAGCGGAGAAGGGACGGGGCATGGGAGGTAGGAGAGAGGTGAGGGTGTGCAGCGTGGGGGAATTATTTAAAACTCTACCTTTGGATAAAAAGAGTAATTTTTTACATACCTGTGCGTATGTCAGAAGATTTGTATGGAAGCATCGGTATCCAGCCATTACGCTCAGCAAACCATTCTTGCAAAGAGCACTCACACAGCTGCATCTGGATATAGAGCACAAGCTGTACACCACCCTGGAAAATCGAAGCACATTCACTCACTTAACTCCACATATTGCAAAGAGACAGCAAATCATCCTACTGAAGCTCCTAAAATAAGTTTAGGTTTTAGTGCCAATCCAATTATGGTTAGCACCAAGACACAAGGTCATTGTTGCAAAGCCTAGTCCTTTCAAAAAGTTATATGAAAAGGGAACACTGGCATAAATTATACCAAAGTATGACAAAACCTTATAGATTTATTTGTAGTTTGTCAATCCCCACATTTTCAGAGAAATGATCTTCACGATGTTTGTCACTCTCGGCATATTTGCTTTGTTGTGCTATTTTATAATATTGATGTCAAAACATGTTTGGTGTCTGAGATTATTTTTAACCGCCGAAAAGCTTCTCATACATTCCCCAAGTACAACCACCAGTTTTGAATCATTCCGTCCAGCGGGTCAGGAGTGCATAGAAGTCAAACAAACAAAACAAACACACTGTAAACAAACACAAACAAGAATAAACTGGAAAAATGATTTTAAGTCCCAGGATCTGAAAAATGAAGTCAAAGGAACCTGCAAGCTAAAGAGCGCCGCCATTGTGCCAGTGATAATTGGAGCAACGGGAGTAATAAAGAAGAACCTCATTGGGATTTTATAAGCCATCTTGGGGAATATTAGTACAAACAAACTAAAAGTGGAGGCTGTCTGGGGTTCAGTGACGATCATGAAAAGAAGCATTGGAAAAAAACTATGAGAACCAAAAAAAACTTCACAACTTGGTCCGTTAAACCTGATCCTTTACCAAAATGGAGGAGGATACTTCAAGTCCTGGGAAGATTCCATTCCACCTTCTGAAACCCACAGATGGAGATTGCAGCAAAAGGGAAATTCAATAGGTTTCTAATTTCCATTTACTAAACAAGTCTGCAAGTTGAGGCTGGTAGCTGCCTGGGCCTGTAGAAGATAGATGGCTTGGCTTGGACAAACTTATATTGTCAAATGAACAGGTCTTGTGAAGGAGAGTCTCAACATCACTACAAATAAAGTCATTGAAAAAAGACTCGCATAATTTGTATGAGCCTCTCGTGTAGCGTCCATCAATAGTAATACAAGGCCTTACGTGCAATCACTCCATAACTTTGCAAAGATTAAAACTTCCATGGCGTAGGAAGAGTACAAGATAAACCTATCCTGTATATTACATGCAAAAGGTGATATAAACGGTGAGACTATAATCGGAAAAGATTTTCGGTGAAACCCGCCCACCCCCCTAGATCGATTCGATACCGAGTGCATAGCTGAGCAGTGTGATGAAAAATCAAGAACTTCCTAGTAGATAAGCAGTGACCTAGCCTTCATCTAAAACTTGCGGCCACATTTTGGGCCAATGGACATGCCTCACTGAATGACTTCTCACTTCAGGTACAGAAATGTGTGGTGAAGAAGTTGGTGTACAGGTGGGTGAGATCGAAGTAGGCATTGCCGTATGTCGATCAGGAGGAAAAGGTTGTGAAATCTCCACGTCAATGTCGGGGTAAGCCGTTTTGAGTCTGTCCAAGCTCACAGTATTGGGCTTCCCATTGATGTCGAGGGTGAAGCACTTGTCCTTTCTGCTGATTACTCGATAAGGTCCCCGGCAAGGGGGTTGAAGTGGAGTCTGACAGGGTCGCCACGTAGGATGACGTACATGGCAAAAGGTCCTTATGAACTTAGTAGGAGTTGGATGCAACCAATTCATTTTCATCCCTAGCTCGTTAACATAACACGACAAACCTCAAATGATATTGCTGACTATGGGATTGAAGGAAATCGGTCAGCCATGAGAGGAAGGGGCCTTGCATGCCATAAGCAGAGTGTTTGGAGAGTAAGAATTGTAACCAGACTTTGTCAAATGCTCGAGAAGGGGAATAAGTATAGTATACAACCACAACAACAGGCATTTTAAGGCCATTTTCCCTGCTGGAGCATGGCTTAGCGGGGGAAGAAGTATAGCATGATTAACAAAAAAGAAAGAATTTCATTCTCCACTATGCCAGTAAAGAATGAATGGTGATAGAAACCAACATGCAGCAAAATTACTTTTTTTTCATGATGTATTGTCAATCAAGACAAAACAAGCATTCTGAGTATTGCGCTGCAATACATGTCCCCTACCAAAGTTCAAAGTGCCATAACTTTGTCAAAAATGATCGAATATGCAAATTTATGCACAGTTGATGCTGGTTTTCAAACTTGATCTGAGGTATGCTGAGACACATGTGTGTCACGCCTCGCCTCGTTGATAAGCCCGCAAGGTCGCTCCGTGGAGCGGCCTGCAGGTATTGCACTGTGTGAATTATATAATTACCAACTCACGGTCTGAGGTACTAGCGATTCAAGAGATATCCATTTTTTAAAATATTTTCATTTAATTAACGATATCTGCCAAACCACGTGCCCTATCGCAAATTCCAAAAGGACATTTTAGTAGACTGACATGCTGACCAGATATGTGAAGTTTCCCCACGATTGGATCAGAAATGAGGGAGGAGCTCGGTTTTAAAGGTTCATGCTTAAAAACGTCATAACTCTGAAACCATGTGACGCATGACGTCATGCTCGCTGACTTTTTTGTTTGTCATGGGTATGCGATTCGGCCTGCAAAGTTAGGCCTCGATCTGTTCAACCGTTGCAGAGAAAAAGGGGTTTTCGTGTTTTCACGAAAAACAATATGGCGGCCGAACCACGTGACCAGTGACGTCATACTTACCATTAAAATATTCTACAGACCGAGTCCCCCCTACGGTGAAAATTTGATCTCAATCGGTCCTATTATTGCAGAGAAAACCTTTTTTAAAGGAAATTAAAACTAGGATCATCAGAATTTTCAGAATTCCCAAAGTTCAAAGTGCCATAACTTTGTCAAAAATGATCGAAACGTCGTGAAGTTCGAACTTGATCTGTAACTTATCATGAGGAAACCATGTACCAAGTTTGAAATCATTAGCATTAAGAGTTTAGAAAAAAAAGTCCAGAAAACTGTTCTTTGTGTGACGGACTGACGGACTGACGGATAGACGGATAGACGGACAGACGGAGGGACGGAGGGACGGAGGGACGGCGTGCAAACCTATAGTCCCCTCCGGTGTACACCAGTAGGGGACTAATAACATATGAAGGCTTGATACATACCCCTGAATTCATCATTGAACATGCCTTAGTTTCTTCCTCCTGGAAGTTTTCTGTTCTCTTGTTACTCGATTCTTCTTGACGTCCTTCAATATCCTTTTGTTTAAGCCCCGTTGCAAACCATTCACCGGAAAAGTTACCGGCTAGAGCGTCAACTTTATAGCATGCAATTTCACGTACTCCTGTATGACTGTTCTTGCTTGCAGAAATGTCTATGGATTGGAAAGATTCCGCCGCTCTGTGCAACAAATTACTTGTGTGCCGTCCAGCCTGACACATGAGCAGGCTTGAGTTTGGAGAAACAGAGAGGGGCAGCACAGGCAGCTTTGAGTTTGTAGAAACAGAGGGGGGCAGCACAGGCAGCTTTGAGTTTGCAGAAACAGAGGGGAGCAGCACAGAAACATCTGAATTGCTAGATCTGCTGCCAGTAGAGCAGCCGATTTTGATAGCAGGTCCAATGCAGTCTGGCTTGTCATCCTGCGATGGTTGTAGAGCCCCAAACTGTTTCTGCACACCTTGTTCCAGTGTAGGCATAATTAGTACAGTCCTATTATCCATACATGAAGAAGCTGGATCTTCAAACACAATGCTACCAGAGCTGCTGTCCACTGATAACTTCAGCATGCTGCAGGAACAAAAATGTACAAATGTGGTTAATGAATGTGCAATACAGGAACTGTATGAAAATAAGGTTACCCATTGGCATTCGATAGCCTCACAGGCCGACACATGAAACTCACTTTTGCTCTCTTATTAGTAACTAGCAAAGGTGCCCCGCATTGCCGGGCAATGCAAGGTCACTTCATTGACAGGAATATTAAGAGAGGGGGGAGGGGAGGAGAGGAGTGGAAGGGAGAGGAGGGGAGGGGAGAAAGAAAGAGAGGGCGTGAGGTGGAGGGGGAGGGGGGCGTGAGGTGGAGGGGGAGGGGGGAGAGAGGAAGTGGGGGAGAGAGGAAGTGGGGGAGAGAGGAAGTGGGGGAGAGGAGGTGGGAGAGAGGGATGGAGTAAAGAAAAGGGGGGGGGGAGGAGAAAGGAAGGGAAGGGAGGGGAGGAGGAGGATTGGTTTAGGAGGGGTGGGGGAAAAGTGGAGGAGAGGAGGGAGTAGAAGGTGAAGCGGGAAGCAAGAGGACGGGGAGGAGGAGCAGGAGGATGGGAGAGAGCATGAGGGAGCAGTGGTACAGGGAGGTGGGATAACAGGTGGGATAAGGGTGATGGGGTGGGGGGCGGGGGGAGGAGAGCAAGAGGGAGCAGGCAGACATGGAGGAGAAAGGGCAGGAGAAACCATGGGAATGGGGAGGGGGAAAGCAAGAGTACGGTGAGGAGGGGGGGGGGCGGCGGGGAGAGCAGAGCAGGAGAGTGAGCGGGGGAGCAGGCGGAGGGGTGAGTGGGGAGCAGGAGGTGGGGGGAGGGGGATGGGGAGGAATAGGAGAGGGGATGAGGAAGGGTGGGTGGAGAGTAGGAGGAGGGGTGAGTGAGGAGCAGGAAAAGAGGTGAGCGGGAATCAGGAGGGTTTGTGAGCGGGAATCAGGAAGGAGTGTGTGAGTGGGGCAGGAGGAAGTCACTGCCGTCACTTCCTGGGATACTCTGGGTACCAGCGACGTCACAACAAGGACGCCGCCTTTCTCACGGTACTTAGCGGGGCATTTCCTCAGGTAGAATTTCCTCTGCCTCATGGATGCCAACCGGTGGGGATTGTCCATGTTCTATCCTTTTGTAATTCGATTTATTTTTCCTTCCTAACTCTGGAGATTTCCCCCCACGGAGTACCCAGGCACTGCTGCGACAGTCTTCATGGTGAACCCGCTGGTTAATTATTTTTGTTACCTCAATAAAGTTACACTTTGGGCACATTCCTTAATCTTTTCTTCACTCAATATATTTGCTGGAATCGTCGAAAAAGCTAAGTAAATGCTTCTGGCAATATGGAGAAGGAGGAAGGACAGCCCTGCTAAAAGCTAAGTTGTGAGATATACGTTTAGTTATAAGAATCGGTAATGTCTTAAAATTTTCAGATTTCACTCCAGATTTCGGTACTTATTTATTTAGTCTTCGAGATCTGATCCTCAAAACCAAACCCAGATTTGGATTTTATACTTGAATTAGTCCATGAGAGTAGTTCATGTTTCCAAGGCAAGACATGTTTGAATAGGCCAAAACAAAATGGCGGCTCAAGAACCCAGCGATGTGACAGAGGGCTGACCAAGATGGCTCACTGCCATTTATTTTATTTATTTTTTTGTGATGAGCATATCCTAAATTATCTTCAAAAGGGGGGTTAAAAAACAACCGAACACCCAGTTTGCATTGATGCACTCCCTCGGAGTTCGCTTAGTATGTATGCAAAGTTTTGGGCCGTGAGGTTTCATGGTTTTGGAGTTATGAAGGAGATTCGTGCGATTCTATCGATGGAGAAACAGACAGAAAATACAACTATACAGTCACGTGAAAAAGTAAGTACACCCCATGTAAAGTTTTGACTTTTTCAACATATTTCAACATACAGCTTTTTTTTTTTTTTTTTTTTTCTTTTTTTTTTGTATACAGAGTCGAGGCTTGATCTTCATCTATCTATAATTCCACTAATCTCTGTGTGTGTGTGTGTGTGTGTATGTCTGTGTGTGTGTTTGTTTGTCTGTGACCGCTGTTTCTCGACAACCACGGGTCCGATATACTTGCAACTTGCCAGGTATATTGCTGGGGACCCGAGGATGTGCCTTTTCAAGGTTTGAAATTAATCGGACAAGTAGTTACCGAGCTATGTCCAAAAAACGATTCAACCAATCAGAGAGCAGCGAGCTATCACGTGTGCCGAACGTGGCGAACAGACTCTGCCTCGGACGGCACATTTGAGAGCGTATTCATTTATTTCACGTTGGCAAACTATGTTGGCGTTAAACTATGTTTTAAAACTAATTTGCGATTCTTTCGCTTTCCTGCCCGTTTGTGCACGCTATGGCGATTTCTTTACCAAACTCCGCAAGCCGTTCGCTTTGGACCAAACCATTTCATGTAAATAGAGGGGGGGGATTGTCACCGTACTCGCAAGCCGTTCGCTTTGGACCAAACCATTTCATGTAAATAGAGGGGGGGGATTGTCACCGTACTCGCAAGCCGTTCGCTTTGGACCAAACCATTTCATGTAAATAGAGGGGGGGGATTGTCACCGTACTCACAAGCCGTTCACTTTGGACCAAACCATTTCATGTAAATAGAGGGGGGGGATATAATTTTAGATATATATATAGTACGGGCATGCCCTAGTCTATCTATAATTCCAGTAATCTCTGTGTGTGTGTGTGTCTGTGTGTGTGTCTGTGTGTTTGTTTGTCTGTGACCGCTGTTTCTCGACAACCACGGGTCCGGTATACTTGAAACTTGCCAGGTATATTGCTGGGGACCTGAGGATGTGCCTTTTCAAGGTTTCATATTAATCGGAGAAGTAGTTACCGAGCTATGGCGATTTAGCCGTTCGCCGTTCGCGTTGGCTTTGCGAATGGACCAAACCATTTCATGTAAATAGAGGGGGGTGGGGGGGGTTCTACCGTACTCGCAAGCCGTTCGCTTTGGCTTTGCGAATGGACCAAACCATTTCATGTAAATAGAGGGGGGGGTTCTGTGGTCGTTACTGCCACGTGGTTTCAAAGTTTTTTTTTGTTGTTGTTGTTTGCACGCATGTTTTTTTGCACCCACGTACGGGCATGCCCTAGTTTCAACAATATTGATAGATACAGGTGATATAATATAACAAATATCATGAAACATTTACATTTTGTAGTCCATTGTATAATTTAAATAAACATAAATGCAAATTTCGCATGTGGAAAAAGTAAGTACACCCTTGGCTCTAATCGGTGGTATTTCCACCTTTGGCAGAAACAACCTCAAGTAGGCGTATCTTATAACTGTCGACCAGTCTCTGACATCGACTGGGAGAAATTTTTACCCACTCCTCCATGCAGAATTCTTTCAGCTGTGCGATGTTTGAGGGGTTTCTTGCATGCACAGTTCGTTTCAAATCCCCCCCACAACATCTCGAGGGCTCACAGGGCTCGTAGGCATCGATAACCTTCTTTCTGAAGGCCTCAGAGAGCTCTTTTGATCTAGGCATGGTGATGCCGCACACTTCAACAACAAAGAGCAAACCAAACTAAATGTCTGAGATTTAAATAAGACAGGTTCCTCCAAGATCCTCTCTAACGATGTTCTAATCATTTGCACATGAGTTGGTGCACCTGATTCTAATTTTAGGTATTTGAAGTAGTGATAAATGTAGGGGTGTACTTACTTTTTCCACATGCAAAATTTGCATTTATGTTTATTTACATTATACAATGGACTACAAAATGTAAATGTTTCATAATATTTGTTATATTATATCAGCTTTATCTATCAATATATATCTATCAATATATATATATATATATATATATATATATATATATATATATATATATATATATATATATATATATATATATATATATATATATCTATAATTCCAGTAATCTCTGTTTGTTTGTACGTTTGTACGTTTGTACGTTTGTTTGTTTGTCTGTGACCGCTGTTTCTCGACAACCACGGGTCCGATATACTTGAAACTTGCCAGGTATATTGCTGGGGACCCGAGGATGTGCCTTTTCAAGGTTTGAAATTAATCGGACAAGTACTTACCGAGCTATGGCGATTTAGCCGTTCGCCGTTCGCTTTGGCGTTGCGAATGGACCAAACCATTGCATGTAAATAGAGGGGGGGGTTCTGTGGTCGTTGCGAATGGACCAAACCATTCATGTAAATAGAGGGGGGGGGGGGTTCTGTGGTCGTTACTGCCACGTGGTTTCAAAGTTTTTTTTTGTTGTTGTTGTTTGCACGCATGTTTTTTTGCACCCACGTACGGGCACGCCCTAGGATGTTTACACACACACACCCCTACACAAATTTTTTTTTTTTTTTTTTTTTGGCAAGGAACGGGCACGTCCTAGCTTATATATAGTACGGGCATGCCCTAGTATATATATATCTATCAATATATATATATATATATATCTATCAATATATATATATATATATATATATCTATCAATATATATATATATATATATATATATCTATCAATATATATATATATATCAATATATATATATATCAATATATGTATATATATATATAAATATATATATATATATATATATATATATATATATATATATATATATATATATATATATGTATGTATGTATGTATATATATATATATATATATATATATATATATATATATATATATATATATATATATATATCTATATATATATCTATATATATCTATCTATTAGTAACCCTAAATTAGCCATATATTAGCCAATCTGTGAAAAAATTTAAAAGAAGCTAGTTTCAACTGATTTTGGTGGGTATGGGTATGGACAACTTCCAAAAAAAAGTAAGGAGGGATAGGGGTTGGGGAAACCTTTTTATTAGAGGTCAAAGGTCATTGACCTCTGCCTAAATCATATAAAATTGTATTTCAGCAACAAAATATGGTATATAGATGATCGTGGTGTCAAAATGCACAGGATTACGAAAGAAGATGACATAAGATAATTATTGACCCTTGGGACCAAATCCTGATCTCTGAAAATGAGGTCAAAGGTCAAAAAAGCCGTTTTATCACTAAAATGTCATATTTATAACAGGAAAATTACCATATTATATAAAAATGAGCAAAAAAAAAACCGAAGAGGTTAATTTCAACTTACGTGGTGGATATGGGGGTTATTATTTATTCCAAGAGCAGAGGGAGAGGGGGAAATTACCTTTCTTGGGATCAAATGTCATTGACCCTAGACTAAAACACTATATATTGCATGAATGAAGTCTTTGTTTTGTCTTTGTTTCAGGAGTGATTAGTGAGAAAACCTAGCTAGCCTACATGTACCTTGACTACCCCAGTGCAGTGAGGTGTCCCAAAAGTTCCCTGAGGCCTTTGGAACAATACTGTAAAATAACAAAATTACCAGGATGGATATATGTGAAATATGTAGTGAGGACTTTTCAGAAGCAGGAAAGCTACAGAGGTTGTACAGAAAGGGATATGAGAATCTAATAGAGCAGTGTAGACTTATCAACAACTCTTCATTATTGGAGCGATTGGAACAAAAATGGAGTAGCAACACTCCTATGACAGTCCATCGTAGATGCCGAACCCTTTTCATGCAAAAGGAGCCAGATGTTGAGAAGCAAGAGCATGCGCCAAGACCAAAGCGACAAAAGGTGTCTCAAGCAGTAAATGATGACAAAGTTGATGGTAAGATAAAGTAATTCTTTACTTGATTCATGTAAATTTCATTAAGATTCCAAGCCCATACCTGTTTTATGTTATTTTGTTTGAATTTTGAATGTTTGAAGTTAGTATGGTGATTTACATGGGATGGCAACTAACTTTGTCCATGTTTTCATGTAATGTTTTCAGGCCAGGGTTCTACTCGATTTCCATACAGTGAAAGATGTTTCATATGCAATGAGGACATCCATTTTGATGAAAGACATCCTGATAGACAGCAGACCATACATCGAGCATCAACTATGACGCTAAAGAAATCACTTCTGAGAATCGCAAGTGAAAGAAAAGATAGTCTTGGAATGGCTGTGAAAGGACGCTTGGAAGGAATGGCAGATCTTGTAGCGGAAGAGGCTGTCTATCATAATAAATGCTACAAGGGGAATCACACAACACGCTACAGCGATGAGCAATTTTCTGGACAATTTTCTGACCAGACAATCGAAGAGACACTCATGCGGAAAGCCAAGTCAAATGGAGGCTTAACAAGAGGAAGAATGCACAACGAGAGCTCTGTGAAAGTATGGGCTGGTACGTTTTCACATCTCAAGCTTCTGGGGGACCTGATGGAAGAAATGATTGGTGGAAAGCGGAGTAAGAGGACCCACACAGACCTTGGGGCAAAGCGTCTAGAGAAAGACAGCCAGCA
>NC_136262.1:81076290-81375911 GCF_964187855.1 Myxine glutinosa
GGATATGAACTTGAGTGCCGTCTTTATGATCTGAGTCTTCTCATCTCCATGGTCAAGATTAGCATGATGCTCTCGCAGAATATTGTCGGTGCCATCTTTGAGACAGAGTACATCTGCCCTTCTTTCCTGTGTTGTGAAATACAAGGTGTCTTCGTATTTCTCTAGAAGTTTTATCTTTAGCCAATGCTTTGAATAAGAAAGGCTCTTCTCTGGTGACTGATCAAACTCCTGCAGCTTTTCATGGATTTGGTCCATGTTCATTACCCCATGCTCTAATTCTGAGTCTAACCATTTGCAGAATTCAATAAAAACTGCCTCTCGCTCCTCATCAATACTCCTCTGTCCTCTCTTCCTTTTTCCTTCCTCATCAGTCTTGGACAAACTGTCACCTCTCGCAAACATAAGTTTGCATCGCAAATGGTACAGTGTTTCTTCTGCTACCAAGTCGTTGATCCCTTCCAGGCGTCCAGTGACTTCAGTGCCCCAGTCATCCCCGCGACTCCGTGCTGTCTTCAGCAAGCTTGCCTTCAGTGTATCTGCAGTCAAATTATCTGGCACTCTGTATTTCTTTCTAGCTTGTGCTGGATTATTTTTGTAGAGCTGGGCTGGTTGGTTGCAAAGAATGCATACATCCTTATACAGGAGGTCAACTGACTGTGATCTTCTAGAACTGCAGCCAGTTGATGAACTGAACTCACAAGTAGTGCGTCTTCTCTTCAACTTTGATGACTCTTTCTCTGCCTTTGATGCTTGAGCTGACTTCTTGGTGGTTGCAACAAAGTTGTTGTACAGATCATTTTTACACTTCTGGTGGTACCTCAGTTTTCCTTCCTTTTGAGCCTCCTTCATACGTTCCACAACAGTAACATTTTCGACAGTTTCTGCTTGTTTCAATAAAGTTGAGTATCCCTTTGGAGTTGCCTGTATGAGCCTTTCAGCTGGTGTATCCGAGCGTGCACAGATGAAGCAATTGAGCACAGGTGGAGTAACGTCTTCATCCATATTGCTAGACTCCATGTCCTGCAAAGTAGAAAATGAGATATATTTAGAAATTATTTTTCCACAAAGGCGTGTCTGTGGTGAAATATAAATGTTAACAATCAACTCAAAATCATGAAAAACCCATATTTGACCCCTCATAAGTTACTTAAGGGCCGATTTTAAAAAATAAAAATTCTCGAAAATAATTTTTCGGTACCCGAATTCAACAGCTTTTTTTCTGGGTTTCCCACGGGAGTTGACCTTCAACATTTTAACACATGTTATTACACACCTTTACAAACATATTGGTGAAGAAATTTTTTGGTAACAATTTAGTTAACAGATTTTCATATGTTTCCCTTACTAAATCATACTCTGAGAAACAAATGAACGAGATGCAAATCAATTCAAACAACAGCAACAAAAAAGGTAATCTAATTGTATGATTATAACACCACAGTCAAATTCCTACAGTGTAGTTGCTCCATACTATCGTTAGCTAAACGTGTGCAGCTCTCATTTTTAAAGCTATTACAATTACCATAGCCGATTTCTGTACATATATATATATGTATATTAGAAAAATTTCTAAATTGATGCATTATATTATTATCTACGACTAATAAAACTGCACACTTATATAAAACTAATATAAAAATATACTTTGGTTAGGTATACGTCACTAACCTCTTTAAATTTATCGACGTTGTTGAAGAAGGTCTAGTGTTGTGCTACATGTATCTACTATTTTTAGAGTGTATTTAGTCTCGTAAAAAATTCAAGCATATTGTTTCAGAGGAATCTTTTAGCACGATAGGTGACATGGTGCGTTGCTGTTGTTTCATATGCAGCCTGTTGCATCATTCCTGGGAGTGCAGCTGTGCCGCTGATGCAGTACCCCTGTTACCAGTAGGCTGGTACTCATTTCGCCGACCTCAGAAGGATGATAGGCTGAGTCAACCCACCTGGTCCTATTTAATGGCACGACAGGGGATCGAACTCAAGACTCTAAGCTCTCCAACCAGCCACCTTAACCGTTAAGCCAACACCAGGATTAACATGGTTAGTGGGGCAGATATGTAACAAAAATTGCACGAGATGTTCATATCCGGCAGAAAGTTTGAAATTTTGCATACAGGGGTATTTTGACATGCTGAGTTCAAAAATTGGCGGATCCAAGAGGTCTGACCAATGGACAGGCCGCCATCTTGAATTCCAATATGGCTGCCAAGACGAAATGTTGATAATCCCTATCTTGGGTTCTAAATGACCTGTGGTGCTCAAATTTTGTACACAAGGGTATGTTGACATGCTGAGTTCAATAAGGCAATAATTTGAAATGTCTGACAAATGGTATGGCCGCCATTTTGAATTCCAATATAGCCGCCAAGACGAAATGTTGAAAATCCCGGGTTCTTTGCAAAAGCAATACCAATTCAATGGATCCCTAGTTGACAAATCATATAACAAGTCAAAGAGCTCATTTCAAAGTATATTTCGTACCAGTTGGCAGCCGTAACATGCTGCAAGCTTTTTTCCATCCGTTTTACTTCTCCTACTGCTCATCTCGGAAGCATTGTCCAGAGCAGAAACATAGTTCTGTGCATGGTAGATTAGCAGCAGCACATTTGCAATTTCCAGCACACCGTTTTTTACACTTGCACTTGATCAGCTCTCAGCACCCTTTTGACGCCTCTGGCATTACTGTCCAAAATGGATGCCAGACATCATCTGCATTTTTAGCCCATCCCCAATCTGCAGGTGAAGGCAGCTCTGGGTTAGCAATTTGGGGCTGTCCCCAGATGTGACCGGCCTGAAAGACTGCCCTCTTCACATGTTGACGCAGTGCCTCTTTTGTCGGTGGAATATTTTCCGATTGCCGATTTCCCTGAGCAAACAGCTGCTTGCGTGCTTCGTTCACTTTCTTCAGAGGGGAAGTTCTACTGTACAGAACAACGAAGAACCTCTCTATGTTGTCCATGTCATCATCTGTTACTTCCGCTGGTGCATGTGAGAGATGATTGAAGACCTCCCCCAAGTTTGGCATGGAATTCCATATGCTCCACACAGTCTTTTTGCCAATCCCACATATGGCAGAAACAGTATCGCATCCGGAAACAGTATGCAGGAATAGAAGCCCCCATGAGCGTTCAGGGCCAATGTGAGTCGCAATAGTGTGAGCAGCAATGTGCCTGAAATAGTTTCCATGTCCAAATGCCAACCACATTGCACAACCGTCCATAATGCTTGCCATTGCGATAGCCAACACAACCACATCCGTGTCTGTTGCATGAATGACGATACTTCTGTACCCCTGCTGATATGCATGCCAAGCATGTAGCATCATTCGTGAATCAGCCTCTTCATGCGTACATGGTTGAATTTGAGAAACATCAGAAGGGGGCTTTGATTTAACCTCTTCTTCTAAGGTTGTAAGAAGTGTTTTTCCCTCTGGAATAGGCATCGTTTGCAGGGAATCAGCAAGGAAACTGAATAATGTCTTTTTGTTGGAATCTACACGAAGGAAGCTGCTCCAGTTTCGTGGCACGGATGTCTGTTCAGTCACATGGAGTGGTATGCCAGTGCCACGACCAAACCTGGTGCCTTCTTTGAGACTGTCCGTTCTGTAGGTGTCCCACACCACATCAACACGCATCACAGTCCCCTCATTTAACTTTCGGGCAATGTACGGAAGGACCTGTTTCTGTGCATAGTCACCAAATGTCCTGATCACACTGTTGCACTTCTTAGGCTCCAAATGATGGACTAAGGCAGCCCCATCGAAAATACGAACTTCTCCTTTGGGCGCATCACGAGGACGTTGTGCTAAAGCTTCCAAACAGGGCAAAAGATCAGCCTTGCCGGTTGGTGGCCGCATTGTATTGATACCTTCAGCCAATGCAGGTGGCCACCCATGACACTCATATTCATAAAATGTGTTAAGATCACCATCTCTAGTTTGGCAAGAAATGTACATTCGTGAGAAGAGCTCCACATTACTTTTCATACGTGTAATCTTCGCCTCAGACTTTCCAGGTGTTTTCTTGGGCTTCGATTTCAACAGTGGCAGATTGTTCTTTGAAATGCTATCATAGAAATTGTCAGAAGGATCCTTGATTCGCTGCCCCACAAATCCATCAAATTGTGTTTTGCCAGTGTCCTCCATGGATCGCACTGCGGCTATCACTTCATCAGGCATGATGACCTTTGTGTCAAGCACATACAAGTCATTACTGTCTTCCGCAAACGGGTTTCCAAGTTTTTCAAAGGAACTGATTGCATTATTGAGATCTGATGCAAAGGATTTCTGGACACTAGGCAATTGTTCGTGGTGGCGGACATCAGTTTGCCTCTGTCTTTGAAACTGGTCCTCAAACACATTCAGGATTCTGGCTATTTCTGCACCAGCTACCATCCACCGGCGAAGAGCCCCTTCATTCTCAGTAATTCCAATGACTCCACCATCACCTTTCACATAAGCGTTCTGCTGTTCGTGTATCTGATCGTGTGCCATAGCAGAGAACTTGTGTGATGACTTCTGAGTGACAAAGTTCCCCTTGACAAATTCACGATGGATATCCATGGAATCGTTTGAAAGTTCCTGAAGGTCTGTTACATGCACTGTCAACCATCTGGCGTAATGGTAATGGTCCATGGCAAACATCCACGGAATGATCGCCGTGAGAGTCTCCACATAGAGCGTGTAGTTGGCTTCCCGTTGTGATCTTATGAATGCCAAGAGAAGACACTCCAACTGCAGGACTTTATTCCAGTAGCAAAACTGGGGGTACTTTGTAGCCATCTTCTTGCTCCAAAGATCAAATGATTGTAAATCTTCAGTTTCACATGTTTTCCGGTAGTCATCGTATGCCTTTCGCTGCAGAGCGTACAACGCCGCTACTGTGACTTGGTGTGCCCATTGTGACCTCGATATTTGCGAACCTTTGTGAAGACTATCTGCTCTTCCCGCTGTTGTTACACCAGCACTGGTCATTACACTTGCCCAGCCACTCCCCTCCAGGAAGCTGCCGATCGCTTTCAACTAGGCCATCTCTACATGAAGTCCTCCCATCATCACAACAAACTTGTCTTCACCATATATACCTGGCCAAGTCCATTGAATCTTCTTTGCAATTGCATAGAGTGGTTGATCAACGGTCAGAACTGGAACTTGTCCGGGGTTTACTAGTTCTGTCGCCTGCTTGATTAAATTCATTCCATGCTTCACCATTGCCAATGTGTGAGCACTCTCGCAGAACAGAGGTAGCAGTCCTGTAATTGCAGGAGGCCGAGGAACTTCAACCTGCAGATTTGCCATGCATGCTGACCAGGAGATATTATCTTCACTCTCAAGACCTTCCTTCTCCTGCAGACTTTGTACAAACGAAAGCCACTGACTTTCTTTGTCCTGTATTCCGGAGGACACACTTGGAGTGGATGGACCTTTTGGTTTTCTTGGAATGGGATTATTAGTTGGAAATGTTTCAGGAGGCACATCACTGTAAGATGCAGGAAGGGCGGCTATGGTTTTGGAGCGCTGTTTGTTCTCATTCTCAGTGACATTCTCATGATTTCGAATGCTGCCACTTTTGTCATGTGAAACATGTTGTGTCAGTGATAACGTGGTTCCATGAAATGAACTTTGTGCTGATGCTGATGATGGGTTGTGATCTATGTTGTCTAGGTTGCCTGTTGTGAATATTCCACTTCGCAATTTTGTTGGACACACAACGCCGTCATGTTTGTATATTTCTATGACTCTGTTGGCCTCATCTGTGGATACCTCCAGTATGCGATCATAGGAAACACACAAACCATGTTGAAAAAGAACGTCAACGAGATCCCGTTTCCTTGTTTTGCTATGAATGAGAAGACCCAGGTAAAGTGGCAGTGATGTTTCACATTTCAAATTGTGACGTACTGCTGTAGTTTCCAACCTTCCTCGTTTCATAGTGTTGAATGTTACAAGTTGAGTTAAGGATTGCACAGAGACGCCTCCCTTGTTGTTTGCGTTTTGTTTTTGTATGTTTGTACCAGCAAGAATCATTTCCATCAACGCTGCCAATGATGGTGGTGAGTTGTTATATGATTCGTTAACTAGGGATCCATTGAATTGGTATTGCTTTTGCAAAATATCTTTGCGCACAATCTGGGCAGCTCTCATGAGAATGACCGCGTCGTTGTCAGAGCTTTGTCTACAAGCATGCAATAAAGCTTCACCAATGTCCTCTTTGAATGACAGTGCCACTTCATGGTTGCTCTTATGTGCCTCAAGTTGCGGAAGGTGTCTGAGAAACTTGTCCTTAAGGTGAGTTGAATTAATCCTCTTTGAGATATCACCTCCCAGTTGTGCCAGACGTTCTGTATAAAGCTTTGTGAGATCGGCTAACTTGAAAGTGTAACTGTCATCTGTACACTTCATTTCTTCCAAATAGGCTATCAATTCGGCCAAAGCTACTGATTCTGGTGGCATATTTTCACTTGAACTGGCTTCCTCATTCTTTCTTACAAATGATCTGTATCGAGTGTGGAGAACAGTCATGCACTTCTTGTGATAAACAGCATCTGATGCCGTCATATCACCTACAGACAATCTAGCCAGGAGTTTTGTATCCCTCAATTCTGTTGCCATCAATCGAACATTGGAATCTACATTTTTTGTTGCCGCTCTGTGGACTATTTCTTCATTACTGATAATGCTATCACAAAAGAAACATGTGCTAGCAGTACTCTGTTCAACGGATGGAGATTTGAAACTTGTTCTGAGTCTTTTCTTAACAGGCGAGTAAGTTTCTTCACCAAGTTTAAGGTCTGAACTTTGCTTTCTTTCCCTTGATTCAGCCCTGGCCACACGAGAGCTGCTGCACTGCACATAACAGTTTTTGTGCCATTTGGCAGCATGCGCAGCTAGGGTTTCTGCAATACCGCAACCATCATCTAGTCGGGAAATGTTTATCCCGCAAGGCAAGGCACCTAAATCATTCAATGCCTTGAGATTTTGAGCAAGATTCTCGTAGACGTCTAGACACGACTGATTGCTGCCCTTACGTGCATCTCTTAGTGGTTCATTTTCAGAACGTTTCTGGCAAAGAGCGCAAATGTTCCAGTCTGTTGGCATTGGAATTGTTGACGATGTTTTCTTTGATTTCGACATTGGATCTGAAAGAGAAAAAACATTTAAAAAAAAAATTATTGGAATGTCATGTGAATGTTCAGTTCCGGCAGAAAGTGTTAAATTTCACATACAGGGGTATTTTGGGACGCTGAATTTCCCAAATTTCTACTGCCTTCGACAAAATTACAAACCCATCAGTAGATTTGAGATGCAACAATTTTCCAGTTATCATAATAATGCTCAAATGATTTAACATTATGACATTACCGTACACTGTGCTATTAAAGCAATGAAAACATCGATGTTTGTCTTGGCGGCCATATTGGAATTTAAAATGGCGGCCATACCGTTTGTCAGACATTTCAAATTATTGCATTATTGAACTCAGCATGTCAACATACCCTTGTGTACCAAATTTCAGCGCCACAGGTCATTTAGAACCCAAGATAGGGAATTTAAACATTTCGTCTTGGCGGCCATATTGGAATTCAAGATGGCGGCCGGTCCATTGGTTAGATCTCTTGGATCCGCCAATTTTTGAAATCAGCGCCCCAAAATACCCCTGTATGCGAAATTTCGCACTTTCTGCCGGAAATGAACATCTTTTTCACATATCTGCCCCACTAGGTGGGTCACAAAGTGTTCTTTGCTAGTGTTACTGTTAGGTTTGCAGCTGAATGCTGTGAGGTGAATTATAGTAAACTAGCAGAGTACCCACTCTATGGGCGATCTTGTTCCAAACATGTAACACGTTCTTTTGAGACACCTCTATTTGGGCAGTGCATAGGCAACTGACCGTTCCCTCAATTGTTCCCTCAAACAAAACAAATAACCCGGGTTACGTGCATGAAGCAAAAACATACCTACTGCTTATAATTCAAAAACACCTCACTGCACTGGAAAACGTGGGGGCAGAAATACTGCACTGTAAAGGGTAAGGTATTGTAATACCAACACACACATGGAGGCAGCACTACACAATACACATTCACACAGGTAATTTACCTTCCCTATCCTCCGCGACCACCGATAGCGATAAAAACACACCTATACACTAATTGGGGTCATGCTGATGCTATGTAGTAAGTCTGTATGTAATGTAGCAAGTCTGTATGTAATGTAGCAAGTCTGGATGGGAGAAGTAACACGAACACTAACACTAACACACACACACACACACTCTCTCAGTAATCATACTAATTAAGTCAGTTATGTGCACATATGCAGGTTAACATCACTGATTTTAAACCTTTATGTGTCTGTTAATGACTAAATTTGCAAAGGACTTGGTATTCACCCAAGATGTCTCGATTGAAAAGTTCTAGCTAGAGTGAGAAGACCAAATGGGAGTAACCACCTACAAAATACAAATCTCACGTGTGGAATACAATCCTTAACCATTCGTTTTGTATTTTCGGACCTATGTGGATCCTGCCCATCACAGTGGTGACCCATCCAGGAGCTAACACTAGCTAAGCAACTGGTTCGGCAGAACTGACGCTCTCTATAATGATGACCTGTGTGCACAATGATGAACACACGTATAGTAGATTGAAAAGACTAGCAACGGTACCCGCCCTATGGGCGGGGCTTCAATTGGGAGGCCCAAATGAAAACGTAAAATATCAGAAATTGAAGGCCTTTTGTATTTTAAACGATTCATATTCATATTAGTAAGATATACTTCTAAAAATACTGATTTTCATGATTTGCGTGTGATATTTAACGGATGTTTATATAAATCACGCCTCCAAATTGAAGCCCCGCTCTTAGGGCGGGTACCGTCATATATAATGGCGATACAACATAACTTCGCATCGCAGTGACGGTGAGCACCAATATGGTGGCTGTAAGACCCTGCTATGTATCGTTAGGGTTGGCGGCTGCTAGAATCCAAGGGAATGATTCCTAGTGAGATACCCGTGCTATGCACGGGTGGGAGGCCAGAAGCAAACAGGCAATGCAGATACGGCGAATGCTAAAGCATGAAACCAATAAATTCCACATTCCTGTAGCACCTTCAGTCGCACATCAGACATGGACAGCAAGTTCGTGAAGGACTTCCATGAAAAACATACCCGTTCGCAAACAAATGGGTACGTTCACGTATATAAACATCGACCGTGGGTCCGTAGCGAATCTGCATTTGGCGATCTGCGAAGTTCACGTTCAGAAAGTAGAAACCATCACAGCATGTCGTCATTCACTTGAACTCGATGTCTCTTTTTTCATTCCAAACAACATATCTCCAATCACAAAATAAACTTTTAACAACATTGTTAATGTTTCCTTCATTGTAAAAACTACCAAATCAACAGTTAAAAGGATTTTGAGCTGATAGCTGTTACGGCCTTGGCAAGATCGATGGAGACAGCGATCTGTTAGCGTATACACCGCCCAAATAGCTATGTGGAATTCTCTCATGTCGAGATTCAACCCGTGTCCTTATAAACTATCCGTGGGCTATATAAACTGTCCTACATTGAAACTTTCGCCGAGGTCATTATTTACTTTTAATGATGTTTATATACGAATCGAAAAGAAGATAATTGGTTTTGGGTCGTCCTTTCCGCATATCTCGTGGGGTTGTGAGTTGGAGAGACGGCCGTGATGGCGGGGAGGGGTTTGGAATTCTCTCAAGCAGGGATTCAACGGGTGTCCTTATAAAAGTTCTTTGTCCAAGGTCACCAAGTCCGATCGATGCAGCCGTGCAGCAATCGGTGCAGCCGTTTGTGCGGCACCCGGTGCAGCCAATCGGTGCAAACGTGGACTCCTACATGCCACATCCTGCTGATACTTGCTCCCGCATGACGTTATTTTCCCGGGTGCCGCACAAATGGCTGCACCGATCGAGATTTAACGGATGTTTATATAAATCGTTTAAAAGAAAAAAAGCCTTCAATTTCTGATATTTAGCCTTTTCATTTGGGCCTCCCAATTGAAGCCCCACCCGTAGGGCGGGTACCGTTGCTAGTCGTCACAATGAAAACATCGTCACAATGAACGTTATGCGAACGCGAATGTTATGCGAGAGTCCAAACCTGAGAATGCTGGAGACCAAAGCTGAAATTGGAAAAACTATATAGCCTATTTTACTCCTGAAGATCCCAGGATTACTGTTACGTGGTCCTCCCGGTAACTACCTGGTCTTGGTGACCCCCAGACCGTGGGAGGACCCCGCCAGAAAGATGTCTGATTTATACGCTTTCGTAACGCAATCAATATGAAAGACACAACAATTCAAGTCAATAAGAAACCCCACACCAAGGATCCGGATTAATCAATAATATATTCCCCAATCAATCAACAACCACCATCAATCACCAATATTACTAAGATGGCCATCTCATATATGTCCCCACTTTCCCCACTCACGACCCCTCAATGGTCACTGTCCCTCACAATGTCTCTGGGCCCCTCCAGACCAAGGTGAAGGTCGACTTCTCCGCACACGGGCAGTTGAACGGACCCCTGGCTGACGTGCTCCAAACGTGCACGTCACGTACCGGGAACAACTGCTGCAGCGCACACCTCCTGGCAAAGCAAAGCGGGCAAAACCAAGCGCGGCTCGCAAAGCGCGCGAGGCCCAAGGTGCGACCCGTACACGCCCTCGGAGGCGTCGGGGCGAACAGTGCCGGACGCTTGGTTCCTTCCAGGAAGCCCCGGCAACCTGACACGTAACAGGCAATCACCCCGCGCAGGTAACTCCTCTCGCCAGACGGGCGTTTCAAACTCAGCGTTCTCAGCGCTAATCAATAGACGCCGCTCGCGTCGGAGCTGGGCGAGGAAGAAAAAGACCGCCGCTTCTCCCGGACCTTGTCTTTTCTTTTCTTCCGGTTCACCATCCCGTTTCCGGTCTCCTGTTATCCAGAGCGCCTCTAACCATTTAACCACAACAACCTTCAATAGAATAAACATTAATAAGCAATGACCTGGATAGTAATTCACATAAAGTCACATAAATCCGTAACAATTACCCACCCAAAATATCGTTGCGATCGGTTCAGCAGTTTTTACGGTACCTTCGAATGGACAGACAGACAGACAGACAGACAGACAGACGGACGGACATTTGGTGAATTATAGTAAGATAACAAAATAGTGGTATCGTTTTTCCCATTTGATATTTAAGGCATTATTACGATACGTATTGCATCGTGATACTGCATAAAATTGCCGGACAAAAGGAACACTACCGAGTCAAAAACCGTTTCACTTTCTTCCAATTTAACAAAGTCTCATTATGTGTGTGTCCTTCACCCCTCACCCTCTTCCCAAATAGGTAAACGTTGCCGATTTCCTTGGAAAATGCTCATAAAAAAACAGTTCAGCAACATTGCTGAAGCATACCTGCACAGGTCCGCATGTGCAGCTGCAGCCAGGTACTATGATAGCGAACGACGTTGGGATGCTGCAAGCTGGCCAACACTTTAACTTCCCGCAATACCTGTGGGCCAAAAATCAAATTTGCTTGTGGTGACTTACCCTGAAGCTACAAAGCCATGTCTTGCTTCTTAAAATGGCAAATGGTTAAATACAATAAACTATCACAGTTATCTTACCTTAGTGCACATGTTCTCACTGGGGTCCTTTATCAAAACTTTTTTCATTGCATAGAGTTGACCGTCCAACTTGTTCCTAGCCTGCAGCACACAATTGGGTGACAATCGGAAAAAGTGCCATAATTAAAGAGCAAGGAGCTACAGCCGTATCAACACGAGCCCCCACCACCACTGCACACCCTCCCACCCCCCGCCCTCTCCCTTCCACAGATCTACCGACGTCCCTGTTCTCTACTATTGTTGTGCTTGATTGCTTCCTCTCTTTCCCCCTCTTGCCTCCCGTTCCCTTTATTATAGGTTTCATGCGTCAGTTTATGTTTTTGTTTTTAATGTTTGAGAGAGGACCCGGTGAGTTGGTACACTCAGAGAGGACCCGACCTCGGAAGGATGACAGGCTGAGTCAACCCCACCTGGTGTTAATTCAACAGCTGACAGGGATTCGAACTCAGGACCCTAGGATCCCAAGCTCTCCACCCTAACTATTAAGCCAACACCAGGCTTTGGGTGGTTGGAGGCAGTCATAAGAAATGCTTCAATGTTTGAAGAGCCCTTAAACAAAATTTTAATGATGCAGTCGTGGCCAAATATATTGGCACCCTTGCACTTTTTTCAAATAACTCACAATTTTCTCCAAAATAAGTTGAAATTGACAAAAGTATTTGGTCTCCACAATTCTTTATTTCACTGTTAATATTACAGAACCTTTGTTTTTGATTCAGAACTTAATATAACCTTTTAAATCAGAAAATAAAAATAAATGGCATTGACAAAGTTATTGACACGCTAGAGCCGAGACTTAATATTTGGTAGCACAGTCTTTGGACAAAATATCTGCAGTCAAGCGCTTCCTATCGCCATGAATGAACGTCCTGCACCTCTCCACTGGCAATTTGGCCCACTCTTCTTGTGCAAACTGCTACATTTCTCCCAGATTTGAAGAGTGCCTTCTCCCAACTGCTGTGTTCAGATCTCCCCAAAGGTGTTCAATGGGATTTAGATCTGGACTCATTGCTGGCCACTTCATAACAGTCCAGCGTTTTGTCGTGAACCATTCCTGGGTGCTTTTTGAAGTGTGTTTGGGATCATTGTCCTGCTGCAAGACCATGACCTTCAACGGAGACCCAGATTTCTGACACTGGGTTGAACATTGCACTCCAAAATGCCTTGGCAATCTCCTGATTACCCTCGCCTGAGGAGAGGGTATTGCATTTGAGTCCGTTTGTGTTCGTCTGCACAGAATAAATATGATTTTCTCTGCAATCGTTGGTCCGATTGACAGGAAATTTTCACCATAGGGGCAACTCCACCTGCATAATTTTTTAATGTTATTATGACGTCATAGGTCACGTGGTTCGGCCGCCATCTTGGAAAATTGAAAAACTTTGCACCTCTATATCTCCAAAAGCACTGAATTGAAAAGATTGAGACATGGCCCATTGTAAAGAACTCTCCATGGGGAATAAAATATGGTAATGATGATGTCATAGGTGCCTCCATTATGACGTCATAATTCGACAAGTACAAAACTTCATCCGATCAATATGAAATTTCTTCAGCATAGTCTAGGAATAAATTAGTTTAGAAAAATAATGATGACGTCATCGGCCACGTGGTTTGGCCGCCATATTTGTATTAACACAAAAGCCTTAAAAACCACTGAAATACATCCTGGCGAAGGTTTGCAATCCGATTGCTCTTTCTCGTTTCATGATCCCATGCACACATTCAAGGCACCCAGTGTCAGAGGCATCACAGCAACCCAAAAACATCACTGTACCTCCTCCATGTTCGACCACAGGGAAGGTGTTCTTTTCTTTGAAGGCTTCATTTTGTTTTCTGTAAACATAGAGATGATGTGCTTTACAAAAAGCTATAATTTGTTCTCATCTGTCCACAGGACATTCTCCCAGGAGGATTTTGGCTTGTTCAGGTGTGTTTTGGCAAATTCCAGTCAGGCTTTCTTTTGTCTCTCTCTCAGCAGTGGGGTCCTCCTGGGTCTCCTACCATAGAACTCCCTTTCATCGAATTGGCGACGGATGGTGCGAGTTGAAACTGACGTACCTTGTGTCTGAAGGTCAGCTTGAATCTGTTTGGCAGTTAAATGAGGTGCTTTATCCACCATTCAAACAAGCCTTCACTGAAATCTTCAATCAAGTTATCTCTTGCGGCCACGTCCATGGAGGATGGCTACAGTGCCATGGGCCTTAAACTTCCTGATAACATTGTGTACGGTGGACACAGGAACATCAAGGTCTCTGGAGATGGACTTGCAGCCTTGAGATTGTCCATGCTTGGCTACAATCTTGTGTCTGACCTCTTCAGACAATTCTCCGCATTCTTTCTTTTCTCCATGCACATTGCGGTACACACACTGACACAAAACAGCAAAATGACTCCTTTTCTCTATTCAAACAGTTTGAATGAGTGATTTTTATATTGCAGGCACCTGCAACTCACCACAGGCGAGTTCAATTCCAAAGTAAAGGAGAATTACCTGCTTGAAATCTAATTTCTAACAACTTCTCAAAGGTGCCAATAATATTGTCGAAGCCAATTTAGGATTTGTGTGGAATAAGCTAAGATTTAGTAATTTTTTCAGCTTTTATTGTTTTGTTGCACTGCAAACCAAATAAATAAATCTGTGAATACCAAAATAGATTTTAATTTCAACCATTTTCTGGAAGAAATGGTGCATTATTTGAAAAAAGTGCAAACGTGCCAATATTTTTGGCCACGACTGTATATGATCTGAGGTACATGCACCCCACCCCCGTCATACGTCATCACCCTGTTGTCATAACTTCAGTTCCCCCCGATCATAAAGTGTGATAATTTGCCCCCAACCAGGTACATGACATAATAAATGAACGTTCCCTAAAGGGTGTTGGAAGAAACATAACTGGCAAAGCCAAATGGCATTACATTCTACCTTTCAGAAGCGTAATTGTCAGCTATAAAACTCGCCCAATATGTAGGATAAATATGTGAGGGACATACCGTACATACATATGGAGAGACAAACGCTGTAAACAAAGGAACCAAACATCTACGGCGAAAAAATATCTTTTTTTTACGGATTTGCCAGTTCTATAAGCCTCTGTGAGAGTTTGAAGAAGAGGAAGAAGCACTAATGTATGGTTTATTCACACAGCAGTTTGAACGGAAACATTTATTATTATATGACAGTAGAAACCCTTTATAAGGACATGGAACGAGCATGCAAAATTATACATACAGTCGTGATATTTTGCGAAGCAATAGAAAAATATATAAAACTACACAGAATTAATCCACAAACAACAACAACAACAACAACAACAACAACGTCGAGAATTATAAAAGATCCTTATTTTCACGTGTTTTACTTCATGTGTTTCACGTGTTTGTGTTTCACATTGAATGAAAAACGTAAGGTAGAGCATGCATATTGTGATACATGACAGGTTCAACGATATGTCCGGCCTGAACGGCAAAGGAATCAAAATGGCGGTGTGTGAAGTCAGCCGTCGTACCGCCGTAATGAAATCACATCACCCCTGTCATGTCACCAGATCCTCAGCTCTGCTTGGTGTATGTTTGAGGGGACATACATACATACATACATACAAACACTGTTCTAAGTGGCTTTGCCATATGGGCTATGGCATAAAAAAAAAACCAAAAAAAAAAACCTCAATCACTTTAAAAATATTCTAATCTCACCATGAAGAAGCATGCAAAAGCCTGTGCCAAAACACTTTCAAGGGTGTAACTGCATGAAGCAGTGACATAGGTGCATTAATTCACAAAACTTCAAAAGCACCATTAAGTTTGTTGTACATTTTACATACGTGATTAATAGGTCTGAAACAACTTGTATTATGACACATTTTGGCAATTTCCTAATGCTATTAGATATAAAAATGGGATTACATATGTTTGAACGATTTTTTTGTGGAAAGTCGAGGAAATAAAATTTTGCTCACACTTAAAAGGGAAAACTTTACAAGCAAAATAGCATACGACACAAAATAGCACATAATAATATAGATGCATGTTGTGCAAAAGTACACTGAAAAGCAAAGTGGTAAAATGTATTGCAGATACTACAGTAAACAGTAAATAAAATAAACCAACACTGCATGCGAATGGATAACGCGCCTTCTTCGATTAAATACTGTCGGACACCACTATTAGCGGGGGATACGCTCCTGGAAAGTGAGGCAAATTGTGAAACCGTGAATGGCGGGGCATTGTTTCAATGGCAAAAGGGGGGGGGGGGGGGGGGGTTGGTTCTCAAGATGCGCAAATCCACGAATGGCAAAGCAAAATCCACGAACGTCGATGAAAACCCCACGAACGTCGATGAAAACCCCACGAACGTCGATGAAAACCCCACGAACGTCGATGAAAACCCCACGAACGTCGATGAAAACCCCACGAACGTCGATGAAAACCCCACGAACGTCGATGAAAACCCCACGAACGTCGATGAAAACCCCACGAACGTCGATGAAAACCCCACGAACGTCGATGAAAACCCCACGAACGTCGATGAAAACCCCACGAACGTCGATGAAAACCCCACGAACGTCGATGAAAACCCCACGAACGTCGATGAAAACCCCACGAACGTCGATGAAAACCCCACGAACGTCGATGAAAACCCCACGAACGTCGATGAAAACCCCACGAACGTCGATGAAAACCCCACGAACGTCGATGAAAACCCCACGAACGTCGATGAAAACCCCACGAACGTCGATGAAAACCCCACGAACGTCGATGAAAACCCCACGAACGTCGATGAAAACCCCACGAACGTCGATGAAAACCCCACGAACGTCGATGAAAACCCCACGAACGTCGATGAAAACCCCACGAACGTCGATGAAAACCCCACGAACGTCGATGAAAACCCCACGAACGTCGATGAAAACCCCACGAACGTCGATGAAAACCCCACGAACGTCGATGAAAACCCCACGAACGTCGATGAAAACCCCACGAACGTCGATGAAAACCCCACGAACGTCGATGAAAACCCCACGAACGTCGATGAAAACCCCACGAACGTCGATGAAAACCCCACGAACGTCGATGAAAACCCCACGAACGTCGATGAAAACCCCACGAACGTCGATGAAAACCCCACGAACGTCGATGAAAACCCCACGAACGTCGATGAAAACCCCACGAACGTCGATGAAAACCCCACGAACGTCGATGAAAACCCCACGAACGTCGATGAAAACCCCACGAACGTCGATGAAAACCCCACGAACGTCGATGAAAACCCCACGAACGTCGATGAAAACCCCACGAACGTCGATGAAAACCCCACGAACGTCGATGAAAACCCCACGAACGTCGATGAAAACCCCACGAACGTCGATGAAAACCCCACGAACGTCGATGAAAACCCCACGAACGTCGATGAAAACCCCACGAACGTCGATGAAAACCCCACGAACGTCGATGAAAACCCCACGAACGTCGATGAAAACCCCACGAACGTCGATGAAAACCCCACGAACGTCGATGAAAACCCCACGAACGTCGATGAAAACCCCACGAACGTCGATGAAAACCCCACGAACGTCGATGAAAACCCCACGAACGTCGATGAAAACCCCACGAACGTCGATGAAAACCCCACGAACGTCGATGAAAACCCCACGAACGTCGATGAAAACCCCACGAACGTCGATGAAAACCCCACGAACGTCGATGAAAACCCCACGAACGTCGATGAAAACCCCACGAACGTCGATGAAAACCCCACGAACGTCGATGAAAACCCCACGAACGTCGATGAAAACCCCACGAACGTCGATGAAAACCCCACGAACGTCGATGAAAACCCCACGAACGTCGATGAAAACCCCACGAACGTCGATGAAAACCCCACGAACGTCGATGAAAACCCCACGAACGTCGATGAAAACCCCACGAACGTCGATGAAAACCCCACGAACGTCGATGAAAACCCCACGAACGTCGATGAAAACCCCACGAACGTCGATGAAAACCCCACGAACGTCGATGAAAACCCCACGAACGTCGATGAAAACCCCACGAACGTCGATGAAAACCCCACGAACGTCGATGAAAACCCCACGAACGTCGATGAAAACCCCACGAACGTCGATGAAAACCCCACGAACGTCGATGAAAACCCCACGAACGTCGATGAAAACCCCACGAACGTCGATGAAAACCCCACGAACGTCGATGAAAACCCCACGAACGTCGATGAAAACCCCACGAACGTCGATGAAAACCCCACGAACGTCGATGAAAACCCCACGAACGTCGATGAAAACCCCACGAACGTCGATGAAAACCCCACGAACGTCGATGAAAACCCCACGAACGTCGATGAAAACCCCACGAACGTCGATGAAAACCCCACGAACGTCGATGAAAACCCCACGAACGTCGATGAAAACCCCACGAACGTCGATGAAAACCCCACGAACGTCGATGAAAACCCCACGAACGTCGATGAAAACCCCACGAACGTCGATGAAAACCCCACGAACGTCGATGAAAACCCCACGAACGTCGATGAAAACCCCACGAACGTCGATGAAAACCCCACGAACGTCGATGAAAACCCCACGAACGTCGATGAAAACCCCACGAACGTCGATGAAAACCCCACGAACGTCGATGAAAACCCCACGAACGTCGATGAAAACCCCACGAACGTCGATGAAAACCCCACGAACGTCGATGAAAACCCCACGAACGTCGATGAAAACCCCACGAACGTCGATGAAAACCCCACGAACGTCGATGAAAACCCCACGAACGTCGATGAAAACCCCACGAACGTCGATGAAAACCCCACGAACGTCGATGAAAACCCCACGAACGTCGATGAAAACCCCACGAACGTCGATGAAAACCCCACGAACGTCGATGAAAACCCCACGAACGTCGATGAAAACCCCACGAACGTCGATGAAAACCCCACGAACGTCGATGAAAACCCCACGAACGTCGATGAAAACCCCACGAACGTCGATGAAAACCCCACGAACGTCGATGAAAACCCCACGAACGTCGATGAAAACCCCACGAACGTCGATGAAAACCCCACGAACGTCGATGAAAACCCCACGAACGTCGATGAAAACCCCACGAACGTCGATGAAAACCCCACGAACGTCGATGAAAACCCCACGAACGTCGATGAAAACCCCACGAACGTCGATGAAAACCCCACGAACGTCGATGAAAACCCCACGAACGTCGATGAAAACCCCACGAACGTCGATGAAAACCCCACGAACGTCGATGAAAACCCCACGAACGTCGATGAAAACCCCACGAACGTCGATGAAAACCCCACGAACGTCGATGAAAACCCCACGAACGTCGATGAAAACCCCACGAACGTCGATGAAAACCCCACGAACGTCGATGAAAACCCCACGAACGTCGATGAAAACCCCACGAACGTCGATGAAAACCCCACGAACGTCGATGAAAACCCCACGAACGTCGATGAAAACCCCACGAACGTCGATGAAAACCCCACGAACGTCGATGAAAACCCCACGAACGTCGATGAAAACCCCACGAACGTCGATGAAAACCCCACGAACGTCGATGAAAACCCCACGAACGTCGATGAAAACCCCACGAACGTCGATGAAAACCCCACGAACGTCGATGAAAACCCCACGAACGTCGATGAAAACCCCACGAACGTCGATGAAAACCCCACGAACGTCGATGAAAACCCCACGAACGTCGATGAAAACCCCACGAACGTCGATGAAAACCCCACGAACGTCGATGAAAACCCCACGAACGTCGATGAAAACCCCACGAACGTCGATGAAAACCCCACGAACGTCGATGAAAACCCCACGAACGTCGATGAAAACCCCACGAACGTCGATGAAAACCCCACGAACGTCGATGAAAACCCCACGAACGTCGATGAAAACCCCACGAACGTCGATGAAAACCCCACGAACGTCGATGAAAACCCCACGAACGTCGATGAAAACCCCACGAACGTCGATGAAAACCCCACGAACGTCGATGAAAACCCCACGAACGTCGATGAAAACCCCACGAACGTCGATGAAAACCCCACGAACGTCGATGAAAACCCCACGAACGTCGATGAAAACCCCACGAACGTCGATGAAAACCCCACGAACGTCGATGAAAACCCCACGAACGTCGATGAAAACCCCACGAACGTCGATGAAAACCCCACGAACGTCGATGAAAACCCCACGAACGTCGATGAAAACCCCACGAACGTCGATGAAAACCCCACGAACGTCGATGAAAACCCCACGAACGTCGATGAAAACCCCACGAACGTCGATGAAAACCCCACGAACGTCGATGAAAACCCCACGAACGTCGATGAAAACCCCACGAACGTCGATGAAAACCCCACGAACGTCGATGAAAACCCCACGAACGTCGATGAAAACCCCACGAACGTCGATGAAAACCCCACGAACGTCGATGAAAACCCCACGAACGTCGATGAAAACCCCACGAACGTCGATGAAAACCCCACGAACGTCGATGAAAACCCCACGAACGTCGATGAAAACCCCACGAACGTCGATGAAAACCCCACGAACGTCGATGAAAACCCCACGAACGTCGATGAAAACCCCACGAACGTCGATGAAAACCCCACGAACGTCGATGAAAACCCCACGAACGTCGATGAAAACCCCACGAACGTCGATGAAAACCCCACGAACGTCGATGAAAACCCCACGAACGTCGATGAAAACCCCACGAACGTCGATGAAAACCCCACGAACGTCGATGAAAATCCCACGAACGTCGATGAAAATCCCACGAACGTCGATGAAAATCCCACGAACGTCGATGAAAATCCCACGAACGTCGATGAAAATCCCACGAACGTCGATGAAAATCCCACGAACGTCGATGAAAATCCCACGAACGTCGATGAAAATCCCACGAACGTCGATGAAAATCCCACGAACGTCGATGAAAACCCCACGAACGTCGATGAAAACCCCACGAACGTCGATGAAAACCCCACGAACGTCGATGAAAACCCCACGAACGTCGATGAAAACCCCACGAACGTCGATGAAAACCCCACGAACGTCGATGAAAACCCCACGAACGTCGATGAAAACCCCACGAACGTCGATGAAAACCCCACGAACGTCGATGAAAACCCCACGAACGTCGATGAAAACCCCACGAACGTCGATGAAAACCCCACGAACGTCGATGAAAACCCCACGAACGTCGATGAAAACCCCACGAACGTCGATGAAAACCCCACTAACGTCGATGAAAACCCCACGAACGTCGATGAAAACCCCACGAACGTCGATGAAAACCCCACGAACGTCGATGAAAACCCCACGAACGTCGATGAAAACCCCACGAACGTCGATGAAAACCCCACGAACGTCGATGAAAACCCCACGAACGTCGATCAAAACCCCACGAACGTCGATCAAAACCCCACGAACGTCGATGAAAATCCCACGAACGTCGATGAAAATCCCACGAACGTCGATGAAAATCCCACGAACGTCGATGAAAATCCCACGAACGTCGATGAAAATCCCACGAACGTCGATGAAAATCCCACGAACGTCGATGAAAATCCCACGAACGTCGATGAAAATCCCACGATCCCACACGTCGATGAAAATCCCACGATCCCACACGTCGATGAAAATCCCACGATCCCACACGTCGATGAAAATCCCACGATACCACACGTCGATGAAAATCCCACGATCCCACACGTCGATGAAAATCCCACGATACCACACGTCGATGAAAATCCCACGATCCCACACGTCGATGAAAATCCCACGATCCCACACGTCAATGAAAATCCCACGATCCCACACGTCGATGAAAATCCCACTATCCCACACGTCGATGAAAATCCCACTATCCCACACATCGATGAAAATCCCACTATCCCACACGTCGATGAAAATCCCACAAATGTTGACAAAAATCCTGCAAACGCATGCTGTGCCATTATTCCAATGGGGGGGGAAAGGGAGAGAGCTAATTGTACTAATAGATACAGTGGAGTGTTTTCATTCTGTACAGTAACTTGCAGGGATGACGTGTTATGCAGCTGGTGGAATATCCTGCGAAGGTATTCACACTGTGAATGGTGGGCTATCCCATGAAGCAATGTTTACCGTATGTTGGGATATCCTGCAAAGCATCCCGCGAAGCAATATTTACCATGTGAATAGCGGGATATCCCGCAAAGCAATGTTTACCATGTGAATGACGGGATATCACGTGAACCTATTCACAGTGTCAATGGCAGGAAATCCCGTGAAGCAATGTTTAACTGTCTGTTGGGGTATCCTACAAATCATCCCGCGAAGCACTGCTTGCAGTCTGTTGGGCTATCCCGCGAAGAAGCAATGTTTACCATCTGTTGGGTTATCTGAGCAATCTGTACTGTGTGAATGGCGGGATACCCCGTGAAGCTCGCAGGGCCACGAAGGCCATGAAAACGCAAAGCACAGCGCTGCGAATGTAGAGCAGGTAATGCTCACAGTTCGTAGAAGATTTTTTTGTGTGTATGTCCAGCTGCTTTGTGTATGGCTGGTGAAAGGTGGGTTTTATAACTGTGTCATGCTTGTGGCTCATGAAAAAATAATTTTGCGGCAGCGAAAAACCGCACATACACGGGACATATGACCACGAATAGAGAAGCAGGTCGCAATTTATGAACCACGAACACGTGGAACCTGCGAATAGCGGAACTGCAAATAGCGGGGTCCGACTGTATTGCATTGGACGGAGAGGGTTGGGAATGGGAAAGGGGGTTAAAAAAAAAAATAGCGGTCTGGCAGGAAAGGGATTGGCAACTTATGGGAGCAAGGTAAATAGAGAGAAAGCGCATGTAGGGGGCGAAAATGAGCAAGGTGGAGGTGGGCTGGCATTTAAATATTCTGTCATTCTTGCCTAAGAATTACTCCAACACATCACTGAAGGTAGACGGGGGTTAAGTTTTCAACCCTGTCTGTCTGTCTCCCCTGTCTGTCTGTCTGTGAGCAGGAAATCTCAATGTTATGGTCAGATTCGAATGAAATTTGTTGCAAAGGTTGGGTGTGTGCCAAGAACGGATTGATTCGATTTTGGTGAAGATCCGGATTCTAGATGTTTTTAAAGTGATTCTTCACCATTGAGAGATGGGCTTCCAAACGATTTATAGAGTGCCTTCAGGAAGTATTCACACCACTTCACTTTTTCATTTTCTGTTGCATTACAGCCTGAAGTTAAAATGGATTGAATTGAGATTTTTTTTTTTCTGTCATTGATCTGCATGTAATACCCCATAAAGTCAGTGGTATTTCTATTAAGAAATGTTTACCAAATAATTAAAAATGAAAAGCTGAAATATCTTGAGTCAATAACTATTCAACCCCTTTGCTGTGACACTCCAAATTGAGCTTAGGTGCATCCAATTTCCTTTGATCATCCTTGAGATGTCTCTACACTTGAATGGAGTCCACCTGTGGCTAATTCAATTGATTGGACATGATTTATAAAGAAACACACCTTTCTATATAAGATTCCACAGATGACAGTGCATGTCAGAGCAGAAACTCTACCATGAATTCCAAGGAACGTCCGTAGAAATCCGAGAAAGAATTGTGGGAAGGCATAGATCTGGGGAAGGGTTATAAAACAATTTCTAGAGTGTTGAAAATTCCCAAGAGCACAGTGAGCTCTATCCTTAGGAAATGGAAAGAATATGGAACTAGCCAGACCTTTCCTCGATCTTGCCGTCCGACCAAACTAAGCAACCAGGCAAGAAGGACCATGCACAGGGAGGTCACCAAGAACCCAATGACCACTCGAACAGAGTTCCATGGCTGAGATGGGAGAACCTGCCGGAACGTCAACAGTCTCTGCAGCACTTCACAAATCTAGTCTTAATGGGATAGTGGCCAGACAGAAGCCAATCCCAAGAAAAAGGTGCATGACAGCACACCTGGAGTTTGCAAAAAGGCATGTGAAAGACTCAGACAGCAATCAGTCAGGCACAATATTCTGTGGTCTGATGAGATGAAAATTGAACTCCTTGACCTGAATGCAAAGCACTATGTCTGGCGGAAACCGAGCGCAGCTAATCACCCATCTAACACCATCCCTACCGTGAAGCATGGTGGTGGCAGCATCATATGATGGGGATGCTTTTAAGCAGCAGAGACTGAGATACTTGTAAGGATAGAGGTAACAATGAATTGAGCCAAATACAGGCAAATCCTTGAGGAGAACCTGCTTCAGAGTGTGAAAAACCTAAGACTATGATGAAGATTTACGTTCCAATAGGACAATGACCCAAAGCATACAGCCAAAGCAACACTGGAATGGCCTCAGAACAAGAACGTGAAAGTCCTTGAGTGGCCCAGCCAAAGCCCAAACTTGAATACCATTGAGAATCTGTGGAAAGACTTCAAGATTGCTGTAATTCAGAAGGAAGGAAAGACGTAGAAGGAAAGACTTGAAGACACCAACGCTCCCCATGCAACCTGACAGAACTTAAGCAAATCTGCAAGGAAGTATGGGAGAAACTCCCCAAATCCAGATGTGCAAAGCTGATACAGACATACCCAAGAAGATTCGAAGCTGTAATTGCTAGCAAAGGTGCTTCTATAAAGTATTGATTCAGGGGATTGAATACTGATGTAAATTAGATATTTCTGTATTTCATTTTCAATAAATTTGTAAAAATTTCTGAAAACATCTTTTCACTTTGTCATCATGGGGTATCTTGTGTAGATCAGTGACAAAAAAATTCATTTAATCCATTTTAAATTCAAGCTGTAACACAACAAAATTTGAAAAAGTCAAGGGGTGTGAATACTTTCAGAAGGCATTGTTGCTCGATATATCAACGTTGGGTATAGATGATGACAAAACTAGGTGGATGAATTGGGTAGGTGACAAGAACAAGCCGATTAGATTTTGTTTCAGGTCCGGATGCAGATCCGCTCTGTCAGTCGGTTACAACACAAACTGTTCAGCTTGGTGGAGGTATGTCCTCTACAGAGTGCTGTTCGAGTTCACCCTGCATTTCTTTGGGGTTTGTGCACACGACATCTGGCTGTATTTATTAGTTATATTATAATAAAAAAACAAAAATGCCTCACGAAAATGACGAACAGAATAGGGGACACATACCTTGAACACCTGTCCGTAGCCACCTCTTCCAATGCAACAGATTTCTTCAAACTCACTGTGGTAGCGAGATGTCTGCAACTGCAGGAATTTCCCTTTTTTCCTGCAATACCATCAATAAAATAGCTTTCCTTCTTTGGTTATGTCAGCGTTTCTTCCCCATGTTACCATGTGGCTTATGATGCCAAAATCCCAGGTTAAAAATAAACCATATAAACCATATTGATTTGCCCATAGTCTGGTATCAACCTTGCAGAAATATAAAGGAAATACTGCAGATAATCAACAATGCCATGTTATCATTGAAATATGAAACAGCTTAAAACTAAAGGATTCCAAGAACACGTTACTCCACGCAGTGTTCAAGTACATACACTTCAATTTAAATAAAATAATGATTTTAAAGATAGTTTTAAAAATCCGTAAGTTTAGCGCTACTGAAGCCTTATACACCACCCTATTTAACATGTCCAAGTACTGCAAAACTGGAGGTTCTTGTAAATGCAAAGAAGGCAATTTGTGCTCCACAAAGTTCACGTATATAATTCAAAATGTAAAAATTGTAAAAGATTGTAAAAGTGGTATAATAAATCAGTTAATTCTAGAATTTACCAACGTTTTTCTGCCATGCAGTATCTATTACACCACCCTATCTAACAAGTTACATTAGTTGTGTGTGTCCTTTACGACATCCTTAAAAACAGTAAGTTTCCTGTTTGGAATGATTTTCAATTTTTTTTTCACTGTAGCGACTTCATTGCCTTCCCCCCCCCCCCTCCCCTCCCACCTCCCACCTCCCACTTCTCAAGGGGTTTTTCCCCCTTCAACAAATGCCATGTCAACGCGTGTATAAATAGCTTATTGTGGCGTTTCGTGAGGCACCCCTAGCAGAAGTAAAAATATTAAAACCATAAACATGTATGATTACCTTTTTAAACAGTGGCTACTGCTGTTTAACCCAAAACTTAAAGAAATTTGGAGAAATCCCAAAATCTGAGGCATTACATGCTTATAGCATCACAGACTAATGGAACGGAGCCTAGATCTATTATAAACTATATACCGCAGAGAGGATAATAACATGACCCTTCCTGTCACTCCCTTGTGCATGGAAGAAGTTTCGGGAACTGAGTGGTGCGCTGATGAGGAGGGGAGTGTCGTTGAAGCTGAAGAGAAAGGTGTATGCTGTATGTGTGAGAAGTGTTATGATTTATGGGAGCGAGACATGGGTAATGAACGTAGAGCAGAAACGAAGGCTGGAAAGGGTGGAAATGCGAATGGTTCGGTGGATGTGCGGAGTATCGTTGAGAGAGAGGAAGACAAATGATGAATTGCGAAAGATGATGGGAATAGAGCCTGTGATTGATGCTGTGAAGAGGAACAGGTTGAGATGGTTTTGTCATGTGTTGAGGAAGGATGAAAGTGACTGGTTGAGAAGAGTGATGGAAATGAATGTAGGAGGAAGTAGAGGACGGGGAAGACCGAGAAAGACTTGGTGAAAGATGGTGGAAGAAGAAATGCGGGCAAGGGGTTTAACAAGGAGAGATGCAGAAAATAGAGCAAAATGGAGAAGACTGTCATGGGGACCGCAAGGCTAACCCCCGCTCTAGCAGGGAAAATGCCCTTAAAATGCATGTTGTTGTTGTTGTTGTTTTCCTGTCACTCCTGTGGGAGGTGGGTGTCGTAGTTTATTTAAAAATAGATAATACAATCAATATTAGCCTCAAAAGCTTTCAAGTACTGTAAATCTGTGTTGGGGGTTAAGTTACCTCACTTTATAATCCTCTGAGAAAACCCTAAAAAGAAATGCAGTGCAAAAACTGCCTAAGCTACTATCTTTACCCCTGCCACCGAAGGTGGATGTTTGTCTGTTTGTTTGTCTGTCTGTGAACAAGATATCTCAAAAACTTGTGGACGGATTCGGACGAAATTTGGCAGAGTGGTAGTGTATTTTTGGCAAGAACGAAATGATTAGATTTTGGTGAAGATCTGGATTCGGCTCCAGCTGGTAGAATTTTTAAGTGATTCTTCACCATCGAGAGAAAGGGCTAAAACTAATATATAGCACGATATCTCAAAAAACCTATGGACGAGTTATGACTAAACTTGGTGGACAGGTTGGTTAGGTGCAAAGACAAGCAGATTAGATTTTGGTTCAGGTCCGAATCCAGATCTGGCCTATCGGTGGGATACAAAACAAACTATTCAGCCTGGCGGAGGGAAGGTATGCGCTCTACCGAGTGCCGTTCTAGTTTCAGAAATTAAACCAATGGTATAATTTTTAAATAACACATTCACGCACACTACTTAATGTGATAAAAGGTTTATTGTACATCCGTTTTTTTTTTTCTTTCTTTCTTTCTTTCTTTGTTTGTCCGGGCGACATCTCAGCCATCCTTTCTGCTAGGAAGCTGAAATTTGGACAAAGCAGTGATCAACCAAGTGATTTGGCTAAAAAGGATATTTTAGATTTATTTATTAACCAATTTTATTTATTTATTATTGTTTAATCAAGTTATCAATTAACTATTTTATTTTGATTCATTGTTTATTTTATTACTTTTCTAAAAGTTACAGCTTCAGATGAAACACTGGTGGTTTCGGTATGCTATTAGCCAATTCATTAAGAAATTAATTATTTTACGATTATTATTTATTCATTTTAATTATGCAGTTAATCAATCAATTATTGTACACGAAGGAAGAAGTTTCGGGAACTGAGTGGCGTGCTGATGAGGAGGGGAGTGTCGTTGAAGCTGAAGGGAAAGGTGTATGCTGCATGTGTGAGAAATGTTATGATTTATGGGAGCGAGACATGGGTAATGAACACAGAGCAGCAACGAAGGCTGGAAAGGGTGGAAATGCGAATGGTTCGGTGGATGTGCGGAGTATCGTTGAGAGAGAGGAAGACAAATGATGAATTGCGAAAGATGATGGGAATAGAGCCTGTGATTGATGCTGTGAAGAGGAACAGGTTGAGATGGTTTGGTCATGTGTTGAGGAAGGATGAAAGTGACTGGTTGAGAAGAGTGATGGAAATGAATGTAGGAGGAAGTAGAGGACGTGGAAGACCAAGAAAGACTTGGCTAAAGATGGTGGAAGAAGAAATGCGGGCAAGGGGGTTAAAAAGGAGAGATGCAGAAAATAGGGCAAAATGGAGAAGATTGTCATGGGGACCGCAAAGCTAACCCCCGCTCTTGCAGGGAAAATGGCCTTAAAATGAATGTTGTTGTTGTTGTTGTATTGTACACCTGTCCACCCCAATACCGTCTCTATGCGCTGCACCGCCGCATTGCTGGGTTGTGCCGCTGATGCAGTGCCCCTCTGTGGGTTATGGCAGGAATTTGTAATTTGTGCAGGGTGCCAGCAATAGCTCGCCTACTCTTCACGAAAGACACCATGGAATCTTTATCATCCACCAACTAATACCAGCAGACGGGACGGCCAATTTAATGTCCATCCGAGGGACACATCCATGAATTACCCTGCCTGTGGAACACCGGGATGACAGTTAATAGCCGTGTCGGTATTCAAACCTAGGCTAGACAACTTATAGGTGAGTGTGCGTACCTCTACGTCATTCTGCCGGCCCAATGGGTTTTTTGGACTTGCAGGACCATTGTTTGTGTCTCGTTCCATGAGTAAGCTACATGACTACAAGCAAATTATTGAATCAAATACAGTATTAACACTATTCAAAGGACAGCCTGGCTGTTATTACTCTGCGCTCACGAAGCAAAAAGCGGGGTTAAGCATTCAGTTACATACGTGTGCCGTACGTGCCTGCATTTTAAAAATTCATTTTCTCGGCAACCGTTGGTCCGATTGACATGAAATTTTTACCATCGGAGCGCCTCCTCCTGTATAATATTTTGATTATTATGACGTCATCGGTCACGTGGTACCGGTGCCATATTGGAAAAACCTCGCATCTCTATCTCTGAAACCACTCCATGGAAAAAATTGAGACCTGGCTCATTGTCAAGTACTCCCCATGGGGAATAAGATATGTTTTATAAATAAGACAGTGGACATCATCATATGTTAATGATGATGTCATCGGTGCCTTCGTTATGACGTCATAATTCGACAAGTACAACACTTATCTGATCATTTTTTTTTTTTAAATTCAGCAACTGTTGGTCTGATGGACACTAAATTTTCACCATAGGAGCACCTCCTCCTTTAGAATATTTTAATGATAATCATGACGTCATAGGTCATGTGGTACAGGCGCCATCTTGGAAAACCCGAAAAATGTTGCACCTCTATATCTCCAACACCGCTGCATGGAAAAAAATGAAACATGGTTAATTGTAAAGAACTCCATATGGGGAATAGGTGTTGTTAACGATGACGTCATTGGTGACATAATTATGATGTCATAATTCGACAGGGACAACGCTTAGTCTGATCAATTTGAAATGTATTGAGCGTGATCAATGCAACAATTATATTAGAGAATATAACTTCATGATGTCATTGCTCATGTGGTCTGGCAGCCATATTGGATCAAAAAATTTTTTTCAAAAGAGTTGGCTCGCAACAAGTTGACTGTGCAGGGTAAGTATTCTATGAATACCATCTACTTGAGAAAAGTAATCATATTGAATATGCATCCATGACATGATATTCTGCATAAGGATACACATGGAAAATCACCAAGTCAATGTCATCAGATACAAGAAAACACGAGCATTATGGCATTCCTCTGCAAACTGTTTATGTCAATGATGAGCCATTGGGAGGAGTTTTAAGTCACATTGTTAGTATATTACGTGCTTCCTGCCAACCTCACAATGAAGGCAACAGTGGAATTCAATTTGCACTGAAGTAAAGTGATCCATTATTCAACAACTAGACATGACTGGAAATGCTATGATAATCCAGCAAGAGAATATAGCAGGTTATGAACTCATGCTTTCTCTACAAAGATACAATGAATGTTTGCCTACAAAACACTTTATAAACTAAAATAAAGAAATAAAACTTTCCTCGCATACCCAACTGACCGTTCCAAAAATGCATTGCAAAGAAACATCTGGACAAAATTCTGTACCGTCCCCCAAACAGTGATGACTCCATCTACATTTCAATGTCTGACAACATGGACCAACTTCTATCCACTCATCCCAACTCTCTCTTCCTCATATGTGGTGACTTCAACTGTCATCATGCCACCTGGTTGGGTGTGGGTTCCTCTCTCACTAGTCATGGCACCTCAGCAAAGGACTTCTGTGACTCACTGGGATTGACACAATCTGTCAATTTCCCGACCCGGATCTCAGCCAATGGAGTATCTTCTCTTCTAGACTTGGTTATGACAAACTTCCCTGCTAATGTCTGCTGCTCTTCTTCTGCTCCAATCGGTTCTTCTGATCATGTGCTTGTCAAAGTGGACATCTCTCTGGCCATTCTCAGAGAGCCTCCTCAGCATCGACGAGTCTGGCATTTCAGTCAGGCCGACTGGGACGGTCTTCAAGCAGCCATCAATCGTCTGGATTGGTCTCCCATCTCCACTGCCTCTGACATCAATTCTTCCTGGGAATTCTTCCAAAGCAAACTGATCTCTCTCATGCACAGATTTATCCCATCTCGCCTTCAATTGTCTTACCCTTCCTCCCGTCCATGGTACACTGAATCTTGTGGTGAGGCAGTTGCCCTGAAACAACTTGCCTTTGCCTCTTGGAAGGCTAATCCAACTGAAGGAAATCTCAGTTCCTTCCACCAAGCTCGGAACAAGCGTGTGTCTACCCTCAGGAGTGCCAGGAAGCACTATCTCTCCTCACTCAAGAATGAACTCTCAAACCTGTCTCCTTCCTCCAAATCCTGGTGGCGTCTGGTCAAATCCGTTTCTGGTGTTTGTTCCCCCTCCATCCCCTCCCTTACCTCAAATGGCCACACAGTTGACATCGCACGTGACAAAGCCGAATGCCTCAACTCTGTGTTCGCCTCGAAATCCTTAGTCCCAAACCCATCTCTCTCTGTTCCCACCTTTCCCAGTCGAACCCAACTGCTCCTGGACTCTGTGTCCTTCTCTCCTGACAAGGTGGAGGAGTTTTTGTCAAACCTCGACTCTGATTCTGCAACTGGACCAGACGGCATCAGCCCACGGGTCCTAAAATCCTGCTCTGCCGCTCTATCTCACCCTCTCTCTGTTCTTTTCACCCTATCTTTTGCTCAAGGTCATCTGCCAGCATCCTGGAAATCAGCTAACATTACCGCTTTACACAAAAAAGGTGCAAAAACAGATCCTTGCAACTACAGACCAATCAGCCTGCTCCCAATTATCAGCAAAGTCATGGAATCCATCATTGCTTCGGATATGAAATCTTTCCTCTTCTCCAATGGCTTGATCTCTGATCATCAATTTGGTTTCAGACCAGGTCACTCTACTCTGGACATGCTGCTTCTGCTGTCTCAACAATGGATGGAGGTCCTCAATGCCAAACAGGAAATCAGAGCTGTCTCCCTTGACATATCAAGGGCCTTTGATACGGTCTGGCACCCAGCTCTGCTCACCAAACTCTCCTCCTATGGTATCCATGGAAATATCCATGCATGGCTTGCGGACTTCCTCTCTGGTCGTAGTCAACGTGTGGCCCTGAATGGATTTCTCTCATCTCCCCTTCCTGTTCAGGCTGGAGTTCCCCAAGGAAGTGTGCTGGGCCCTGTGCTTTTTCTGGTCTTTATCAATGATCTCTCTGACTCTCTGGAAAATCCTCTCTATCTCTTTGCTGATGACTCCACTCTCTGCCACTCCATTCCTCTTCCCTCAGATCGGCAGTCTGCAGCCTCCTCACTCTCTGAAGACCTGGACAAAATCACAGACTGGTCAAACAAGTGGAACGTGTCTTTCAATCCTGCCAAATCTCACTCTCTTACTATGTCTCTCCGAAAAGATCGACTGGACAACCCTCCCATCTACTTTCTCAACAATCCTCTCCAAGAAGTTCTGTCACTCAAGCTTTTGGGTCTCACTATCTGCCATGATCTTTCTTGGGAAAACCACATTTCCAAGCTGGCCTCCAAAGCCAGTCGCCGACTGGGCATCCTCCGTCGTGCGAAGTCCTTCCTCGGCACACCTGAGCTCCTCACCACATACAAGGCTTTCATCCGCAGCTCAATGGAATACTGTTCTCCCCTATGGGCTGGTGCTCCTGCCTCACACCTGGCTCGGCTTCACGCTGTTGAATCCAAAGCTTTCAAAATCATTGGAATCTCCCGCGATGAAGCTATCTCTGAGGGCCTTTCACTCACTCACCGCAGGCAGGTAGGTGGTCTTTCTGTCTTCTACCGACTCCTCTCCGGCCTTGCTCCCCCAGCTCTCTCTGTGCTCTGTCCCCCAAATATTCCTACAGGTCGCACAAGATCTGCCAGCAACCCTCTGATGGTTAAACTGCCGAAATCTCGGCTCTCTGCTCACCTTCACTCTTTCATTCCTCTTTTCTCCCGCCTGTGGAACAAACTCCCACACTCCCTTCAATCCCTCTCCTCCCTCCAGGTCTTTAAAACAGCTGTTCACCACCATCTCTTATCTTCCCCCATCCATAACCTTGATCTTTTCTACCCCCACTAATTCACCCCAGATCCACCTTGTTTGAAATTCCAACTTATTTCCTGGAAATCCTGGCAGTGTCCATATGTTTATACCTCTCCCACCCCCCCCCCCCTTCACATGCCTCCCCCCCTTCACATGCCTCCCCCCCTTCACATGCCTCCCCCCCAAAGCCCTCTCCCTCCCACAGATCTCTCGATGTCTCCATGTCTCTCGGTCCCTGCTCTCAAATGTTGTGTTTGTGTCCTTCCCCCTCTCTCCCCATCTTGTCTACCGCTCCCGATGTTATTTGTTTTATGTGTCTGTTTGTCTTTCTGTGTGATTAATGTTCGCTCTTTCACGAGCCTCGATCTTGTATACAAAAAAAAAAAAAAAAAAAAAAAAAAAAAAATCTGAAAATCCCTAATTTCAATAACCCAGGACTAAGTTACTGTTAATCTCATTGTTATTCTGGTTGGTGTAATCTTGAAATGCCCATCTGTATTGTCATTCAACCTCTTTAGCATTCCTGATCCCAGTACGTCATCTCTTTACCTTGAAAATCTCTGCAGGTGTGGCTGAACTGGAGTAATGTAAAGTGTATTCTAGATGCATCTTTTAGACCAGCTAGCATTCCTCTTTTGTTGCTAATCATCAAATTGAACAGGATTGAAAATAATTTAAAAGGACATTTACAAAAAATTAATAAATGCCACCAAAAAAAGGGAATTCAGTACATTTTCCACTTTGCTAAACCCTAGCCAAACACTTAGTGCTCCCATGGAAACCCTTGGCTAATGGCTCAAATCCTTTATCTAGCAATGTTTGTGGAATTCATGTAAAGGTTCAATGATGTCTACTCGTGTCTTTGTCCTACATGCAATTTATATACAAGCCCAAAACTACGACAAAAACATTGAAAAAAATAACAAAATATTTAAAATCTTACTCACTCCTTTGCTTCTTCTACAAATAAAAGTTATGCACTTGTGTCAAGGACTTAAAGGAAAGTTTCTGGTTACTTGCAAAATTGAAGTTTTTCAAGGATATTGGTTGGTCTTGTGCATTATTCTGTCTGTCTGTCTGTCTGTCTGTCTGCCAATTGCCGACAGGTCACAATTTTAAACCGATTTTCACAAAACTTCACCAGATGGTATGTCGGTCAAAAGGAAGAAGCCTATTGATTTTGAGGTCAAAGGTCGTCTTGAGGTCAAATTTCTAAAATTGTCAATTTTCATCCGATTGACTTGAAAATTAAACAGCAATTGCAGCGTGCCTCACTGATTTGGAAAACCAACTATTTTAATGTCAAGGGTCAACTCAAGATCAAACTTCTAAAATCATCAATTTTCATCTGAAAAATCATCACTTTTCATTATATTAACTTGCAAATTAAACAGCAATTACATAGTGCAACACTGAATTGGGAAACCAACTATTTTAGAGGTCAAAAGGTCAACCCAAGGTCAAACTCGTAATATCAATTTTCATATAAAAAGAATCAATTTTCATCCGATTGACCTAAGCTTTGATTAATATCGTCAATTTTAATCTTAATGAAATGGACAATTTGATGTATCCATGGCAACTTCTTATTTTGGGGAGGGAGTGGAGTTTGCAAGTATCGTGCTCTGCATGACGCCTTCTTGTTTTGTTTGTTTCCCAGTTATCCTATCATGGTTTGATATCCAAGGAAATGGGATACAAATATAAATAAAACTAAATGCCAGCAGAGGTGTCATAAGAAAATAAAACTAAGTGCCAGCAGAGGTGTCATAAGAAAATAATGTGATGAAAACTTTCTCCTTTTGTGCTGATGATGATGATGATAATTTAAAATGCCATGACATCAACATTTTATACTTGAGATAAAAAAGTGAATATCCCCTTTTTTAATGTGCTAGTCACATGACTTACCAAGGTTAATACACAATCCCACACCGTTTCCAGAGCATGAGCAGTATATGTCATCCTGAAAGCATAGTTTAGATTTAGTGCACTTACCTTTGAGCTGCCGAGTTTGGGTTGGGTTGGGTTCTGGCCTGATGATAAAATGTCCATTTTGTGCGACACAAGCTCAATGATGAATTCCAAATTGGACCCTCCCTCAAATGGATGATAAACTGGGTGCTCCATTGGCTAGCATTAGGTGTTGGACGTTAAATATCCCAGTGTACATCAAAGCCTGGTTTTATTTGAACATTTTGTGTGAAGAGGTAATGTTTCTTGATTTACAAGCAGATGGCAGATGACTTTGAGCAAAAGAGAGGGAGGGTGAACAGAACAGAGAGAGAGAGGATGTGCTTGAGCAGCAGAGCAGGTATTTGGGACACATGAGTTTATGCCGTCTGTTCCGGTTGCAGAATCAGAGTCGATGTTTGACATCACTTTGTCGGGAGAGAAGGACACAGAGTCCAGGAGCAGCAGGGTGCAACTGGTTAAGGTGGGTACAGAAAGCGATGTGTTTGGCACTAAAGATTTTGAAGCAAACACAGAGTTGAGGCATTCGGCTTTGTCATGTGCGGTGTCAACTGTGTAGCCATTTGAGGTAAGGGAGGGGATGGAGGGGGAACACACATACCAGAAACAGACTTAACCAGATGCCACCAGGATTTGGAGGGTGGAGACAGATTTGAGAGTTCAGTTTTGAGATTAGAAAGACGTCATTTCCCGGCTCTCCTGAGGGTAGACACCTGGGGTTCTTTGTTTTCTAGCATCAACGCTTAGAAATTCTCAATTTACATTAAATTAAATGGTTATTGTTGAAGGTTAGAAGATCTACGAAAAGTAAAATTCGAAAGTATCCCATCCAATTTTGTTCCTTTCCCAGTTCTGTAGCTCCCTCTATTCGTTCATCCCCTTATTGCATCCATGTGCCATGCAGTTGCTCCCACAATCAGTGCAGTCAGTGCCTTCTATCCACCGTCACCTCGTTTGCCGAAGTGGCCTAGAATTTGTACATATGAAACACACTCCTCACTGTGCACTTATGGAAACAACTTGCTACTGACATAAAGCCATGAATGTAACAGTAAGTGTATACCTGCAATGGTGAACATTATGGTTCCAAAATCTTTACCTTAATAACGAGATGGGCCAGGGTATTCCATCAGAAAAGAAGTCTTCAAACTGCAAACATAATGCATTATATTTCTCCATATATTATACATAAATGCTTGAGGGAATGCCAAAACATTATAATTATATATATATATACATATGAAGTCAAGATAAACTGATTTTAAAAAAAATCAATCATTATGATTAAGAACACATAATCAACGTTGATACACTTCTAGGATCATCAGCAGAAAAAGTCTTATGACCTGATAGATTATTACCTGGTTACTAGCAGAGCGCATGAGCTCACGCAGTGCTTTGCTGAACTGCAGTCGCACGGAGCCAAACTCATCCAGGAAAGCAGCAGGAGAAATCAATCCCATTCTTGCCAATCGGCGTGCTATTGCTGCAAGCATACAACCAGGGTTCAAATCACGATGTAAACGCTGCATATTCGATGCGATTAAAAATAATGCATCTACTACTTGTATCCGATAAATTATTTTTGGCTCAAAATGGAGTACAATTCCACAAAAATAGATTTTAAAATTACTATTATTATTAGTACATAATTTGAATAATAATTTCTGGATAAACTATTTGACACACGAAATATAAAATCTGTAAAGGATTGATAAAGAACAGCACAGAGCAGAAGAAAGTATAAAAACGGGTCCCAATGAACATGCAGCACACCTGGGCCAGGACATTTTTGATTCATGGTCAATGTAGTCCAGAATGAAAGCCAATTAATAATTTTGATGCAAATCCCGAGCTTCGTATGCAAATAACAGTCCATTTTGACCCCATAAAAACTTGTGTACACTGCGAAAACCAATTTGAGAATGGCTCTCATGACGAAAGCTTTTGTTAAGTGTTGTGAAAAAAGTTTAAACCATTTTCCTTACAAGAGCAAGGCTTATGGAAGAGGAAGGTTGAAGCAACAGTGAGGTCACACAGCAACAATTATTGGGCACAACCAATAAGGGAATGGAGCAAGAGGGAGAGGAAGAGAGATGGAGAGAGAGGAAGAGAGATGGAGAGAGAGGGAGACAGAGAGGGAGAGAGAGAGAGGGAGAGAGAGAGGGAGAGAGAAAGAGGGAGAGAGAGAGGGAGAGAGAGATGGAGAGAGAAAGAGGGAGAGAGATGGAGAGAGAAAGAGGGAGAGAGATGGAGAGAGAGGGAGAGACAGATGGAGAGAAAGAGGGAGAGAGAAAGAGGAAGGGAGAGGAAGAGGAGGAGGAAGGAAGAGGAAGAGGAAGGAAGAGGAAGGAAGAGGAAGAGGAAGGAAGAGGAAGGAAGAGGAAGGGAGAGGAAGAGGAAGGGAGAGGAAGAGGAAGGGAGAGGAAGAGGAAGGGAGAGGAAGAGGAACGGAGAGAAAGAGGGAAAGGAAGAGGGAAAGGGAGACAGAAGGAGAGGAAGAGGGAGACAGAAGAGAGAGGAAGAGAGAGGAAGAGAGAGGAAGAGAGAGGAAGAGAGAGGAAGAGAGAGGAAGAGAGAGAGAGAGTTAGAGGGAGAGGAAGAGGGAGAGGAAGAGGGAGAGGAAGAGGGAGAGGAAGAGGAAGAGGAACAGGAAGAGGGAGAGGAAGAGGGAGAGAGAAAGGGAGAGAGAAAGGGAGAGAGAAAGGGAGAGGAAGAAAGAGGGAATGAAAGACAGGTAGAGAGAATGAAAGGGAGGGAGAGAGAGACAGAAGAAGAGGAAGTGAGAGGAGGTGAGAGGAAGTGAGAGGAAGTGAGAGGAGGTGAGAGGAAGTGAGGAAGTGAGGAAGTGAGAGGAAGTGAGAGGAAGTGAGAGGAAGTGAGAGGAAGTGAGAGAGAGAGAGAGAGAGAGAGAGAAAGAGAGAGAGAGAGAGAGAGAGAGAGAGAGAGAGAGAAAGAGAGATGGAGTGGAAGAGAGAGAGGCAGAAGAAGAGAGAGGCAGAAGAAGAGAGAGGCAGAAGAAGAGAGAGGCAGAAGAAGAGAGAGGCAAAAGAAGAGAGAGGCAGAAGAAGAGGGTCGCAGCAGAAGGGAGAGGCAGCAGAAGGGAGAGGCAGAAGAAGGGAGAGGCAGCAGAGGAAAGAGGCAGCAGAAGGGAGAGGCAGAAGAAGGGAGAGGCAGAATAAGGGAGGGGCAGAATAAGGGAGAGGCAGAAGAAGAGAGAGGAAGAAGAAGATAGAGGCAGAAGAAGGGAGAGGCAGAAGAAGGGAGAGGCAGAAGAAGGGAGAGGCAGAAGAAGGGAGAGGCAGAAGAAGGGAGAGGCAGAAGAAGGGAGAGGCAGAAGAAGGGAGATGCAGAAGAAGGGAGAGGCAGAAGAAGGGAGAGGCAGAAGGGAGAGGCAGAAGAAGGGAGAGGCAGAAGAAGGGAGAGGCAGAAGAAGGGAGAGGCCGAAGAAGGGAGAGGCCGAAGAAGGGAGAGGCCGAAGAAGGGAGAGGCCGAAGAAGGGAGAGGCCGAAGAAGGGAGAGGCCGAAGAAGGGAGAGGCCGAAGAAGGGAGAGGCAGCAGAAGGGAGAGGCAGCGGAAGGGAGAGGCAGAGGAAGGGAGAGGCAGAATAAGGGAGAGGCAGCAGAAGGGAGAGGAAGAAGAAGGGAGAGGCAGAAGAAGAGAGAGGCAGAAGAAGAAAGAGGCAGCAGAAGAAAGAGGCAGCAGAAGGGAGAGGCAGCAGAAGGGAGAGGCAGCAGAAGAAAGAGGCAGCAGAAGAAAGAGGCAGCAGAAGGGAGAGGCAGCAGAAGGGAGAGGCAGCAGAAGGGAGAGGCAGCAGAGGAAAGAGGCAGCAAAAGGGAGAGGCAGCAGAAGGGAGAGGCAGAAGAAGGGAGAGGCAGAATAAGGGAGAGGCAGAATAAGGGAGAGGCCGAAGAAGGGAGAGGCAGAAGAAGGGAGAGGCAGAAGAAGGGAGAGGCAGAAGAAGGGAGAGGCCGAAGAAGGGAGAGGCAGAAGAAGGGAGAGGCAGAAGAAGGGAGAGGCAGAAGAAGGGAGAGGCAGAAGAAGGGAGAGGCAGAAGAAGGGAGAGGCAGAAGAAGGGAGAGGCAGAAGAAGGGAGAGGCAGAAGAAGGGAGAAGCAGAAGAAGAGAGAAGCAGAAGAAGAGAGAGGCAGAAGAAGAGAGAGGCAGAAGAAGAGAGAATCAGAAGAAGAGAGAGGCAGAATAAGAGAGGCAGAAGAAGAGAGAGGCAGAAGAGAGAGGCAGAAGGGAGGGGCAGAAGAAGGGAGAGGCAGAAGAAGAGAGAAGCAGAAGAAGAGAGAGGCAGAAGAAGAGAGAGGCAGAAGAAGAGAGAGGCAGAAGAAGAGAGGCAGAAGAGAGAGGCAGAAGGGAGGGGCAGAAGAAGGGAGAGGCAGAAGAAGGGAGAGGCAGAAGAAGGGAGAGGCAGAAGAAGGGAGAGGCAGAAGAAGGGAGAGGCAGAAGAAGGGAGAGGCAGAAGAAGGGAGAGGCAGAAGAAGGGAGAGGCAGAAGAAGGGAGAGGAAGAGGAAGGGAGAGGAATGGAGAGGAAGAGGGAGAGAGAGGGAGAGAGAGAGAAGAAGAAGACAGAAGAAGAGGAAGTGAGAGGAAGTGAGAGAAAGTGAGAGGAAGAGAGAGAGAGACAGGAAGAAGAGAGATGGAAAAGAAGAGAGGGAAAAGAAGAGAGGGAGACAAAGAGAGAGGGGGAAGAAGACGAGAGAGGAAGAAGACGAGAGAGGAAGAAGAGGAGAGAGGAAGAAAAAGAGAGAGGGAAAAGAAGAGAGAGGGAGAAGAAGAGAGAGGGAGAAGAAGAGAGAGGGAGAAGAAGAGAGAGGGAGAAGAAGAGAGAGGGAGAAGAAGAGAGGGAGAAGAAGAGAGGGAGAAGAAGAGAGGGAGAAGAAGAGAGGGAGAAGAAGAGAGAGGGAGAAGAAGAGAGAGGGAGAAGAAGAGAGAGGGAGAAGAAGAGAGAGGGAGAAGAAGGGAGAGGGAGAAGAAGGGAGAGGGAGAAGAAGAGAGAGGGAGAAGAAGAGAGAGGGAGAAGAAGAGAGAGGGAGAAGAAGAGAGAGGGAGAAGAAGGGAGAGGGAGAAGAAGAGAGGGAGAAGAAGAGAGGGAGAAGAAGAGAGAGGGAGAAGAAGAGAGAGGGAGAAGAAGAGAGAGGGAGAAGAAGAGAGAGGGAGAAGAAGAGAGGGAGAAGAGAGGGAGAAGAAGAGAGAGGGAGAAGAAGAGAGAGGGAGAAGAAGAGAGAGGGAGAAGAAGGGAGAGGGAGAAGAGAGAGGGAGAAGAAGAGAGGGAGAAGAAGAGAGAGGGAGAAGAAGGGAGAGGGAGAAGAAGAGAGAGGGAGAAGAAGAGAGAGGGAGAAGAAGAGAGAGGGAGAAGAAGAGAGAGGGAGAAGAAGAGAGAGGGAGAAGAAGGGAGAGGGAGAAGAAGAGAGAGGGAGAAGAAGAGAGGGAGAAGAAGAGAGGGAGAAGAAGAGAGAGGGAAAAGAAGAGAGAGGGAGAAGAAGAGAGAGGGAGAAGAAGAGAGAGGGAGAAGAAGAGAGGGAGAAGAAGAGAGGGAGAAGAAGAGAGGGAGAAGAAGAGAGAGGGAGAAGAAGAGAGAGGGAGAAGAAGAGAGAGGGAGAAGAAGAGAGAGGGAGAAGAAGAGAGAGGGAGAAGAAGAGAGAGGGAGAAGAAGGGAGAGGGAGAAGAAGGGAGAGGGAGAAGAAGAGAGAGGGAGAAGAAGAGAGAGGGAGAAGAAGAGAGAGGGAGAAGAAGGGAGAGGGAGAAGAAGGGAGAGGGAGAAGAAGAGAGAGAGGGAGAAGAAGAGAGGGAGAAGAAGGGAGAGGGAGAAGAAGAGAGGGAGAAGAAGGGAGAGGGAGAAGAAGGGAGAGGGAGAAGAAGAGAGAGGGAGAAGAAGAGAGAGGGAGAAGAAGAGAGAGGGAGAAGAAGGGAGAGGGAGAAGAAGAGAGGGAGAAGAAGAGAGGGAGAAGAAGAGAGAGGGAGAAGAAGAGAGAGGGAGAAGAAGAGAGAGGGAGAAGAAGGGAGAGGGAGAAGAGAGAGGGAGAAGAAGAGAGGGAGAAGAAGAGAGAGGGAGAAGAAGGGAGAGGGAGAAGAAGAGAGAGGGAGAAGAAGAGAGAGGGAGAAGAAGAGAGAGGGAGAAGAAGAGAGAGGGAGAAGAAGAGAAAGGGGGAGAAAGAGAAAGGAAGAGGGAAAGAGAAAGACAGAGATACACAGACTGACTTTTGAAGCTCTTTTATTGCAAAGGTAAAAATAATCATGCGTAAAATGGTGGCAAACACATGTATACATCCAACCACCACAGCTTCACCATGAATAAAAGTCATCCCAAATTAACAGGTGGATGTGCAGTTCATTCCCCACACATTTCCCAAAACACCACCAGTAAACCATAACTCTTTAAACACATGAAGAGTACTCATATCAATATGATATGCATTTCATACGTGCATATAGCATCCCCTTAAAGCAAAAAAGTGCACTTTCATTTTTACCACTCACTACTTGGGCCTTCCAGTTTTGCAAATTGTCAACTTGGAAATGCCAAGTACAGAACGAGGAAGCTGCGATCACAAAGCGATCGCCAATGATAATTCAGGGTTCAGACCACCATTTGACCTTCACTGCATTAATTTTTCAAACTGCCATTTGACCTTGACCTTTAACATGGAGGTTTATGATGTAAATCAAGCCTAAATGTAAATTAAGCATTTGCTCTATGCTATCAAGAGAAGGCAATTTCGTTCCCATGGGACAAACCTTTGTCGAGTTATTGTGAAAAATGTTTAAATGTCTATAATTACATCATGACCTGAAAATTAGGTCAAGGTCAAAATATATGTCAACCCTGCATAATTTTGATTCAAATTATTGATGCAACATTTCATTCCGAAAGTCCCAGCCAGCTCCAAGATACAGCTCGGATATTGGCAGAAAAAAGGAAGAAAAAAAACCCCCCAAAAAACCTAAATGGTGGTTTAGCATTCCTAGGGGCGGTCTGGTGTCAGCTTCACGATTGACGTGGCTGGCTTAAGATCTCAGGATCTTGAGAGTTTGAGCCCGTCGGGCCGTTACAATAACGCCAGGTTTCGACCCAAAGTTGGAAAACTAAACATTACGCTCCAAACTGGAGTGAGAGGCCAAGAGAGAGAGAAGGAAGGGATAGGTAAGACAGAGAGAAAGAGAGAAAAGGGAGGGATATGAGAGAAAGGGAATTTAAACCAGCAAGTAAAAGGGTTGGTTTAGGAAGGGTTAATAAAGATCAAGCATCAGGAGAGGGAGGGAGGTGACATGAGGTGGTGGCTCACTGCTTGCTTGAGGTCCTGGAGGGGAAAAACATGACACAGACCAGCCTCTGGAAGGTGGTTCAATAGATGGTAGAAACAAGGAATGCAAGAGTTTAGATGTGCAGCCAGCTTTGATGTTGAGAGTTTAACCAGAAGGGGTTACTGGAAGAACATGTGCATCGTCGAGTTGCTCGGGAGGGTCGAAGGACAGAGAGCAGAGGGAACAATATCGGAGAATAGACGGGAGAAAACAGAAACACCACAGACCTGCTTGTGATGTGAATGCAACAGACCTTGTGCTTCGGCCTCATCACAGGAGATTCCAATCATTTTGCTTTACATTCAACAGAATTCAGGAAAGATAGATGTGATGCTGTGGCGCCCACCAATAGGAGAGAGCAATACTCCATTGGGTTACAGACAAAAGCCTTGTAGTAATAAAACAGGTAAGATGTATCATATTTTGCGACTTCGATGTGGGGTTCAAGTCTGATTGGCTAATTTCCCCATTTTTCTTTGCTTCATTCATAGATAATTAGATTTGAAGTACAAGACAAAGCTAAAATATCAACTACGGTAGTTGTCAAAACTGCCATTCAGTCAAGACAACAGAGGTGTTAATTACTCTGATACTCACAATGCATCCCTGCCTACGGCACTTTCAGGGTCATCTTTACAATACCATAATTCACGGACCAGTGTGTGTTCGTTTGTTTGTCATGCTACTCCTCCTACATTTCTGGGCTGATTACGTGCAGACTTGCTAAATAGGATCAGCATGACCCCAATTAGTGTATAGGTGTGTATTTATCTATGATGGTGGTCTTAGGGGGTGTGGAGGGAGGGGAAGTGGTGTGTGTTACGGATTTATGTGAATTGATGTGAATTACTATTCAGGTCTTTGCTTATTAATGTGTAGTCGATTAAAGGTTGTTGTGATTAAAGGGTCAGGAGCCCTTCTGGGGAAAAGGAGACCGGAAACGGAAGAAGAAAAGACACGAGGTCCGGGAGAGGCGGCGATCTTCTTCCTCTTCCTCGCCGAGCTCCGACGTGAGCGGTATCGATATTGAGCAGCGAGGGGGGACGCTGCGTTTGAAAGCCCGTCTGGCGAAAGGAGTTACCTGCGCGGGGTAATTACCCCTTTACACGTCAAGTTGCCGTGGGTTCGTGCACGGAACCAAGCGTCCGGCACAGTTCGCCTCACTGTCTACAAGGACGCGTACGGGTCGCACCTTGGGCCTCGCGCGCTGGGCAAGCCGCGCGTTGCTTTGGCCGCTTTGCTTGGCAAGGAGGTGTGCGCTGCAGCCCTTGTTCCCGGTACGTGACGTGCACGTTTGGGAGCACGTCAGCCAGGGGTTCGTTCAACCGCCCGTGTGCGGAGAAGCCGACCTACACCTTGGTCTGGAGGGGCCCAGAGACATTGTGAGGGACAGTGACCAAAAGGGGTCGTGAGTGGGGAAAGGGGACACATATATAAGATGGCCATCTTTGTAATATTGATTGTTGATTGTTGATGGTTGTTGATTGCTCGGGGAATATATCATTGATTATTCCGGATCCTTGGTGTGGGGTTTCTTATTGACTGGAATTCATATTGATTGCGTTACGAAAGCGCATAAATAATAGATCTTTCTGGCGGAGTTCCTCTCACGGTCCGGGGGTCACCGAGACCAGATAGTCACCGGGAGGACCACGTAACAGAATTGGGGGCTCGTCCAAATTACGATTTGCGGATTCGCAATTGGGTCTACGTCCGGGATCTAAAATTGTATAAAATAATAAAATAATATTTTTATTAATTAAAATTTATTAATTAAGTATTAATTGGTAAATTTTTGGGAAATTGGGGGTAAAGTCTTGGGTGAAGGTTAACAGGTGTTAACGATAGGCACCATGGCGTTTGTGGCACAGAACTTTGCGGTAACCCCGAGTGAGGCACAGTTCCGAGCGTTACTAAAGTCGGACCTCTTGAAATTGGCCAAACATTTTAACTTGGAGGTCCGAACTAATTTGAGGAAGGCAGAGTTGCAGACCACGGTGATACAATCTATGGTGGGATTAGGAACATGGGATGAGTTAGCCTGGGAGTGGCTACCCGAAGAACCAGAAGACGTTGAGCTCCGGAAACTGGAGTTGCAATTACGGAGCCAGGAACGGATCAAAGAAGAAGAAAGGAAAGCAGAAAAGGAAAGAGCAGAAGAGGAAAGGAAAGCAGAAGAGAGGAGAGAAGAGAAACAAGCAGAGGAAAGGAGAGTGGAACGAGAACTCCAGGAAAGGTTAAAAGAAGAAGAAAGGAAAGCAGAAAAGGAAAGAGCAGAAGAAGAAAGGAAAGCAGAAAAGGAAAGAGCAGAAGAAGAAAGGAAAGCAGAAGAGAGGAGAGAAGAGAAACAAGCAGAGGAAAGGAGAGTGGAACGAGAACTCCAGGAAAGGTTAGAAGGGAGAAAAGCAGAGGAGAGGAGAGCTGCCAGGGAACTCGAAGCAGAGGAGAGAAAAGCCGAAAGGGAGTTGAAGGAACGTGATCTGGCGCTTCAGCAAGAGATTAAATTCAAGGAGCTGGATTTAATGAGAGAACGGGGAGAGGTACCACCCTTGCTGATGGGGTCGACACCTAGCCAGAACACCTGGGAGGTGGGCAGACATGTGAGGCTGGTTCCACCCTTCAGTGAAAAGGAAGTCACTCAATTTTTTCCACACTTTGAAAAAAGTGGCTCGACAGTTAAACTGGCCGGAGGAGGCCTGGACCATACTAGTGCAAAGTGTGCTGGTGGGTAAAGCTCAAGAGATTTATTCGGCGCTACCAATGGACCAATGTGCAGATTATGAGGTATTGAAGAAGCACATCCTCAAAGCCTATGAGTTGGTTCCGGAAGCTTACCGGCAAAAATTCAGGAATGCCAGGAAGAGGGAGAGTGAGACCCATGTGGAGTTTGCTAGAGTGAAAGAAAATATGTTTGATCGGTGGTGTGAGTCAAAAGGAGTCGGGAACGACTTCAAAGCATTGCGTGACCTGATGCTGGTGGAGGAATTTCAACAGTGTGTCCACGAGGACATCAAAGTGTACCTGCAGGAAAAGAAAGTACCGAAGTTGTGGGACGCAGCCACCATGGCAGATGATTATGCCTTAACACACCGGATAGGGGTCCACGAACCTAACTCCTCGCCTAGATCTCCGCAGGGGAGGTGTGGAACAGCAGGTGCGGAGAACGACAATACATGGCGGCGGCCTCGAGATGATTATGGGGACAACGCTGATACCCGAACTGTTCGAAATCAGGGGGCTACGGGCCCAAGACAAACTTATTTTTCGGGGGGCCCGAGGCAGACCACGAGTTTTTCCTCCGGGCCGACTTGCGCCTTTTGCAAAAAACCTGGACACTTGATGTCCAGTTGTTACCTCATGAAAAGGGAAAACCCAGAGCGGAGTCCGACTATTACCACTCCGAATGCGATGGCAAGCGTAAGAAATCGCCCACAGAAGAGTTACCAACCATTTATTTATGAGGGGTTTGTCTCACTCAAGGGAGACTTGACTAACCCAAGACCGGTTAGGGTTTTGAGGGACACAGGAGCCCATCAATCCTTAATTCTTGAAGGCATTTTGCCATTGTCAAAGAGTACCGCAACTGGTGATAGTGTTCGGTTACAAGGGATCGGTGGCTGTGTTAGTGCCACACTTCATGTCATCCATTTGGAATCCGATTTGGTGTCAGGACCGGCCACCGTCGGTTTACAAGCCACGCTTCCTGTAGAGGGAGTATCTGTGATTATCGGGAATGATTTGGCCGGGGGGCAAATTTATGGTAACCCGAGGGTGGGTAAAGAGCCCCGCAGGGGAAATAACACCACCCCCGCTCGGGATGGCGACAAAAGTTCCAAGTTATTTGTAGGGGGACTGAACTTCAACACAGAGGAAGAAGTTCTGACCTCTGTCTTCAACAGATATGGGCCGCTGGTGGAAGTGCGGGTGGTAAAAGACAGGGAAACGCAACGGTCAAGAGGGTTCGGCTTTGTCACGTTTGCAAGCACAAGAGACGCCAGAGAGGCAGAGAAGAATTGGAATGGTAAGGATTTGGAGGGTCGGACCATAACAGTAGGGAAGGCATTTCGTAGGCGTCGAGAGGTCTACAGAAGAGGACAACTTGGCAGTAGTTTTGGGGTTGGCAGCAGCCGATATTACTATGGAGGCTCCCAGAGTTAAGGCACCTCCCGAAAGAATGAACGTCAGAGCACTGGCCGAGAAGGAGACCGCCAGTCAGGTAACGGCTGGGACGAGGGGTCCCACCGTAACTGTTAGGAGTCTGGAGAAGTTGAAGCACTATATACGGGGGAGCCGCCGAGCCGGGGCTCCTACACGGACCAACCGTGAACGCCACGTTCTTAAAGGCGTCCAGGTAGTGAACTTTCCTGCACGGACTAACCGTGAACTCCACGTTCTTAAAGGCGTCCATGTAATGAACTTTCCTCCCCGGACTAACCGTGAACTCCACATTCCTTAAGGCGTCCATGTAGGGAATACTCAGCTGGGCCTCCCGAAAAAGTGCTAGCGAGAGGTTTAAATTTGGGGGCTTTGGTCACCACCTCTTAACCGTCATTCAAGAGAAACTAGAAGTGGTTGACGCTTGGTCCAGAGGGAATTAATCTAGGGGATTGTGTGAAATTTTGTTGCTTTATTTTTAAGTGATAACTGTGCCCGGGGGGAACTGATGATTTGGGGGGGGGGGGGGGTGAGTTATCTGGTTTGTTTATCCAAGTTGGCCGGCAAAGAAAGTTTTCGCTGGGTTCAAACTTTCTTTCTTGAAGGGGGGGAGTGTTACGGATTTATGTGAATTACTATTCAGGTCTTTGCTTATTAATGTGTAGTCGATTAAAGGTTGTTGTGATTAAAGGGTCAGGAGCCCTTCTGGGGAAAAGGAGACCGGAAACGGAAGAAGAAAAGACACGAGGTCCGGGAGAGGCGGCGATCTTCTTCCTCTTCCACGCCGAGCTCCGACGTGAGCAGTATCGATATTGAGCAGCGAGGGGGGACGCTGCGTTTGAAAGCCCGTCTGGCGAAAGGAGTTACCTGCGCGGGGTAATTACCCCTTTACACGTCAAGTTGCCGTGGGTTCGTGCACGGAACCAAGCGTCCGGCACAGTTCGCCTCACCGTCTACAAGGACGCGTACGGGTCGCACCTTGGGCCTCGCGCGCTGGGCAAGCCGCGCGTTGCTTTGCCCGCTTTGCTTGGCAAGGAGGTGTGCGCTGCAGCCGTTGTTCCCGGTACGTGACGTGCACGTTTGGGAGCACGTCAGCCAGGGGTTCGTTCAACCGCCCGTGTGCGGAGAAGCCGACCTACACCTTGGTCTGGAGGGGCCCAGAGACATTGTGAGGGACAGTGACCAAAAGGGGTCGTGAGTGGGGAAAGGGGACACATATATAAGATGGCCATCTTTGTAATATTGATTGTTGATTGTTGATGGTTGTTGATTGCTCGGGGAATATATCATTGATTATTCCGGATCCTTGGTGTGGGGTTTCTTATTGACTGGAATTCATATTGATTGCGTTACGAAAGCGCATAAATAATAGATCTTTCTGGCGGAGTTCCTCTCACGGTTCGGGGGTCACCGAGACTAGGTAGTCACCGGGAGGACCACGTAACAGTGTGACACAAATTATCTATGTAAATGTGTATCATGTAGCATCGCTCCAGGTGGGAGAGTGTATTACAAGTCTCCACCCTTTATAGTACAGTGTCCCTTATCCCTAATCCCGAATCATGCCAGGTTATTTTGGACCTTCTCAAAGCTGGAGGTGGAAGGGGGGATGGTGGAGGGGGGTTGGTGGAGGGGGGTTGGTGGGGGGGGGGGGTGGAGCTCAGCTGTAAAGTCACGAAATAACACCAAATTTGGCACACATGTAAATTATGTCAAGGTGACATGTCTGTGAAGTTTAGTCATGGTAGTCAGGGCCCTTAGGGATATTTTGGTTCAAATTCTTCCAAAAGCATCAAATTTGGCACAGATGTTGCCCATGCCATACTCTTTGGATTTTTGACGGGCGCCAAGGGCGGTATGATCCGGGGACCATACCGGTCCATCCCGCCATGTCACCTGACCTATGACGTCATAATTAGGATATGCATCCAATCACATGGCGTACTATAAGTGGTCAAAGTTCAAAATGAATCGATCGAAAAATGAAGGCAGGGATCCATTTTTAAGGTTTTCATAAAATCCAATATGGCCGCCAGGTCACATGACCTATGACGTCATATTTATGACGTATACAATCATGTATACAATCATGTATACATGAACCCGGATCATGATCGCACAAAAATTAAACAAGGATATGGCATACAGTTCATAAAACATCAAAATCCGTACCTTTGTAATTAGACTGATGAACTGCATATGCCTGAAAATTAGGAAATAGACATGTAAATATTTCCTCTAATTGTCAAAAATAAGGTCAGAGTTCGATTACCCAACCCAGAAACATAAAATGGTGAACTTCGCGTAAATCTTGACAAAAAAACTCAAAAACCATCGTTTGACTCAAAAATGACCTTTAAGATGACCTTGAGGGTTGACCTTGACCTCGAATCATCAAAATAACATCATAATTGGATTCCTCGACCTCGAAAACCCCTGAAAAGTGGTATCATACATGATTCCAACCCTTTTGGTTATTTAACTGATTTTCCTCTAATCCGGGTGGCGGCCATTTAGTATTTCGCCAATATGGGGCCCCCGGGGGGTGGGGGGGCGCCCATAAAAAATCGAAAGAGTATGGCATGGGCAACATCTGGGCCAAATTTGGTGCTTTTGGAAGAATTTGAACCAAACGGCCCCAAAATATCCCTAAGACTATGGTGAACTCAGGACTTCTTTCGTTATTAGCTCACTACATATTAATATGCTGTATATGCAAATTTTGCACATTTTCTAGTTTGAATGTACTTTAGGCAAAGTCACATGTTACAGATGGTGAGATACGTGCCACATTTTTAGTGGAGGGAATTTTCTGATGACCTTGACCTAATGTGACCTTGACTTGATGACCATGAAAACTAACACTGGGGCATGTAGAGGAGCATTACATAACGATATAGAGAAAGTATGATTGTGACAAACAGAAACATGAAATGCAGCACATAATTACCTATGGAAAAATATGTGAGCTGTGTAAAGCAAATGGAAAAATACCAGGTTTATGGCGCGTAGTGCTGACAATTTGCGCACTGTACGGCAACCATTGGTCTGACTTTTATAAAATTTGTATCAAAACGTGCGTAAGACATGAACAAAACTTGAACAATGCGACTATGTCGCCAATATGCCTCCGCATAGTCCCACAACCGGTAGATGCCCTTATTCACGGTCCTAAAAATAAACAAGTTTGATTTAAATTCCTTCGGCTGTTTTCAAGTATCACATTTTCACATCGATCGGTGAAGCGGTTTCAGAAAAAGGAATTTTTTAAATATCGGCTTTCAAAATAATATGGCTGCCACACCACGTGACATATGACCTTTAAAAATGTACACTCTGCATAATATGCATGTGTCAGGGACCACATTTGTGAAGTTTTGTGTTGATCGGATATAAGGTTCGTTTTTGTATCCAAGATGGCTGCCAAACCACGTGACCTACGACATCATCATTTTCAAACTATATGCAACAGTGGTGTTAAATGATGTTTGTAAAAATTTGCATCGATAGGGTAAGCGGTTTCAGAGATATAATTATTTAATATTTTCCTTCAATCCAATATGGCTGTCACACCACGTGACCAATGATGTTTTCGTGATAATCTTTTCATCGCCATGCCTAGTCAATGACACACATAAAGTTTCGACTCAATCGATTTGGTGGTTTGGGAGAAGATGTGTTTTTATGGTTTTCAGTAAAATCCAATATGGCTGCCAAACCATGTGACCTATGATGTCATAAATTTAATATTTCAATACAAATGGGTCATGGATCATGTGAATGCAATTTCAGATTTTTAGGATAAGGAATTCGATTAAAACATTTTTTGCTGGTATACCACTTCACCTATGATATCATTATCATGCTTTTGTTCCCCATTGGAAGCACATGAAAATGTGCCAGGTTTCAAATTTTTCCATTCAGCGGTTTCCGAGAAATAATTTTTTTATTATTAGCGTTTAATCCAAGATGGCTGCCATACCACGTGACCTATGGCATCACAATTATCATAAAAACATTCTCCATGGGTGTCACTCCTACCCTGAAAGTTTCGTCTTAATCGGACATGTGGTTGCTGAGAAAAACGAGGTTTAGCCCGTACAGACGGACGTATGGCCAGACAACGGGAAAACATAATGCCTCCGGCCACCTTTGGGGGCGGAGGCATGAAAAGTCATGGAAGCTCAGCACGACAAAAATAATTTCTGCGAAAATATATGGTGGTGAAGGTGGGGTGGGGGGGGGGGGGGGGGAAGAAAAAAAAATGTGGAGGGTTGCAGGATCCATCCCTTCCCCCACTTCCTGGTGCTAGAGGTCAGGGCTGATGATGAGGTCAGGGCTGATGATGAGGTCAGGGCTGAGGAGGTCAGGGCTGATGAGGGGGGTCAGGGCTGATGAGGGGGTCAGGGCTGATGATGAGGTGGTCAGGGCTGATGATGAGGGGGTCAGGGCTGATGATGAGGGGGTCAGGGCTGATGATGAGGGGGTCAGGGCTGATGATGAGGGGGTCAGGGCTGATGATGAGGGGGTCAGGGCTGATGATGAGGCCTAGTAGTTCAAGAGAATGAACCTCTTTCACAGTGGGAGTGGATGACCAACGAAATAGACAGGTGGATTCGTTGGACGACCATTCCGGTGGGTTTGCGTGAGACCGTGACATTTTCCAACATTGAAGGACATGTTCCATTTATCAGACCAGAGTCTATTTCCAGATCAGCAGAGAGACTCTGATTTCTTCAACAGCTACAACTAATCCCATCCTTTCTGTGTGGAAAGTTTGGCTCCAAGTCTTTCATGAACTGGAGCTGCGCATCGCAGGACATTGTAATTGGTTCAGGCTGCCCGAGATAACTCACCGACTCTTCCTCTTCACAAAAGACAGTGGAATCTTTAAAGTCCACCAACTTATGTAAACAGATGGGACACCCAAGCTCAATGAATATCTAAGGAACGGTCAACCATGTGATTATAAACAGCGACCCGAGAAACTCAAATCTGACAGTTTGTAATCGAGTCAAGAATAAAACCCAGACCAGACAGCCAAAGGGAAACTGGACTACCTCTGCACCTGTCAGCCAATCACCTGTAAAAAATAACATGGTAAATACAAAATTCAAACACACAACAAACCCAGTAGTCCACAACATTGCATCACATTAATTTTTTTTCGAAATCCAAACGAAATGTGTACAAGTACCAAGAAAGAGGTGGCGAGAGCGTTGTGGATTACTCTCGTACAAGCAACACAGGTGTTCCAGCAGTGTGACGAGCAGCAGTTGATTTGAGATGGTATACTCAAAGTCTTGTGACTCGACCATGTCGGCACCTTGCTGCTCACAATCTCCAGCTTCCAAATCAGAATCTGCCAACAAAATACCTTTAATGGAACACACATACCTATCATTTCACAGAGTGGTTGAAGTAAAGGTGGGAGCAATGCGTCTCTACGGTACGGGGCTTCATCCCCACAGAATAACACACCTGCATGTGAAACACCAGGATGACTGACACTCGAGATTCAAACAGACATTAATCAAAGGTACGCAGCCGTTGTGGAAACAGTTATGAATGAAAAAATTAACGACGACAATGACGAAAGTACGAACTCACCATCGAAAGCGTCGAGGCAGCCGTGTTGGGCCGTAAAGTCGATGTTACCTCGTGTACGTAATCTGCAGGTCGCCGCCATCATTCAATCGCTGTGATCGGTTTGCTCCTTCTTTCGGTAGAAATTTTCATTCGTAAACAATGGCGCGTGTATGTGCTGATCAGTGAAACCAAACTGAGTCCATTAATCGGAAACGCAATGCAGCTCCATCAACCTTCAGGAAGGAAATGCCGATCAAGCCAGGTGAGCTGCTGACTCCATGTTCTTGTTATTGGTACGTATCACGTATGTGTTGTCGCTTCCGTTCCGCCTTTGGTGAGGGACGTAGACACCTATGCGTACTATACTGACATGGCCCTTAAACATTGTTTTGATAAATCAATTCCCCTTAATGAAGTTACTGTCATTTGCCCACCCCAAGCATAGCAGGAGACGGGTTTTGCAATCACTTGTGTGTGTGTGTGTCTATGTGTCTATGTGTGTGTGTGTGTGTGTCTATGCGTGTGTGTGTCTATCTATGTGTGTGTGTGTCTATGTGTGTGTGTGTGTGTGTGTGTTTCCAAGCCATTGCATTTTTACCATTTGAGTTTTCTCATCAAATTTTCAACAAATCTTTATTATAATAATATGGAGAAGACAAATTAATAATTTGGTCAAAAGGTCAAAGGTTAGCGTCAAATAGAATCATAAAGTTTCATCCAATTGACCTAAAATTTTAAGAATTAGTATATTGGGTCACTGAATTGGTTCACCAATCAAAAAAGGCTGCATAAAAGCATCAATTTTCATACTGTATTTTTTTTTTCAGTATTTTTAGCATACGGAAGAAGAAGACATCAGCAATTTTCAGCATTCAAACGGACAGTGACGAGCTTTGCATTTTCAGATGCTTTCTAGTTTTGTTTCATCGTTTCAAATGCGTGTGTCTTTCATTTAAAAGTTCACACTCTTCTCAATGTATCTCTAAACATGCTTTATTAATCTGACAGGGGAGCTCGGCGGTCCCGAACTTACCTTTAGTTTGATCTGTGCAGTTTGGGTTTCCGGCACTGCTCTAACCCCATATAAAATGCGGATTTATAGGGCAGGGAAGGCGGCGTTATACATCACATGGTGCACAGTCCCTCGGATGCTCGCTAACCGAGGCATTAGGCCTGAGCAGCTGATCACAGACGAGAGTGCACAAATCTTACCAGCTTGATTTACTAATTACTTGAATATGATGCAACAACATTCTAATCCAAACTTTCATAATTTCTCCCTCCCATTCCCTCAGCCCCACACGTTCAGCCAACTTTCAATATCGGTAAAGAGCTTTTCCTACTTGAGCTTTAAACTTGAGTAAAAAGGAAACAAAGAGGTATATTATAAACCTGGATTACCAAAAAACAACGTTATTAACAGTGCGGGGTAAGATGAGGAAGAAGAAGCATAATTCGAGGAAGAAGACTCCGTGTAGTCTTGGTAACGTTTATAAATGACGATGCTCGTGTTCGAAGACGAAATGTATCTTTGGGCACTTTTACTCCCGCTCCTCTGGCCATCGCTCGTGGATACGCAGCAGTATTGGCTGCCCCTGGAACGGCCTGGGGACTGCGGCCCGCAGGAGTTTTTCAGCAGCACGGAATTTGCTTGCCGTCCCTGCGGTCCAGGACAACAGCGTGCGGCCAACGGTCAGTCAGTCGACCCTCCATGCCCGTCTGTGCTTATCTGCCGGCAAATGACGCTTTCATTTTGGTTTGCTGTGAGAGCAAGACCTGGGACCGAAAATGGGGATTGTGGAGGGTTTGCGGGGTGTGGGAGTGGGTATAATTCCTAACGTTACAACGTGCAGTTTGTGTGGACGTGCACGATTTCAAGTACAGTACAATACTATAAATATAATATTGAAGGAACTGCGCTCCAACGCGAGTCGAAAGAATTGACGCGACCAAAGACGGAATTCGTCCGAGTTGCTTTATTGAAACAAAACAGCTCAGGTATTCTGACAAGCCCGTTTATCGGGCAGCAATATATATACACATTTATGTCGGGAAGTTTGCCCGGCAAAAGCTATACCGGGCATGCCCGGGTGTCAAGGGCGAGCCTTGGAAAGGCGAGTCTGGACCTGCCCGGGCGTGTTTGGCTGCGGCCTGGCAAGTCGAGGCTGGGCGTGCCCGGGCGCTCTGGGCGAGCCCTGGAAAGGCGATAGCGGGCATGCCCGGACGCTCTGGGCGAGCCCTGGAAAGGCGATAGCGGGCATGCCCGGACGCTCTGGGCGAGCCTTGAAAAGGCGATAGCGGGCATGCCCGGACGCTCTGGGCGAGCCCTGGAAAGGCGAGAGCGGGCATGCCCGGGAAAGACGAGACCGGGCGTGCCCGGGAGGTTCGGGCGTGCCCGGGAACAGTGAGTCCGGGCATGCCCGGGAGAGGCGCGTCTGGTCGTGTTCTGGCCGGTGCAAGGCGATTGTGTGCATCCAGCGGTAACCGCTACACACGCCCCTCCAGAATCGACCTGCACCGGCAGGGTCAATTTAAGGGGGGTCCGGATGACCCGGCCGAAGCGACCCCTGGAGGGTCGTGGGGAGGGGTCCGACATGGTGGTGGGTGGTCGAGCGGGGGGAACTGTGGACGGGGGGCGGCCTCGCCGCGGAGGAAGGGCCAACCGTGGTGGTCGGTCGACGTCCATGTGCGCCGGTTTGAGGCGGTCCACAGAAATCCGGTCCGGCCGGCCGCCGAAGTCGACGATGAAAGACTTGTCGCCCGGAGAAGACTTGTACGGCGGCCGGAGTGGCCCCCGGTGCGCGTCATGACGCACAAAGACGTACTCCGCTGTGCGAAGCGCCGGGGGGACGTAGGACTGGGGGCCACCATGGCGGGACGTCGGCACGGGGGCAAATCGTCGGGCGGCCTCCTGGAGGTCCGAGCGCTGGCGAGTGGCGGACCAGCGACTGGTAGCGTCGGGCACGAATTCGCCCGGGACGCGGAGCGGCTGGCCGTAGACGAGCTCGGCGGCGGACGCCTGGAGGTCTTCCTTGGGGGCCGTGCGAAGGCCCAAAAGGACCCACAGCAGCCGGTCGGCCCAACCGTCGTCCTGAAGGCCGGCCATGAGTGCGGCCTTCATGGAGCGGTGAAACCGCTCGCACAACCCGTTGGCTTGGGGGTGGTAGGCCGTGGTGCGGTGCAGCGTGACCCCCAACGAAAGGGCGACCGCGCCCCAAAGCTCAGACGTGAACTGTGGGCCGCGGTCGGACGAGATGTCCGCTGGTGCGCCGAAGCGCGCGACCCAGGTGGCGATGAACGCCTGCGCCACGTCGGTGGTGGTGGAGGCGAGGGGCACAGCCTCCGGCCACCTGGTGGTCCTGTCCACCATGGTGAGCAGGTGGGTGAACCCCCGCGAGGGGGGCAGGGGACCCACCAGGTCCACGTGGACGTGGTCGAAACGCCGTTCAGGCACGGCGAAAGGTGCCAGCGGGGCCTGGGTGTGGCGGTGGACCTTGACCCGCTGGCAGGCCGTGCAGGCGTTGGCCCAGTCGCGGATGTTTCGTCGAAGGCCGTGCCAGACAAAACGCGCCGACACCAGCTTCTGAAAAGCTTTCCGGCCCGGGTGAGAAAGGCCGTGGATGGAGGCGAAGATGCGGTGCTGCCAGGAAACGGGCACGATGGGGCGAGGCTGGCCCTGGGAGACGTCGCAGAGCAGGACGGTGCCCGCGAAGGGAATGTCGGCCAGGCGGAGGCCCGTGTCCGCCGCACGGAGTGCCTGCACCGAGGCGTCGGTGGTCTGGTCGGCCGCCATGAGCGCGAAGTCCACGCCAAGGTGGACCGCGTTCGCGCTGGCCCGAGAAAGACAGTCGGCCACGGCGTTGTCTTTGCTGGCGACGTGCCGGATGTCCGTGGTGAACTCCGACATGGCGGAGAGGTGGCGCTGCTGGCGGGCCGACCACGGCTCCGTGACCTTAGCCATTGCGTAGACCAACGGCTTGTGGTCGACGAAAGCCGTGAACGGGCGGCCCTCCAGGAGGTGTCGGAAATGGCGAACGGCCAGGAATAGCCCGAGCAGCTCGCGGTCGAACGTGCTGTAGTTTAACTCGTTCGGCCGGAGTTGCCGGCTGAAAAAAGCGAGTGGCTGCCAAACCCCGTCCACCCATTGCTCATGGACGGCGCCCACCGCGTAGTTGGAGGCGTCCGTAGTGAGGGCAATGGGCGCGTTGAGCACCGGGTGAGCCAGCAGCGTTGCGTCGGCGAGGGCCCGTTTGGCGCTGGCGAAGGCCGCGTCCATGGCCGCGGACCAAACAATGTCATGCTTGGCCGGCTTGCCCCGGAGGGCCTCGTAAAGGGGCCGCATGAGCTGAGCAGCGCGGGGCACGAATCGGTGATAAAAATTCACCATGCCGAGGAACTCTTGGAGGGCCTTGATGGAACGGGGATGCGGGAACGTGGTGATGGCCTCGACCTTGGTCGGCAGCGGCACGGCCCCGGTCTTGGTGATGCGGTGGCCCAAAAAGTCAACGGTCGTCGCGCCGAAGTGGCATTTGACCGGGTTGACAATTAAGCCGTGCTCGCTGAGGCGACCGAACAGTGTTCGGAGGTGGAGGAGGTGCTCGGCGCGGGACGTGCTGGCGACGAGGATATCGTCCAGATAGACGAAAAGAAACGGCAGGTCACGCAGCACGCCGTCCATCAAGCGCTGGAACGCCTGGGCCGCGTTCTTGAGGCCAAACGGCATCCGCAAAAAATCGAACAGGCCGAACGGCGTGATGACGGCCGTCTTCGGGACGTCGGCCGCCCGGACAGGTACCTGGTGGTAGCCCCGTATCAGGTCAATTTTCGAAAAGATGACCCGTCCCGCCAAACGGGCGGAAAAGTCCTGAATATGCGGGATCGGGTACCTGTCAGGGGTGGTAGCGTCGTTGAGACGGCGGTAGTCGCCACACGGGCGCCATCCACCCCCCGGCTTTGGCACGATGTGCAGTGGCGAGGCCCACGCGCTATCGGAGCGCCGCACGATGCCGAGGTGCTCCAACGCGTCGAACTCGGCCTTCGCCACGGCGAGCTTGGCCGGGTCGAGGCGGCGGGCCCTGGCGTAGACCGGCGGGCCCGTAGTGGGTATGTGGTGCTCGATCCCGTGCCGCACCGCGACGACCGAAAACGTCGGCCGCGTGAGGGCCGGGAATTCCGCGAGCAGGCGAGCGAACTCGTTCGCTGCCGGGAGGGCGCACGCCAGTTCGGTCGGCGCGGAGCTGCTCATCGTGCACGCCAGGGAGCTGAAGGTCTCGGCGTTGACAAGGCGACGACGTTTGACGTCGACCAGCAGCCCGTGCGCGCAGAGGAAGTCGGCGCCCAGCAAAGCCATGGGGACGCAGGCGGTCACAAAAGTCCATTGAAAACGCTGGCTGCCGAAGCAGAGGGTGACGACGCGTGGGCCGAAAGTGCGTATGGCCGAGCCATTAGCAGCGACCAAAGAGGGGCCGCAAACGGCGTCCCGCCTGTCCTGCTCGGAGGCGGGTATGACGCTCAGTTGGGCGCCGGTGTCACACAGGAAACGCCGCCCAGACGCTTTGTCCCGAATAAACAGCAAGTTGCCCGAGTGGCCGGCGCTCATGGCTGGGAATGAACGCCGGCCCGGCCGTTTCCCAACCTGCCGAAAGTGCACGGGGGCCGGCACGTCCGAGCCTTGTGTCCGAACCTGGCGTGGTAATAACACCATGCACGGTCAGGTGGAGGCCCCGGCCGTCGTGTCGGAAGCAGGCGGTGCGGCGTGGCGGCCGCCAGTTGCACCGGCAGTTCGGCCTCCAACCGCGCAGGGCGCTCGGGCGTCGTGGGCGTCGCCTCGGACGGCGGCGGGCTCCAGGTAACCGCGCCGATATGCTGGCCCGCCGAGGAGATCTTATCGGCTTCCCTGGCAAGGGCGCGGGAATCCGTGATCAACGTGCCAGCCAGGGCGAGGCGTACCGGGTGAGGCAGCTGGCGAAGGAACAGCTCGCGGAACAGAAAATCCGGAGAGTGCTCACCGAGCAACGAGAGCATATAGTCCATGCGCTCGGACGGGCGCGTGTCGCCGAGGTCGGGCAGAGCGAGCAGGCGCCGTGCGCGTGCTGCCGGTGAAGGCGAAAGCGTCGAGGAGGAGTGTCTTCAGCGCGTCGTATTTGTCAGCAGCCGGCGGGTGCTCGAGGAGGCTCAAGGCGCGGGCCGCGGTGGCGGAACCGAGCGCCGCCACAACATGGTGGAAGCGGGTGTCGTCCGCGGTGATGCCTCGCAGGGCGAACTGAGAGTCCGCCTGAGCGAACCAAACAGCCGCGTGAGCCTCCCAGAAGGTAGGCAGTTTAAGCGTCACTGCCGTATCCATGTCGGTAGGTCACCAATGAAGGAACTGCGCTCCAACGCGAGTCGAAAGAATTGACGCGACCAAAGACGGAATTCGTCCGAGTTGCTTTATTGAAACAAAACAGCTCAGGTATTCTGACAAGCCCGTTTATCGGGCAGCAATATATATACACATTTATGTCGGGAAGTTTGCCCGGCAAAAGCTATACCGGGCATGCCCGGGTGTCAAGGGCGAGCCTTGGAAAGGCGAGTCTGGACCTGCCCGGGCGTGTTTGGCTGCGGCCTGGCAAGTCGAGGCTGGGCGTGCCCGGGCGCTCTGGGCGAGCCCTGGAAAGGCGATAGCGGGCATGCCCGGACGCTCTGGGCGAGCCCTGGAAAGGCGATAGCGGGCATGCCCGGACGCTCTGGGCGAGCCCTGAAAAGGCGATAGCGGGCATGCCCGGACGCTCTGGGCGAGCCCTGGAAAGGCGAGAGCGGGCATGCCCGGGAAAGACGAGACCGGGCGTGCCCGGGAGGTTCGGGCGTGCCCGGGAACAGTGAGTCCGGGCATGCCCGGGAGAGGCGCGTCTGGCCGTGTTCTGGCCGGTGCAAGGCGATTGTGTGCATCCAGCGGTAACCGCTACAATATAATTATACCGTATTATTATTAAAACTAGCACCAGGCTGAAAAGTTTATATTTTGTATCTCACTGATACTGATAGGCCGGATCTGGATTCGAATCGGCTTGTTATTGTCCCCAAAACAACTCATCCACCAAGTTTTGTCATAAGTCTTCCACAACTTTTTGAAAGATCGTATTTGGCCCTAACACTCCGTGGTGAAAAATCATTTGAAGAAGTAAAAAAAAATGTCGGATCTGGATTCAAATCTTCACCAAAATCTAATCACTTCGTCATTGTCACAGCCCAACCTCTCCACCAAATTTCGCAATGAATCTGTCCACAACTATTTGAGATATTCTGTTCACAGACAGACAGACAGACAGACATACAGATGAAAAATCACTCATAGAGCGACACTTGGCAAAACAGAACAAAGTAGAATGGTGCTCAGTAGAGCATTCTTTTGACCTCAAAAATAATTAGTGGTTGAATTCAGTGACCTGATATGCAAATCATCCTCACAGTTTAAGTTAATCTGATGAAAATTGACAATTTTAGAAATTTGGCCGATGTTGACCTTTTGGCCTATGTTGACCTCAAAAATAGTTGCTGGTTGGTTTCAGTAAGCTGATATGCACATCCTATTCAGATTTCAAGTCAATCGGATGAAAATTGAGGATTTTAGAAGTTTGAAAAAAGCGGTTGACCTTTGGCTTATGTTGACCTTATGACCTAAGTTGATATCAAAAATAGTTGGTGGTTGAATTCAGTAAGCTGATATGTAAATCCATTTCAAAATTCAAGTCAATCGGATGAAAATTGAAGATTTTAGACATTCAAAAAAAGTGGTTGACCTTTGGCCTATGTTGACCTTTTGGCCGAAGCTGATCTCAAAAAGGTTGGTGGTTGAATTCAGTTAGCCGATATGTAAATCCTTTTCAAATTTCAAGTCAATCGGATGAAAATTGAGGATTTTAGAAATTTGAAAAACGTGGTTGACCTTTGGCCTATGTTGACCTTTTGGCCGAAGCTGATCTCAAAAAAAGTTGGTGGTTGAATTCAGTTAGCCGATATGTAAATCGTTTTCAAATTTCAAGTCAATCGGATTAAAATTGAGGATTTTAGAAATTTGAAAAAGGTGGTTGACCTTTGGCCTATGTTGACATTTTGACCTCAAAAATATATAGGATTTTGTCGGACCAGGAACCCCACCATTTGGTGAGGTTTTGTAAAGATCGGTTTAAAATTGTGACCTGTAGGCAAGTATAAGTGAGCAGACAGACAAACACACAAACAAACACACAAACCGGAGTGATCAACATACTTGCAAAAAAACAAAAAACATTTTGCCAAGTAGCAAACGGGTGAAAAGATAACCTCCATCCACCAAGGTGGCAGACGTAATAATAGTTGCTTTTCCATATCATTTTAATTTTCAAACACCGATTGACTGGCACATCCATGTGCAGAGGCTAATTTATTAAAACAATTACATATATGTGATTACTGCTTCAACTGGACCAGCACTCAGTACAGCGCATACCTCCACCAGGCTGAACAGTTTATGGTTTCTATCCCACTGATAGGCCGGATCTGCATTCCAACCTGAACCAAAATGTAATCACCTTGTTCTTGTCACCGAACCAACTCATCCACCAAGTTTAGTCATAACTAGTCCATAATTTTTTTGCACCAGGTTTCGTCATAAACTTGGCCACCAAGTTTAGTAATAACTTGTCCACCAAGTTTAGTCATAACTTGTCCATAACCCATTTTGCAAATATCATGGTATACATTGCTTTTTGCCTGATCTCTCAATGGTGAAGAATCACTTACAAAACAACAACAACAGTCATTTAAAGGCCATTTTCCCTGCAAGAGCGGGGGTTAGCCTTGCGGTCCCCATGACAATCTTCTCCATTTTGCCCTATTTTCTGCATCTCTCTTTGTTAACCCCCTTGCCCGCATTTCTTCTTCCGCCATCTTTAGCCAAGCCTTTCTTGGTCTTCCCCGTCCTCTACTTCCTTCTACATTCATTTCCATCACTCCTCTCAACCAGTCACTTTCATCCTTCCTCAACACATGACCAAACCATCTCAACCTGTTCCTCTTCACAGCATCAATCACAGGCTCTATTCCCATCATCTTTCGCAATTCATCATTTGTCTTCCTCTCTTTCAACGATACTCCACACATCCACCGAACCATTCGCATTTCCACCCATTCCAGCCTTCGTTGCTGCTCTACGTTCATTACCCATGTCTCGCTCCCATAAATCATAACACCTCTCACACATGCAACATACACCTTTCCCTTCAGCTTCAACGACACTCCCCTCCTCAGCAGCACGCCACTCCGTTCCCGAAACTTCTTCCATGCACATCTCACTCTAGCAACCGTTGCCGAGTCTGATCCACCTTCTCCATTCAGCACGTCTCCTAGGTAACAAAATGTTTTCACACCTTCCAGCTTCACGCCGTCTCCAAGATCCAACTCAACATTTTCTCCATCTGCAGCTCCCTCTGTGCACACCTTACACTTGAATGTAGCTGCCACACTGGTTAATGACCCTCTCAAACCACTACATTTTTGATGAACCCACTCAGCGCACATTGTACATTGAATGGAGTTCATTCCGACACCCTTCCTGCACACAGCACACGGCCACTTCCCAGTTCTTCCCACCTCACCACATGCTTTACCACTTGCCATCACCTTCGTTTTTCTGATCTTCCCCTTCAGACCTTTTGTCTCCATACATTCCTTCCACTTGTTCAGCTTCTCCTTCAGACCATCCATACTTTCTGCAATCAACACCAGATCATCTGCATACAACAACTCCCACGGTAAACCCTCCTTTACGTTCCGAGCCAGCACCTCCATCACAACTACAAATAGTAGTGGACTTAGTACCGACCCCTGATTCACTCCCACCTTCACCTCAAACACACCACTGTTCCCGTCCTTCGTCCTTACAGCTGTGCACGCTCTTTTGTACATTGCTATCACTTAGAACATTAGAATGAAGTGAAGTGACTTCATTGGAGTGAAGAATCACTTTGAACATTAAATAATTATCGTATCTGAATCCACATTCAGATCTTCACCAGAATCTAATCATTTCGTCCTTGTCACATACTCTACGTCTCTGCCAAATTTCGTTTGAATCCGTCCTCAACTTTTTGAGATATCTTGTTCACAGACAAAGAAACAAACAGACAAGGCTGAAAACATAACCTCCCTCCACCTTCCGTGGCGGAGGTAATTACATATGTTTCTGATTACTGCTTCAATAAGCTTTCTTGACATTTTCCTCGTAGTAGTATGAGCCATAATACTGGGGTAATACTATAGTACTACTGGAGGACTTTCAAAACAGGTGTGTGGCCACATGCATGTGTGAACGACTGAGCAGTTTGCGAATATACGGAGTAACAGAATAGCACGTGTGTGTTGCTGGCAAGAGGGAAGAAAGCTGCCGGAAGATTCGTGTGGTCTTCGCACAGAACCTATAAGGATAATCAGAACAAATTTGAGGAAGAAATAAAAACATTTAAGTTATTCGCATTGGAAGCCAAAATGCCAATACTCTAACTCCTGTGCCTTGTATGTAAAGGACTATTTATGATTAACTTGGCCCTCTAGTTTAAAAACTGTCATTATTTGTTCATGTACTGTTTGCTTCAGTTCACCATGAATTAAAAAGATGGCATGACGAAGCTGCTGGCGATGTCGATACTTCTTGGATGTTCTATTAACAAGTTCAAACTCGTGCAGGAGAAGCCACGCACGTCTCAAGTCAAGCAAGGAGCACGTCTCAAGCCAGCCAACATGTTACCAACCAAATAACGTCTCATGCTGGAAAATCCCATATACGAAAGTGTACACGGAAATTGTGTGTACAAACTAGCACTTTGTGCCACATCTTTTCTCTAACAGAGTGTGTGTGTGTGTGTGTGTGTGTGTGTGTGTGTGTGTGTGTGTGTGTGTGTGTGTGTGTGTGTGTGTGTGTGTGTGTGTGTGTGTGTGTGTGTGTGTGTGTGTGTGTCGACACAAACTGGATCTATGGCACAATATATGTAATCCTTCAAGCAAGCTGAAGGCTTGCGCTGCCTTCCAGATCTGCGAATAGCGATTGGCATCACCACCAGGGGGGGTTCTGGTGTTGGAGGTGTTGGTGCTTGCTTTGGAGACCGTGGACAGTTCAGAGGAACACCAAGGGTCTGCATTTCAGAAAAGTCCTGAATCTCTGGCTAACTGCCAGTGCCAGTGGGACAGTGGGACTAGCTAACTGCCAGTCGCCTGTAGGCAACACAAACGCTTTGACATGAATGGGTGACGTAGTGATCTGTCATCTCCTGCAGGTTTGTTGTCACCTACACCACTGCTACTAGCCCCGTAGCATGTTGGGGTGCTCAAGTGAGGTCGAAATTGATTGAACTTTCCACGCTTGAAGGCAAATCCATGGAGACATACCTCTCCCTACCTGGCAGTGTAGGAGATGCAGCATCAACCCGGAGATTATGCCTGTGTGTCAGTTGTCTCCCAGACTCCTCAGATGCCACAACATAGGACCGCTAAGTTGACATTGGAGTGGCCATAACTTTAGCTCAGGCCTGGGGATTTCAGATCTCATCGGTAACCGTTTTTCGGTTCCGTGATTTAAGTTTATGGGAACCGATGGGAAACATACTTTCGGTTCCGTGTTTTTGCTATCACGTTACCGACATGCTGTCTGTGTAATGAGTAGCACATACTTTGCAGCGAAACATGTGACCAAGCCTTCCCCATCGCAATCCGCTTCAAAATCGTCGCTGAATGACCATTTTCGTAATGTTTTTAAGGCGACATTTTCGGGGTTTTTTCGCTTAGCAACGGATGCCATTTTGAAAAGGAAGTCTGTGATTTGGACCGATGCGCATGTCCGTCAAAGCGGAAGTCATATCGCGAACCTGAATGTAGGAAACTACATGCTATCTGCTTTGCCGGCCTAATTTTGTTGGAAATAAAACTCAACTTCTAAAATAGTTAGCTGAAAATCACACGTGAAGGTAAATACTACATCTTTTTGCCTTACACTGCCTTTCTGCAATGGGAAACGTACTTTCGGTTCCGTGTTTTTGCTATCACGTTACCGACACGCTACCGGTAACGATCGTTTCCGTGATATCCCCAGGCCTGTAGCTGTTGCTCCCCAGTCCTTTTGAAGTGATATCTTCACGCAAACTTTATCACTCACTAATAAGTCAGGATATGGTGTCTTAGTGGAATGCAAATGATTGTAGAATCACTTGCAATTCATCTTTGTCTTCCCTATCATACTGTTATGAATTTTGGGGTGGAGTGATATATAGATTCAGGTCGATCTGTCTAGGCCACCGACCAATGGCATGAGAGAGAAGCGACGTGGCCATTGGTGGAGAGCTGGGCCAAGTGTGGGTGACCTGCGGGGGTTGGTGTAAAGGATTGATGACGTCATGACTCCGTCGATAAAAGAACGCTCTGACGGACATTTCTCCCTCTTGCCCTGGAATTGCCCTCTTGCCTTCTCTCCCGCTTGCCCCTCGCACCTTCCTCCGCCATCGACTCTCTCCTGTTGGTTCCGGACTCTGGTGGAAGACGGTTGAGCGAGGACGAAGAGTTGGGTTCTCCATGCGAGTGACGAGCATACGAGCGTGGCTTGCCGTGGGAGCGTGACGAGGCAGGGGCGAGCGAGATGTCCGGTGAGTCCTGGCAGCACGCGAACGAGGCGGACTGAGGCCTACTTTCCACCAATGACCGGGCGGTTCCCACCAATGGACCGGATGAGCCGACAACCCCCGATGAGACCCCGAGTGGTTGAGCTAAACCCACACACACACACCCGGCGTTTATTTTCATTTAAATTCTCCCCTCGTGTGTGTTATAAGTCTGGTGTGAGGGATCCCAATTTAGGACAATTATTTGAGCGTCGCGTTTTCCTTGTTCTCGGGTTCCATAAAATAAAGCAGTTGGGGTTTTTTTGTACATTTAAAATCCGGTTTTCGTTTGAGTTACTTTTTGCAGGATTTAAGACTGCTCGACGGATCGCGTCAGGTATAAGCTTCCAGTTTCTTCCTCTTCTTTCTTCCTCCCGCGTGTAGATATAAAATCCGCTATTGAACACCACCTCCATTAACGCTCGATTTGCTATCCGTGATTTCCCGGTCTTCACCGAGGGGAATCACAGGACAATACCTATGAATGATGGCAACATCTGGGTACTCAGACATGGGATTCTGAGGTAGGATTGGTAATGTTGCCCTCAATTATCAACCGATCATTAGTTGCCACATACTGTAGCCGGTAGCTTCCATCGGGGTCGAACGATACCATAAAGCTTTAAACGGATCAGTTTGTTTCAGAATGTTTTTAGCAAATGGCACCGATCTTTTAACCACACCGGGGGTAAAGAGGGCTAACGGGCACATGGTCGAAGTTGTACTTCACTCAGAATTTCACGAATTCAGTGGGCATGAATGCCGTACCATTATCCGAAACTAGAACACCAGGGATTACCCATTTTGTTAGTATACTCTTGAGTTTTCCGAGTGTGGTCTTGCTCGTCTGATCAGGCAGAAAATGATCTGTTGAATAAAATGATTATAACGACAGTAGCAATCAGTCACTGTCACGTACGTTTTGCTTTGAAATTGGAACAGGTCTGTAGTGACTCTCTCCCCGGAGTGACTTGGAAGTTAAGTTGTGATTAGCGGTTCCCTATTTTGTGATGGTCTTAATGTTTGGCAGTGAGCAGAGATGATCACACAATCCTTGATTGCCTTACTTGTGCATGGCCACCACACACATGTTCACGACTTTTCGTGATGCCCTTCTGTCCATCATCGTGAATTCTCCTCAGGATGTCCTCTTGCAGTTGTTGGGTTATCACAATGTGGCTGTCATACAGTAGCAATCCACTGGGCACAGATAAGTGTGCTCTTGCATCGAAGTATGGGTTCAGCTCAACTATGATCTGGCTGGTGTACATCTGCCATTCCTCTTTTGTGCAATTCATGACTGACTGAAGTAGCTGGTCTTCCAACGCTGCCATTCGAATAGCGGTCATTTTGTCAGTTAACACTGGTAGATCCTCTTCTGCTGCATGGACATAATCTTCACATCTGCGGTTAGCTCTGCTTCTCCCACATCCACATGAGATAGTGCACTACCTGACAGAGTGTCAGTGACAATCAGTGATTTGTCGGGCACGTGTTCAGCAGTTGCGTTGAATCACATCAAGTGCATTCTGAGGTATTGACATTGCAATGGTACTTGATCTAACCGCTTCAGTGCCTTGAACCATGGAATAAAACAGTGTACTAACTTAAACTACACCATCCACAACTTTGTCGCAATGCTGTACCGACAGAATCGTTGTCGTTTCCACACTGCCAGCATGGTAAAATTGAACTGCTCTGGGGGGTTTAACTTTGGCATCTTGGCAAAATCAACAGTGTCTGTCCATTCTTTGTAGACTTAACTACTCCTTGATGCCGATTGTGAATTCAGATCGTCGTCCCCCCGCCCTACCCCCTCACCTACATTTGGCATATGGCCTATGCATTCACCTTCCCTCTCCTCTCCATACGCTGACAGACCCAGAGTAAGAATGAACCAGAAGGGCACTCTACCACACCCCTCTTAGAATGATCCTTGCTCTTCTGAAGCCACATCCTGCCTCCTTAAATTACATAGGATACCTTTCCAAGCTGCCTGGACCCCCTCTGTGGTCTGCCGTTGTGGCTAATGGCCTAAACCTCTGTCAGCTATGCAGATCTGGAGGCTGATTGGGAAGTTTATCTGGAAGAAATAAATAATTTATGCATACCTGGAACAATTCACACAGCAGAGCCCCTTGACTCATGATTAGTGCTCCATCTCACTCAGGTGTACCCCTTCTGAATTGGATTTGCACCTTGCCCCTTTTATTTCAAGCTAGAGTCTGTTCTGGATGACTCATCCTTGCACCTTTATGTCCCATCCTCCACTCCCTACACATCTCGTTCAACCATATCTACCTCCCTTTCATTCATTTTTACCTCTGCCACCGAAGGTGGATGGAGGTTATGTTTTCATACCTGTCTGTCTGTCTGTTTGTGAACATGATATTTCAAAAAGATGTGGACGGATTCAGACGAAATTTGGCAGAGAGGTAGTGTATGTGACATGGACGAAATGATTAGATTTTGGTGAAGATCTGAATGTGGATTCGGATACGAGAATTATTTAATTATGAAGTGATTCTTCACCATTGAGTGATAGGGCTAAAACCGATACAAAGCAGGATATGTCAAAAAGTTATGGACGGGTTTGGATGAAACTTGGTGGATTTGGTGACTTGGGTGTTTGACAATGACGAATCGATTCGATTTTGGGGAAGATCTGAATATGGATTCGGAAACGAGGTTTATTTTATTTTTAAGTGATTCTTCACCATTGAGGGATCGGGCAAAAAGCGATATATAACATGATATTTTAAAATGTTATGGATGACATGACTAAACAAGGTGGATGAGTTTGTTCGGTGACAAGAACAAGCCGATATAGATTTTGGTTTAGGTTAGGATCCAGATCCGGCCTATCATTGGGATACAAAACAAACTGTTCAGCCTGGCGCAGGTGTGCGCTCTACCGAGCGCCACTCTAGTCTTAGATTTATTTTCATCATTGTAACATCAAGCCAAGCCTTGAAGGTGCGATATGTAAAATGTCTTAAATCTGGGACACCATCACATCATATTTGAACCATATTCGATGAAGTGATGTTGTCAGGCAGTGTTCCTTTTGTTGACATGCTGTTGCTTTTCTACTAGGATTGTCCTGTATCTGTAAGCCTGGTTATAGATTACTCAGGGACTACGGAGGTGCAAACATAACCTGTTCTGCTTGCGACACAGTGAGTGCCACAGGGTTTGGGTTTTGGGGTTTTCTTTTGCACCATTGATATTGTAATGAATGAAGGATGATTTGCTGTATGGATTAGATTTGGCAATGGAGAAAATATTGTATAGCGAATAGTAAATTAATGAAAGATTTACAAAAATGATTCGTTGTGAGCTTTCAAGATATGGCTGTAGAATGAGGATGAATGTTAATGTGCTCACTGGTATGGTAACCTAGGGTGAGGCGGTGACGCAAGAAGACTGGGATTGTATTCAATGTGGAGCAATGAACTCGAGCACCAAGTTACTCAGCAGTGGAAAATGTGCCTGCCGCAACGCAGACGAAATTTTAGGTAAGGAACTGTTCGCATCAATGATTTTTCAGCAAAAAATGCTTATTGGTTGAAATTCCCTATCATCTCAATATTCCGATACATACTAACAGAAAAACGTTCCTGTACACCATATTTAATTCCACAAAATGATGCTGACACATACCCTAGCAATATAATGGTCAGCCAACATGTGCCTTGACATGTTCCCGAGTTTACCCGTGAATATCTGGAATTGCATTGAGTAAATTGTAATGCAGCACGATTCAGTGAACCATCCCAGTTGTGAAAAACTTTTATTGACGTCTAAACGTCGTAAACGCCGACTGGACAACCCTCCCATCTACTTTCTGAATAATCCTCTCCAAGAAGTTCTGTCACTCAAACTTTTGGGTCTCACTATCTGCCATGATCTTTCCTGGGAAAACCACATTTCAAATCTGGCTTCCAAAGCCAGTCGCCGACTGGGCATCCTCCGTCGGGCGAAGTCCTTCCTTGGCACACCTGAGCTCCTCACCACGTACAAGGCTTTCATCCGCATCTCAATGGAATACTGCTCTCCCCTCTGGGCTGGTGCTCCTGCCTCACACCTAGCTCGTCTTCACGCTATTGAAAGCAAAGCGTTCAGAATCATTGGAATCTCCCGCGATGAAGCCAACTCCAAGGGCCTCTCACTCACTCACCGCAGGCAGGTTGGTGGTCTTTCCGTCTTCTACCGACTCCTCTCTGGCCTTGCCTCCCCAGCTCTCTCTGGGCTCTGTCCTGCAAATATTCCTACAGGTCGCACAAGATCTGCCTGCAACCCTCTTATGGTTAAACTGCCAAAATCAAGACTCTCTGCTCACCTTCACTCCTTCATTCCTCTTTTCTCCCGCCTCTGGAACAAACTCCCTCACTCTCTTCAATCCCACTCCACCCTCCAGGTCTTTAAAACAGCTGTTCACCACCATCTCTTATCTTCCCCCATCCAAAACCTTGATCTTTTCTATCCCCGATAATTTCACCCCAATTCCACTTTTTGAAATACCAACTTCTGTCCTGGAAGTCCTTGGTGTCCTTATGTTTTATACTTCTCCCACCCCCCCCCCCCCCCCCTTCCCACGCCTCCTCCCCCCAAGCCCTCTCCCTCCCACACATCTCCCACACATCTCCCTGCTCTTAAATGTTGTGTGCCCTCAAGTGTTTGTATGCTTCCCATTCTCTTGTCTTCCGCTCCCTCTTTTTATATATTTTGTTTGTCTGGTTGATTTGTTTGTGAAGTAAATGTCAGCTCTTTCACGAGCCTCGATTCAGTAGACAAAAAAAAACAAAAAACGTGATGCCACGCCTTTCTGAAAATGAATGTCTACATGCTATGGACATGCTTGAGACAGGAATACCACAAAACGTTATGGCTAGTCGTTTTGGTGTTCATCGGATCACCATGTTGTCCCTCTGGAGACGTTATCAACAAACTGGCAACATCACAGGGACACAGGCCGTCCACATTCCGGGCGACCACGTGTGACGTCATCACATCGGCAGGATAACCATATCCGGTTGGTGCACCTTAGGAATCGGTTCCAGGTAGCAATTTTGACAAGTCGCAGCATCCCTGTCTTGCGACCAATCGGTGCTAGAACTGTCAGGAAACAGTTACGTGAGCATAATATTCGACGACGATAACCAGCAGTACGATCCATTTTGCTGCCACGTCATCAACATGCGTGCCTAGCTTAGTGTAGGCATCGTCTGAGGTACAGGAAACAAGATTAAGTTGCTATCCTCTTTACAGATGAGTTGAGGTTCCATCTTGACAGTAGTGATGGCTGTTGTCACATTTATCGCCGAGAAAGGGAACTTTACGTTGACGCATGTGCTTTGAAACGTTTGTCATTTGGCGGTGGAAGCATGATGGTACGGGGAGGCCTCACTGCACATCACAGAACTCAGGTGGAGGTCATTAATGGCAATTCGACAGGTATACGATACAGTGATGAAGTTCTCCATCCTCATGTCCTCCCGTTCCTGCAGGTCATGGACTTCGCATCACATTTCAACAGGACAACGCGCCATCACGTTGTACGAGTGGTCACCGACTTCATCACACAACCATTCCACACGACCATTCTCACACTTCCCTGGCCAGCTGTTTCGCCTGATCGTTCTCACATAGAACGACGATTTCACCGTCTTCAAAACCAGACGGCGACATTGGCCCACCTACGGCAGGCCTCACTACAGATCTGGAACGACATCCCTCAAGCTTTCTTTAACCATCTTATGTCCTAAATGAGGCGCAGTTGCCAAGCGTGTGTCAACACAAATGTTGGTCACACCAGATATTGATCTGTTAACCGAGTTTTGACCGCACCCCTCGTCGAGCCTCTGGAGACATGTCTTACACATGTGTTGTCATTCTCATGTCGATTTCATGTTTATTACACACTAAATATTGATATGATCAAAAATGTAATGTTTTTTTCATTTCTTACTTCACACACACACACACACACACACACACACACACACACACACACACACACACACACACACACACACACACACACACACACACACACACACACACATATATATATATAGTCACATGAAAAAGTAAGTACACCCCATGTAAAGTTTTGACTTTTTCAACATATTTCAACATACAGCTATTTGATCTTCATTTCAACAATATTGATAGATAAAGGTGATATAATATAACAAATATCATGAAACATTTACATTTTGTAGTCCATTGTATAATTTAAATAAACATAAATGCAAATTTCGCATGTGGAAAATGTAAGTACACCCTTGGCTCTAATAGGTGGTATTGCCCCCTTTGGCAGAAACAACCTCAAGTAGGTGTTTCTTATAACTGTGTACCAGTCTCTGACATCGACTGGGAGACATTTTTGCCCACTCCTCCATGCAGAATTCTTTCAGCTGTGCGATGTTTGAGGGGTTTCTTGAATGCACAGCTCGTTTCAAATCCCCCCACAACATCTCGATGGGATTTAGATCCCGGCTTTGACTTGGCCATTCCAGAACCCTCCATTTCTTTCTTTTCAGCCATTCCTTGGTGGATTTACTGGTATGTTCAGGGTCATTGCCATGTTGTAAGGTCCACCTTCGGTTGAGCTTCAACTTTCCGACAGATGGCCTCACATTATCCTCAAGCACCCTCTGGTACATTGAAGAATTCATAGTGGATTCCATGATGGTGAGCTGCCCAGGCCCTGATGCAGCAAAGCTGCCCCAAACCACAATATTTCCACCACCATGCTTTACAGTTGGTATCAGGTTCTTGTGGTCAAATGCTGTCTTTGGTTTTCGCCAAACATGTCTTCTGGTGCTGTGGCCAAATAGCTCTACCTTTGACTCATCTGTCCAGAGCACATTGTTCCAGAAGTGCTGGTCTTTGCCGAGGTGTTCATTGGTAAACTTTAGAGGTGTTCATTCTAATTTTACATATTTGAAGTAGTGATAAATGTAGGGGTGGGTGTACTTGCTTTTTCCACATGTGAAATTTGCATTTATGTTTATTTCAATTATACAATGGACTACAAAATGTAAATGTTTCATGATGTTTGTTATATTATATCACCTTTATCTATCAACATTGTTGAAATGAAGATCAAATAGCTGTATGTTGAAATATGTTGAAAAAGCCAAAACTTTACATGGGGTGTACTTACTTTTTCATGTGACTATATATAATATATACATACATACATACATACATACATACATACACACATATACATATATACATGCATACATACATACATACATACATCTATACATACATACATACATACATACATACATAAATATACATATATACATATATACATGCATACATACATACATACATATATACATACATACATACATACATACATACATACATACATACATACACATATATACATATATACATGCATACATACATACATACATACATACATAAATATACATATATACATACATACATACATACATAAATATACATATATACATGCATACATACATACATACATAAATATACATATATACATATAATCAGCTCTCCAATCGACAACACAATGATGTCACCAACACGTTGTGCTATATTTTGACATTGAGGGAGAATCTCGCAGTGTCGATCAAGCCTTACAGGCAATGGATCAAAAAGCCCCAAATATAGAAAACAGTATGGTTGCAAACAAGTTTCATCCTTATTAGAGAGCAAATGTTATTTTGGATAGCATAATAACAGTATTCTCTCTTCAGTTCACCCTGCTTGTTTATTATTTTCTGTGTACGGTTACAGTTGAACGGGCCCGGAACGGAAAGCTTATGAACCAGGCTGAGTGCCAGTTGTGTGATGCCACGCCTATGGCATATACTTGGCCCAATTCTGAAAGAACCATGTAAGTTAAATTGTTCAGTGTGTGTGTGTGTGTGTGTGTGTGTGTGTGTGTGTGTGTGTGTGTGTGTGTGTGTGTGTGTGTGGTGTGTGTGTGTGTGTGTGTGCGCACATGCATGCATGCACATTTACATGTATGTGCGTATGCACATATATGTACATGTGTATGTTGCTTGTTTGTGTATGGTGTATGCATGCATGTGTGTGCATGCCTGTGCAATACAGCATGCAGAAGACGTGTACACAACATGTCGTGCATAACATGTGTATACAATACAACAAGTGCACAATATGCCTGATGTGAACATCATTGAGGCTACAATATATGTGATTCTATAAATACTGAGAATACAACTGCATGAAACCATGACAACAAGATGTCATGCACTATATAAAGGAAAGGGCTCGTACCAAATACTAATGCACTATACAATGTACACATTGTTTTTATATATTATCTGTAATAATGCATTGTGTATGTTTTATGTACATCTTTGTTACCTTTAGAGGCTATTTTCCCCGCAGAGCAGGGGTTGGCCTTTTTCGGGCACCGTGGTCCCCTTTTTGAAGCAATGTTTTATGGCCGGATGCCCTTCCTGCCGACAACCCTGTTAGTCGTCTCTTGCGACACACAGGGGATTACCAGTGAACTGGTACTCAATTTGCCGACCTCGGAAGGATGACAGGCTGAGTCAACCCCCCTGGTGTTAATTCAGCAATCGACCAGGATTCGAACCCAGGATCCTAGGATCCCAAACAGGCACCCGCACCGCTAAGCCAACACCAAGCTTTGTTACCATTGGTCCTTATTTGTTCATATCCTTTGTGTGTTTCTGTAACTAGGGAGATACCCATGCTATGCACGGTTGGGAGGCCAGAAGCAAACAGACAATGCAGATACGGCGAATGCTAAAGCATGAAACCAATAAATTCCACAATTCCTGTAGCACCTTCAGTCACACGTCAGACATGGACAGCAAGTTCGTGAAGGACTTCCATGAAAAACGTACCCGTTCGCAAACAAACGGGTACGTTCACGTATAGAAACATCGATCGTGGGACCGTGGCGAATCTGCATAAGGCGATCCACGAAGTTCCCATTCAGAAAGTAGAAACCATCACGGCATGTCGTCATTCACTTGAACTCGATATCTCTTTTTTCATTCCAAACAACATATCTCCAATCACAAATTAATCACAAAATATACTTTTAACAACATTATTAATGTTTCCTTCATTGTAAAAACTACCAAGTCAACAGTTAAAAGGATTTTGAGCTGATAGCTGGTACGGCCTTGGCAAGATCGATGGAGACAGCGATCTGTTAGCGTATTCACCGCCCAAGTAGCTATGTGGAATTCTCTCATGTAGAGATCAAATGTCGTTTGAACTTTGGCCGAGGTCATTATTTACTTTTAATGATGTTTATATACGAATGATGTTTAATGATGTTTATATTGGTTTTGGGTCGTCCTTTCTGCATATCTCGTGGGATTGTAAGTTGGAGAGACGGCCGTGATGGCGGGGAGCGAGAGGGTTGGAATTCTCTCAAGCAGGGATTCAACCCGTGTCCTTATAAAAGGTCTTTGGCTGAGGTCACCAAGTTCGATCGGTGCAGCTGTGCAGTGATCGATGCAGCCGTTTGTGCGGCACCCGGGAAAACAACATCATCACAATGAAAACATCGTCACAATGAACGTTATGCGAATGTTATGCGGGAGTCCAAACCTGAGAATGCTCGAGACCAAAGCTGAAATTGGGAAAACTAAATAGCCTATTTTACTCCTGGAGATCCCAGGATTACCCACTCAAAATATCGTTGCGATCGGTTCAGCAGTTTTTACCGTACCTTCGAACGGACAGACAGACGGACGGACATTTGGTGAATTATAGTAAGATTATTTCCACAAGCGAAGAACCCGTTCTTACAGACGGGTTCATTTCAACAGAATTACAAATGGGATAAATTACCCCCAGAATTAAGAATGTGTTGTTTCCCCCAAGAATTACGGACGGATTAATTCCCCCAGAATCAGTCGGGTTCATTCCCCCAGGATTACGGATGGGTTCATTCCCCCAGAATTACAGTCGGGTTAATTCCCCCAGTTTTAAATTGGGTTAAATCCACGAGAATTACAGGCGGGTTGATTTCCCCCAGAATTACGGATGGGTTCATTCCCCCAAAATTACAGTCGGGTTAATTCCCCCAGAATTACAGATGGGATAATTCCCCCAGAATCACATGGGTTAATACACCGGAATTGCTGACTGGTTAATTCCCCCAGAAATGGCGTAGTTTAGTTTGAACTGTCGTACCCCTTCCCATAGGTGGCACTATACACTGCAAATTTGTATAGAGATAATTTTAGCCAATGAAACTGCCTCGGCAGCCCTCTGCGTCTCACGGCGTGAAAGGAATGGTTATTGGGTTATTGAGAGAATTGGGTTGCTCCCCTTATCCTGAACACTGGGGCTATGGTTTTTTTAATTGCCAAAAACCTTCCCCTGCACACCTTGAATACAACCACCAGTTTTCAACTCATTCCATCTGTGGTTTAGGGGTGCATATAAGTGTAAGAAACACACAGACAATTCTCAAAAATTATAAAGAGTATGATTACTGTATGTGCCATGGCTTATTCACTTTACTCCATTTATAAGATTTTCTTTTTCCTTCTAGGTGTGCAAAATGTGGAAGCTTGTTTATAATGTCTGCCAAGAGCTGTGACTGCAGGAACTTGACGGTGGTAAGTTCTCCTACGCTGTGGTTTTTATAAATCCTGTTTGTTTTCACGATCATCTGTGTAGATTGTAAACTAAATGTCCCTCCAACGACACTGTTGTCTGTTGGCCAATTTTCCATTAGCCTTATCTATAATAATAAAAGTGTGTGTGTGTGTGTGTGTGTGTGTGTGTGTGTGTGTGTGTGTGTGTGTGTGTGTGTGTGTGTGTGTGTCTCTTCCATAACTCCAAAATCATGAACCCTAACGGCCCCAAACTTTGCATGCATACTCCTCGAACTCCAAGGGGGAGCATTAATGGAAACTGGGTGTTTGGGTGTGTTAAAACGTCCTTTTTAAAGATAATTAATGGCCTCATTTCATTAACACAAAAGCAGCTTTATCCTTGGTCAGCCCGCTATCCCTCACAGGGGTATTGTGCTTTTTCGGCCTGCTCAAAAACGCCTTTCCTTGGAACAGACCACAACGGTTTCTGCACAATTAAGTTCTCAAAATTATGTTTTCAGTTTCCACACGGACATCATCGAATGTCTGATCTTCATACCGTCGAATCGCTGTATACATCACTATTGTAGGTGCTGTAGCGGTTACCGCTGGATGCACACAATCGCCTTGCACCGGCCAGAACACGGCCAGACGCGCCTCTCCCGGGCATGCCCGGACCCACTGTTCCCGGGCACGCCCGAACCTCCCGGGCACGCCCGGTCTCGTCTTTCCCGGGCATGCCCGCTCTCGCCTCTCCAGGGCTCGCCCAGAGCGTCCGGGCATGCCCGCTATCGCCTTTCCAGGGCTCGCCCAGAGCGTCCGGGCATGCCCGCTCTCGCCTTTCCAGTGCTCGTTCAGAGCGCCTGGGCACGCCCAACCTCGACTTGCCAGGCCGCAGCCAAACATGCCCGGGCAGGTCCAGACTCGCCTTTCCAAGGCTCGCCCTTGACACCCGGGCATGCCCGGTATAGCTTTTGCCGGGCAAACTTCCCGACATAAATGTGTATATATATTGCTGCCCGATAAATGGGCTTTTGTCAGAATACCTGAGCTGTTTTGTTTCAATAAAGCAACTCGGACGAATTCCGTCTTTGGTCGCGTTAATTCTTTCGACTCGCGTTGGAGCGCAGCTCCTTCACTGGTGACCTACCGACATGGACACGGCAGTGACTCTTAAACTGCCTACCTTCTGGGAGGCTCACGCAGCTGTTTGGTTCGCCCAGGCGGACTCCCAGTTCGCCCTGCGAGGCATCACCGCGGACGACACCCGCTTCCACCACGTCGTGGCAGCGCTCGGTTCCGCCACCGCGGCCCGCGCCCTGAGCCTCCTCGAGCACCCGCCGGCTGCCGACAAGTATGACGCGCTGAAGACGCTCCTCCTCGACGCTTTCGCCCTCTCACCGGCGGCACGCGCACGGCGCCTGCTCGACCTGCCCGAGCTCGGCGACACGCGCCGTCCGAGCGCATGGACTATATGCTCTCGTTGCTCGGTGAGCACTCTCCGGATTTTCTGTTCCGCGAGTTGTTCCTTCGCCAGCTGCCTCACCCGGTACGCCTCGCCCTGGCTGGCACGTCGATCACCGATCCCCGCGCCCTCGCCAGGGAAGCCGATAAGATCTCCTCGGCGGGCCAACACATCGGTGCAGCTACCTGGAGCCTGCCGCCGTCCGAGGCGACGCCCGAGCGCCCTGCGCGGTTGGAGGCCGAACTGCCGGTGAAACTGGCGGCCGCCACGCCGCGCCGACCGCTTCCGACACGACGGCCGGGGCCTCCACCTGACCAGGCGTGGTGTTATTACCACGCCAGGTTCGGACACAAGGCTCGGACGTGCCGACCCCCGTGCACTTTCGGCAAGTCGGGAAACGGCCGGGCCGGCGTTCATTCCCAGCCATGAGCGCCGGCCACTCGGGCAACTTGCTTTTTATTCGGGACAAAGCGTCCGGGCGGCGTTTCCTTTGTGACACCGGCGCCCAACTGAGCGTCATACCCGCCTCCGAGCAGGACAGGCGGGACGCCGTTTGCGGCCCCTCTTTGGTCGCTGCTAATGGCTCGGCCATACGCACTTTCGGCCCGCGCAACGTCACCCTCTGCTTCGGCAGCCAGCGCTTTCAGTGGACCTTTGTGACCGCCTGCGTCCCCATGGCTTTGCTGGGCGCCGACTTCCTCTGCGCGCACGGGCTGCTGGTCGACGTCAAACGTCGTCGCCTTTACAACGCCGAGACCTTCAGCTCCCTGGCGTGTACGATGAGCAGCTCTGCGCCGACCGAACTGGCGTGCGCCCTCCCGACGGCGAACGAGTTCGCTCGCCTGCTCGTGGAATTCCCAGCCCTCACACGGCCGACGTTTTCGGCCGTCGCAGTGCGGCATGGGATCGAGCACCACATACCCACTACGGGTCCGCTGGTCTACGCCAGGGCCCGCCGCCTCGACCCGGCCAAGCTCGCCGTGGCAAAGGCCGAGTTCGACGCGTTGGAACACCTCGGCATCGTGCGGCGCTCCAATAGCGCGTGGGCCTCACCACTGCACATCGTGCCAAAGCCGGGGGGCGGATGGCGCCCGTGTGGCGACTACCGCCGCCTCAACGACGCTACCACCCCCGACAGGTACCCGATCCCGCACATCCACGACTTTTCCGCCCGTTTGGCGGGACGGGTCATATTTTCCAAAATTGACCTAATACGGGGATACCACCAGGTACCTGTCCGGGCGGCCGACGTCCCGAAGACGGCCGTCATCACGCCGTTCGGCCTGTTCGAATTTTTGAGGATGCCGTTTGGCCTCAAGAACGCGGCCCAGGCGTTCCAGCGCTTAATGGACGGCGTGCTGCGCGACCTGCCATTTCTTTTCGTCTATCTGGACGACATCCTCGTCGCCAGCACGTCCCGCGCCGAGCACCTCCTCCACCTCCGAACACTGTTCGGTCGTCTCAGCGAGCACGGCTTAATTGTCAACCCGGCCAAATGCCACTTCGGCATGACGACCGTTGACTTTTTGGGCCACCGCATCACCAAGACCGGGGCCGTGCCGCTGCCGACCAAGGTCGAGGCCATCACCACGTTCCCGCGTCCCCGTTCCATCAAGGCCCTACAAGAGTTCCTCGGCATGGTGAATTTTTATCACCGATTCGTGCCCCGCGCTGCTCAGCTCATGCGGCCCCTTTACGAGGCCCTCCAGGGCAAGACGGCCAAGCATGACATCATTTGGTCCGCGGCCATGGACGCGGCCTTCGCGAGCGCAAAACGGGCCCTCGCCGACGCAACGCTGCTGGCTCACCCGGTGCTCAACGCGCCCATCGCCCTCACTACGGACGCCTCCAACTACGCGGTGGGCGCCGTCCATGAACAATGGGTGGACGGGGTTTGGCAGCCACTCGCTTTTTTCAGCCGGCAGCTCCGGCCGAACGAGTTAAAATACAGCACGTTCGACCGCGAGCTGCTCGGTCTATTCCTGGCCGTTCGCCATTTCCGACACCTCCTGGAGGGCCGCCCGTTCACGGCTTTCGTCGACCACGAGCCGTTGGTCTACGCAATGGCCAAAGTCACGGAGCCGTGGTCGGCCCGCCAGCAGCGCCACCTCTCCGCCGTGTCGGAATTCACCACGGACATCCGGCACGTCGCCGGCAAAGACAACGCTGTGGCCGACTGTCTTTCTCGGGCCAGCGCGAACGCGGTCCACCTCGGCATGGACTTCGCGCTCATGGCAGCCGACCAGACCACCGACACCTCGGTGCAGGCCCTCCGGGCGGCGGACACGGGCCTCCGCCTGGCCGACATCCCCTTCGCGGGCACCGTCCTGCTCTGCGACGTCTCCCAGGGCCAGCCTCGCCCCATCGTGCCCGTTTCCTGGCAGCGCCGCATCTTCGCCTCCATCCACGGCCTTACTCACCCGGGCCGGAAAGCTTCTCAGAAGCTGGTGTCGGCGCGTTTCGTCTGGCACGGCCTTCGACGGAACGTCCGCGACTGGGCCAACGCCTGCACGGCCTGCCAGCGGGCCAAGGTCCACCGCCACACCCAGGCCCCGCTGGCACCTTTCACCGTGCCTGCACGGCGTTTCGACCACGTCCACGTGGACCTGGTGGGTCCCCTGCCCCCATCGCGGGGGTTCACCCACCTGCTCACCATGGTGGACAGGACCACCAGGTGGCCAGAGGCCGTGCCCCTCACCTCCACCACCACCGCCGACGTGGCGCAGGCGTTCATCGCCACCTGGGTCGCGCGCTTCGGCGCACCGGCGGACATCTTGTCAGACCGCGGACCACAGTTCACCTCCGAGCTGTGGGGCACGGTCGCCCGCAACCTGGGGGTCAAGCTCCACCGTACTACGGCCTACCACCCCCAAGCAAACGGGTTGTGCGAGCGATTCCACCACTCCATGAAGGCCGCGCTCATGGCCGGCCTTCAAGACGGCGGTTGGACCGACCGGCTGCCGTGGGTCCTCTTGGGCCTCCGCACGGCCCCCAAGGAGGACCTCCGGGCGTCCGCCGCCGAGCTCGTCTACGGCCAGCCGCTCCGCGTCCCAGGCGAGTTCGTGCCCGACGCTACCAGTCCCTGGTCCGCAGCTCACCAGCGCTCGGACCTCCAGGAGGCCGCCCGACGGTTTGCCCCCGTGCCAACATCCCACCACGGTGACCCCCAGTCCTACGTCCCCCCAGCACTTCGCACAGCGGAGTATGTTTTTGTGCGTCACGACGCACATCGGGGGCCACTCCGGCCGCCGTACGACGGGCCCTTCCGGGTGCTGCGACAGGACGACAAGTCGTTCGTCATCGACATCGGCGGCAGGTCGGACCGGATTGCGGTGGACCGCCTCAAGCCGGCGCACGTGGACGTCGACCACCCACCACGGGTGGCCCTTCCGCCGCGGCGAGGCCGCCCCCCTTCCACGGTGCCCCCCACTCGACCGCCCACCACCACACCGGACCCCCTCCCACGACCCGCCAGGGGTCGCTTCGGCCGGGTCATCAGGACCCCCCTCAAATTGACCCTGCCGGTGCAAGTCGATTCTGGGGGGACGTGTGTAGCGGCTACCGCTGAGTTTTCACAATCGCCTTGCACCTATCAAGGACGCGGAGCGATCACCATGCCGGGCTCGTCCAGCACGCCCGGGCAGGCCCGCGCTCAACTTGCCAGGCCTCGGTCGGGACGCCCGGGCAGGCTCGCCCTCAACTTGCCAGGCCGCAGCCAGGACGCTGGGCCACGCCCCCTCTCGCCTTTCCTGGGCAAACGCTCCGGGATAATATGTATATATATTGCTGCCCGATAAACGGGCTTTTTAGAGTGCCTGAGTGTTTGGTTTGATTAAAGCAACTCGGATGAATTCCAGCTTTTTGTCGCGTCCATTCTTCCGATCGACGTGGGAGCCGCAGCTCCTTCAGTATATTATTTGATTGTGGAAGTGGGTGCATATGGATGGATGAAGATGGAAGGATAACACATGCAGTTCTTATAATGACTTGTACTGACAATGGTAGTGTTGATCATTATTGTCAATCTTGTTGTGCTTTTGCTGCCTTGATTGCTATGTTGCTAAGTGCCGATATCTAGCTTTTTGACATTGGAAGGTGAACTTAATTACTTAATGTATATCGTACCTTCACAACGTCAATTAAATGTTGCTGCTTGGTTTGGGATTCTGCTCATAGTGGAGTCACTCATTTGTTGAATGCAAAATTGTGAAGTTGATGATATCTGCTCTGCAGGCTGATGGCCTCTGTTTTTCATCCAGTGCGTCTGTCGATGCACGAATAGACTTTCCTTTGCTGGTAAGATCCCAAATAATGGCATCAAGGCTTTTCTTTCTGGTTTTCTTTTTTATGCTTTCTATTTTTATATTAAAACACAAAGAATGCAAAAACAATATTATTTGAAGAGTTGATCCCTCCATTTCATTCCAAAGTTTGGGGATGCTAAGGATTATTCCTTGGATGGTGTTTACGCAATCTGGAGAACATTCTGATGCTGTATTTGAAATGTCTTTGCTCTTGCCAGTCTTTACCTGTCGCGGTGACTTCATCCTGGTTTGCAGAACACCTGCTAGCTGCCAGGTTAGCCTGTGAGGTAAGCACATTCAGCACTCTTCAACTTTGAACCCAACATTCAATATTAAGATACGTTACCACACAAAGAACACTTTTACTACCTCCATACTCTTCAGGAACAAGCTTTTGTTGAATATATCCACATTTAATTTCTATGTAACTTCCAATGGTAGTACTGGCAATGGAAATCGTTAGTGAGACATGGATAACATATGAGTGAAGTGGCATCGGGTTCAATGCCTTGAATTTCCTTTTGAACCCATGCTTTACCCATACACACCACATACACATTCTCCATGTGTCTATGTAATAAATTGTTCTTTCTGGTGGCGTCTGCTGACACATCAGAACAGCGGATGTAGACTCAGATCTGATGCTGCTGCAGATTGAACCTATAAATCAGCAAGGTGTATGTGAGTTATTCCATTATGAGTTAACCAAGTCGTATACGAGTTCTGTCTGAGCTCCACCACAAAAAGGTAAGTGCTGTGAAAGCATCTGGTCAATTGACAAAGGTATTTATAAAGTACCCCCACATACTGTAGATGGAAGCTTCACCAGAATTTGGTCCTGTGGTGCAAAAGTCTAAAGTTGCAACTCGATGGTTTGCAAATTGTGCAGTTAACTTCCTCTTTCAACTGGATTTATGGCTTAGAGGTGGTCAGCCATTATTTATCATTGGAACCATTGGACCCTGGCTTGTCAGCCAAGTGTGCTGCTAGTGGGAGTAATTGTGAGGACAAGCATCAGTAGGGCAGTACTAACCTGTCTCATGATGACCTGAACCTACCTCACACTCTCTGTAAGTGGGTTAACAATCCAACACCTAACAAATTCTGCTTCACAATGACAGGAAGAGCCGACATTGAAGAATCAAAACATCGGAGCACGTGCTTATCTGAATAACCAATCCTTAAGTGGGAAAATAGTTTGGAAATACTGTAGATATTTTTGGAGTTCTTCTTTCATATGCAGCACATAGCGGCGAGTAGAATCATCTGCTGATTCTTTCTGCATTGTAAATAAACCGTGGCATTGACGAGCACAATACTGCCATTACCGATTTGGTTTTACTCAGATTTTTTTTGTTTGTTTTTTGTATACAAGATCGAGGCTCGTGTAAGAGCTAACATTAATCACAAAAAAACAAACTGACACATAAAACATGACAAAGGGAGCAGGAGACAAGATGGGGAGAGAGAGGGAAGCACACAAGTACAACAGTAGAGAACAGGGACATCGGGAGATCTGTGGGGGGGAGAGGGCTTGGGGCGAGGAGGCATGGGAAGGGGGAGGGGGGTGGGAGAGGTATAAAACACATGGACACTGCAAGGACTTCCAGGAAAGAAGTTGGTATTTCAAAAAGGTGGATCTGGGGTGAATTAACGGGGGTATAAAAGATCAAGGTTTTGAATGGGGGAAGATAAGAGATGGTGGTGAACAGCTGTTTTAAAGACCTGGAGGGTGGAGTGGGATTGAAGAGAGTGAGGGAGTTTGTTCCAGAGGCGGGAGAAAAGAGGAATGAAGGAGTGAAGGTGAGCAGAGAGTCTTGATTTTGGCAGGTTAACCATAAGAGGGTTGCTGGCAGATCTTGTGCGACCTGTAGGAATATTTGGTGGACAGAGCCCAGAGAGAGCTGGGGGAGCAAGGCCGGAGAGGAGTCGGTAGACGACAGACCACCAACCTGCCTGCAGTGAGTCGGTGAAAGGCCCTCGGAGTTAGCTTCATCGTGGGAGATTCCAATGATTCTGAAAGCTTTGGTTTCAACAGCGTGAAGACGAGCTAGGTGTGAGGCAGGAGCACCAGCCCAGAGGGGAGAGCAGTATTCCATTGAGCTGCAGATGAAAGCCTTGTGTGTGGTGAGGAGCTCAGGTGTGCCAAGGAAGGACTTCACACGATGGAGGATGCCCAGTCGGCGACTGGCTTTGGGGGCCAGATTAGAAATGTGGTTTTCCCAGGAAAGATCATGGCAGATAGTGAGACCCAAAAGCTTGAGCGACAGAACTTCTTGGAGAGGATTGTTGAGAAAGTAGATGGGAGGGTTGTCTAGTCGGTCTTTTTGTTTTGGAGGACGGTGCAGAACACATATGAACAAAAGGTGGGAGCGGAGAGGAAGCCGTAGCCAGAGGTACTCCTGGGGGGTGGGTTTGAGAGAAGGCAATGCAAGGAGAGTGAGGAAGAGAGGTTTTGACAAAGATAGCCACCCCACCACCAGGATGAGGCTCAGGTCTATCATACCGGAGGAGGGAGTAACCAGGAAGAGATATTAAGGAATCAGAGACATCTTGAAGGAGGAAAGTTTGTGTTAAGCAGATCACGTCTGGTTTGTCAGAAGCAACCTGAATGGAGAGATCAATCAGGTTTGAGCGAAGGCCCCGGATGTTTGAGGTCCATATCGTTAAGGAAGAGGGAGCAGGAGCATCGGGTTCAGGACAGGGGAGGGGAAGGGTAGGAACTGTTCGACAGGATTTGGAACTGTTGGCATTTTATGTTGTCTGCAGTGTCTCCATCATCACCCTCCTTTACTTTTACTGTAGAACTTCAGAAACATTACTGCGTGCCAGGCTTTGGGAAACATGTGTGTGATGGCTATGGGTTCATTGCGAGCAACCAGTGGGCCCTGCCAAATGCTGCTTCACATTGGAACTTCTTCAACTGGCAGCCACACGAACAACATACCCACCTGGTAAGGCTTGTGACTTTTTTAATCACAGCCAAGTTTCTAAAGTGTAGCCTAATGCTGAGAAACATAGTAATGTGTATAAGAGGCTGTGAAGAGGAGATAAATGTGCCTAGTTTCACAAAATATAATGTATGTTTTCATGTGATGAAACAACATTGTTTGAGGACATGGATTTCTTCCACTGTCCCAATCCGAGAAAGTTTGTATTGGCCTCCTTAAAGTGTTTGTATCGTATTACTATAGCATTGTCATTATCAATATCCAATCTGGCCACTACATTGTATAGGAGCCAAAGTTCTACCAATTGTGGGTCATCTATATATTACATATGGCTATGCACAGTTAATAAAGGGCATGGGAGAGGGTTAGGGTTAGTGCATATATGCTGTGTACATGGGGGTAAAAAAGGGGCCTGGGTAAGTAGTGTATTATGACTGCCAATACATTAAATATATGCAGTGCATTCAGAAAGTATTCAGACCCCTTCACTTTTTTCACATTTTGTTATGTTGCAGCCTTATGCTGAAATCGTTTAAATTCATTTTTTTCCCTCATCAATCTACACTCAATACCCCATAATGACAAAGAGAAAACAGGATTTTAAAAAGTTTTGCAAATTTTTTCAAAAGAAAAAACTGAAATATCACATTGACCCTTTGTATATCACAATAAGTATTCAGACCCTTAGCTATGACACTTGGAATTGAGCTCAGGTGCCTCCCATTTCTCTCGATGATCTTTGAATTGTTTCTACACCTTGATTGGAGTCCACCTGTGGTAAATTCAATTGATTGGACATGATTTGGAAAGGCACACACCTGTCTGTATAAGGTCTCACAGCTGACAATGCATATCAGAGCAAAAACCAAGCCACGAGGTCGAAGGAACTGCCTGCAGAGCTCACAGACAGGAATGTGACGAGGCACAGATCTGGGGAAGCCTACAAAAAAATCTCTGCTGCATTGAAGGTTCCCAAGAGCACAGTGGCCTCCATAATTCTTAAATGGAAGAAGTTTGGAACAACCAGGACTCTTCCTAGAGCTGGCCGCCCGGCCAAGCTGAGCAGCCGGGGGAGAAGGGCCTTGGTAAGAGAGGTGACCAAGAACCCGATGGTCACTCTGGCTGAGCTCCAGAGATCCTGTGTGAAGATGGGAGAAACTTCCAGAAGGACAACCATCACTGCAACACTCCACCGATCTGGGCTTTATGGCAGAGTGGCCAGACGGAAGCCTCTCCTCAGTGAAAGACACGTGAAAGTGCACAGAATCTTGTTTCTCACAGTCTGAGAGTCCTTTAGGTGCTTTTTTGCAAACAACAAGCGGGCTTTCATGTGTCTTTCACTGAGGAGAGGCTTCCGTCTGGCCACTCTGCCATAAAGTTATGTTCCAAATCAAATTCCCATTTAAATTTGAGTTTGATTTTAATTTTAAATTTACTTTTAAAAATGTTGGCCTCAGGTGCCCGACCACAGCTGCAGGTTACAACCCCATTTTCAGGCTTTTCTGCCCCTCTCTGTCACCGTTCTAAATTCACTATGGGGATTACTTTTTTCAAGGCTCTATTTCCCGACTTCTCCATATCCGAATCCAGTTCGGGACCAAAACACCCCCCTGCTGGGTACTTAATTTGAGGGTCCCCTGGGTCACCTTAATCTCGTCCTAGGGATACTTACCGGACCGACGCACCTCATCCCCCAGACTCTGTTGGACTCAAGCAACCTCTCCCTTGATGGTATTATCCAAAGTGATCGGCCGCTCTTGTACCATTTCCTCTGTACTTCCCCCAGTCAATTGTGGCCCCAACAGGTCTATCTATAAATGCCCACTCTCGTTCTGTAACATGGTCCTCCAACTCCTTCACCTCTTCCTTCAAACCACCACCCTGGTGCTGCAAAAGTCCCAATTCCTCCCTCTGCTGGGAGGAATTGAGACACTATGGCACTCAGTAGAGCATCCTTTTGACCTCAAAAATAATTAGTAGTTGAATTCAGTGACCTGATATGCAAATCATCTTCAAAGTTTAAGTTAATCGGATGAAAATTGACAATTTTAGAAATTTGGCCTATGTTGACCTTTTTGCCTATGTTGACCTCAAAATAGTTGGTGGTTGGTTTCACTAACCTGATATGAAAATCCTTTTCAAATTTCAAGTCAATCGGATAAAAATTGAGGATTTTAGAAATTCGAAAAAATTGGTTGGCCTTTGGCCTATGTTGACCTTATGACTTATGTTGATCAAAAAAAATAGTTGGTGGTTGAATTTGGTTAGCTGATATGAAAATCATATTCAAATATCAAGTTAATCTGATGAAAATTGAGGATTTTAGAAATTCGAAATTGTTGTTGACCTTTGGCCTATGTTGACCTTTTGTGATCTATAGTGATCTGAAAAATAGTTGGTGTTGAATTCAGTTAGCTGATATGAAAATCCCATAAGTGAATCAGTTGAAAATTGAGGATTTTAGACATTAGAAATTATTGTTGTTGACCTTTGGCCTATGTTGACCTTATGACCTACGTTGATCTCAAAAATAGTTGGTGGTTGAATTCAGTTCGCTGAAATGAAAACCCTATTCAAATTTCAAGTCAATTGGATGAAAATTGAGGATTTTAGAAATTTGGCCTATGTTGACCTTTTGGACTATATTGACCTCAAAAATAGTTGATGGTTGGTTTCACTAAGCTGATATGTAAATCCTATTCAAATTTCAAGTGAATCCGATGAAAACTGAGGATTTTAGATATTCCAAAAAATATGACATGTTTTTTTGTTTGACTTATTCATATTTGAAATGACTTATTCAAAAAAATATTTTTAAAAAGTGGTTGACCTTTGGCCTATGTTGACCTTTTGGTCTAAGCTGATCTCAAAATTGTTGGTGGTTGAATTCAGTTCGCAGATATGTAAATCCTATTCAAATTTCCAGTCAATCGGATTAAAATTGAGGATTTTAGAAATTTGAAAAAAAGTGGTTGACCTTTAGCCTATGTTGAGCTTTTGACCTTTTGACCTCAAAAATATATAGGATTTTGTTGGACCACGAACTCTACCATTCGGTGAAGTTTCGTGAAGATCGGTTTAAAATTGTGACCTGTAAGCAAGTATAAGTGAAAGGACAGACAAACACACACACAAACCGGAGTCACATACCGGAGTGATCAACATACTTGTAAAAAAAAAAAAAAAATTGTCAAGTAACAAACCCAAACCGGAGTGATAACATACTTGCAAAAATTATTTTTTTAATTTTTTTTGCCAAGTAACAAACACACAAACCGGAAGTAGGGAAAGAGTGATCAACATACTTGCAAAAAAAATAAATAATAATTTGCCAAGTAACGACTCAAATGCAATACCCTCTTCTCTGGCTAGGGTAACTATAAGCTTTAATTTAATTATGAATCATTCATTTGGATTATTTGATTCAGAGTGTTTAAATAATTGCTGTTGTGGCGGCGACATGAAAACTCAATTTTACCCAATGCCAGAGATAACTTGCCTACCCGAAGACTACTTTTAACTACTTGATGGCAAGTCAAAAAAATAGACTTCCACAGTACACTGTACACTTTTGACTATTTTACCCATGTGCTGCAGTTAAGTCACACTGTTGTTGGATAATGGGAAATATAATTATCGGTGTCATTTCTGGAATGATTTATTGTCAAATAAAATGAAAATGCTAATCTTGTTTTTAACTGGGTTGTTTGGATGCACAGGCCTGTTGGCTTGCCGTGGATATTTTACAATCACCCGACCCTTCCTGGGGACACCAGACCCATCCTTGAAGCTATGGCTCTGCCAAATACATTCTCCACATGGGACGCACAGGTAAACATTTGTGTGCACTGCTTTACCACAAATTCTGATGACGGATAGAATGTAGAAAATGTCAATTCAAAACAGAAGGCACTAATTCAGCGATTATAGCTGCTAACAAGGTAAAGCTCATGTCAAGGTAAAATGTAGGCGTAACACTTTTAATGGGATATTGACATGATCATGGGTGCGATGATAGCTATTTACAATTTTTAAAACAAACAAGTCAGGAGACGACGATGGTTCACGAGCGAGCGGTATTCAATGACAAAGGACGGACTATAACCGAAACAGGCCCGGACAGGCCAGGCCCGGAAATGTCAAAACGAAGGTGACTGACCTTGAAATGAGATAGAAAAGAATGTATAATCAGTTGTGAGGTTGGTTAGCCACACAATACCGAAAATTCGGTGAAAAATGAAATGGAAAAAAAAAAAAAAAAATGAAAAATGAAACATCGAGCTCCGTGGGGCTAGACACATGACATTGGCCTAACCAAGTATCGAAACCCCTGTCAGATTCCACCAAATCCCTCGGAGAAGATGTAGCTTGGACTCGATTACCCCCTAAAAAGACATCTTTTTCTGGCGTGGCTCCGCCCACAATCGGCGCAATACGCCCACTCTAGGTAGGACACAACTAGATCATGATATCAACCTCCCACCCAAGTTTCATCAAGATCGGATGATATCATCGGGTAGTTATGCTGCGGACAGACAGACACACACACACACAGACAGACGCACACACATGACGGATATAGTGGTCACTTGATAACTCGTGAACCAATATGAATGAATTTTACTTGCTCATGTAGTCAGCTTCGTTTTTCATTTTTAGAAGTACCTTATTTGTACATGGGATACATGAAAATATCTTCAGACAAACTTATCACTAACTGAAAAATCGCGAAAATCTATTCTAAAGTACGTTACAGTAGAGTGTAGGGGAAGCAGTGGAGGGGTTCCGAATGCAATCACAGGCTACCGACCGAGGTCAATGAATACCCATGCTTGTGCAGCTCATATAATTAATGCCAAGCCACCATGGTACCCATTAAGCATGGGAATACCGATCAGACGTGGGAGATTAGCCTGACTACTTTACACCATAGTGTAATCTTAATTAAAATTGCCGATCAGATTTTCAGCAAATGTATTTTTTATTACCCAAATTCACTTTCACTTTGCACTTCGCAATTTAAAGTGCCACGGAAAGCCTTTAGCAGTGACGGGTCTCCAGAATTAATAATTAGTGAAGACGTCGATCCAGCTCTAAATTTATGTAATAATATTTCTTGGTAATGAGTTGCTATTGTAACTACAATGCACCCAAGGAAGGTAAGGCTTCGCGCCGTTATGTTTCTATTCTAAAACGTTATGGTTGATTTGGAATTTGATGTACCACTAGATGGGGAGATGGGAGTTGTGGTTTATATTGATATTTGTGCAGCTTTTTTGATATTGGTACCTTTTTTTTTAAAGTACCATTTCTGTTTTACAAACATCCATCTGAGGGATGGCATACACATTGATGAACCACCCTGCCTGTGAAACACCAGGTTGACAGTTTATAGCTGGGTTGGAATTTGAGGTGGGATGAGAGTCTGGAAGGAGGGGAAAGGGTGGGGTGGGAGGAAGGAGGAGAAGGGGTAGAGTGGGAGTCTGGAAGGAGATGTGAGGGGAGGATGGAGGGAAACTAGGGTGAGGTGAGAGTCTGGGGGGGGGGGGGGGTGGGAGGAGGGAACACACATTGCCCAGCAACGCCGTGTACCTTTGCTCATCTGTACAAGTTTGTGTGTGAGTTTTGTGTGTGTGTTGCCATCTTTCTTAGAGGTGGCAAAACGGATCTTCGTCAAACTTTCAGTGATTGCCTGGGAGTGTTTTAGGCAAAAAAAAAAAATTGAAAAAAAAAAGTTCGATTTTTTGGGGATTGTTTTTTTATCGTTATATACTATATAGTGCCTGAGCCTTTGTAGTTAATTTTTAGTTACAATACACAACAACAACATGCATTTTAAAGGCCATTTTCCCTACTAGAGCGGGGGTTAGCCAATTTTAGTTAATTTAATTTTTAGTTACAGGTAATATTAAATTATCCCCGGTGTGTGTGTGTGTGTGTGTGTGTGTGTGTGTGTGTGTGTGTGTGTGTGTGTGTGTGTGTGTGTGTGTGTGTGTGTGTGTGTGTGTGTACTATCTATATAATATATAAAACACAGTGTGTGTGTGTGTGTGTGTGTGTGTGTGTGTGTGTGTGTGTGTGTGTGTGTGTGTGTGTGTAATGTTACCGACAGACTCCTAAACGGAGAGGCTCACGTACTTGATATTTGGCACACACATGGCCATTGAGCCTGGGAAGAACATGGCCGACCTAAAAATTTATTTCATAATATTTTTTTACCATATTTTTGCCTCAGCGCATTTCAGCGAGGAATATTATGCACGGAATCTGACCGGTGGCAGAGCAGCGCGCTGATTCGCTCAGAGCGATCACGTGATGTTCCTTGCCACCATTAACTCAGTTACGCGTTCGCACGTATTTCAGAGCGAAAAGCAATTGCGTTTTTTCACATTTCAGCGAGGAACATTGCCATTCACACCACATAGGTTTTGGTAATGTCGGAGTTTACGGGCGTAAACTGAATAGGTGGTTGTAATGTCGGAGTTTACGGGCGTAAACTGGATAGGTGGTTGTAATGTCGGAGTTTACGGGCATAAACTGGATAGGTGGTTGTAATGTCGGAGTTTACGGGCGTAAACTGGATAGGTGGCTGCCTTCAAACCAACTGCCTTGACGAATGCTTTGTCGAGTCTTACAGGTAGAGCAGTACCATGTCTTCCCGTCTGATACATCACCACGAGTAATAAAACCACAATGGACATTACATCGAGGGCAAATACAATAATTCTTGATGAGTCTGCGACGTGCACACCACTTAATAATGTCAGGTATTAGAGCCAAAGAAGTGATATTATGATTAATACCTGAAATTATTAAGTGGTGTGCACGTCGCAGACTCATCAAGAATTATTGTATTTGCCCTCGATGTAATGTCCATTGTGGTTTTATTACTCGTGGTGATGTATCAGACGGGAAGACATGGTACTGCTCTACCTGTAAGACTCGACAAAGCATTCGTCAAGGCAGTTGGTTTGAAGGCAGCCACCTATTCAGTTTACGCCCATAAACTCCGACATTACAACCACCTATCCAGTTTACGCCCGTAAACTCCGACATTACAACCACCTATCCAGTTTACGCCCGTAAACTCCGACATTACCTAGGTTTTTTTTTCTTTCATCTTTAGATCCATATTTTTTTTCAGCGAGGAATATTATACACGGAATCTGAATCGGTGGCAGAGCAGCACGCTGATTCGCTCATTCGCGCTCATTGATGACGATCACAATCACGTGATGATGTGATCACGAATGATGTTCGTGACGTGATCACGTGATGTTCCTTGCCGCCATAAACTCACAGCAAGTAGCATAGATTTTAGCATGATTAGCATTTAGCATGATTTAGCATAGATAGTAGCATGTTTCACATAGATTTTTTTTCAGCGAGGAATATTATACACAGATTCTGACCGGTGGCAGAGCAGCGTGCTGATTCGCTCAGAGCGATCACGTGATGTTCCATCCCCGCCGCCAGTTGGCTTCACTTTTCACGGAGTATGAGCATTCTATATATTTTCAATTCAGTGCGCCCGACTCGCTCACGTACTTGATTTGTGGCATAGACATGGCCATTGGGCCTTCACGGTGTAATTTGTGCGAGGCTTTTGTCCGAGTGAGCTTGAGTCGAGAGGGCGAATGTACGGGTTGGCAATGTACGGGTCTCCCTTCCCCCACCTGGCAACGCCGGTACTGGAGGGCATCACAGGATCGGTGAGTCTCCAAAATCCGCTTCGTGCTGTTGCGAAGATTCAGGACGATGTCACGATTGTTGTGCTGCTCTCCGACCATGAGAACTGCAACTTCATTGTTGACTGGCCCTCCCCTTCCCTCCCCCTTCCCCCTCCCCCCTCCATCCTCCCCTCCCCCTCCCTTCCCCCTCCCCCTACCCCCCCCTCTACCCCCTCCCCTTCTCCCCTCCCCCTCCCTCCCCCCCTCCCCCTCTACCCCCTCCCCTTCTCCCCTCCCCCTCCCTTTTCCCCCTCCCTTTTCCCCATCCCCCTTCCCCTCCCTGCTACCCCTTCCCCTTCCCCCCTTCCCCCTCCCCCTCCCCCTCCCCCCTCCCCTCCTCCTCCCCCTCCCCCTCCTCCTCCCCTCTCCCCCCTCCCACTCCTCTCCTCTCCCATCCCTCCCCTCCCCCTCCCCCCCTCTCCTCCCCTCCCCCCCTCCCCCTCCCCCTCCCCCCTCTTCTCTCCTCTCCCATCCCTCCCCTTCCCCTCCCCCCCTCTCCTCCCCTCCCCCCCCTCCCCCTCCCCCTCCCCCCTCTTCTCCCTCACGTTTATACACGGAATGCCGGGTACTTCCCCCCCATCTTCTCCCCTCCCCCCCTCTCCTCCCCTCCCCCCCGTTCCCCTCCCCACCTCTTCCCACTCCCCTCCCCTCCCCTGCCCGGCAATGCCGGGTACTTCTGCTAGTTCAATATAATGTTTCCTTTGTAGGTGTAGGGAGTGTATTAACCAAATAGATTTCTTCAAAATGCCAACAAGTTTAGAACAGCACCGGCCAACACCGGGTACTCCTAAATGGGATATATATACTAAATGTATATATGCATATATAATATGACATGTTTACACATATCACATGGTATACATGGATATATAATATCACATGGTATAGGATGTGTATATATATATATTGTTGCGGTATGGGATTTGGCCTCCATCCATATCCGCTTGTAAATATTCCCCTATTTCCCCAATACTCCCCAACTATCCCCAATCCCCCATTCCCTAGTCCCATTGTCTGTAAACAACACTCTGTAGCCCCGACCTTCCCCTTTTTCCCCCATTAAATGTCGTGCCCAGGTTCACCGCATCTCACGTAGACAACTATAGGACATCTTGCTAGTTATTCTTAGTCTATGTCAGTTAAGGACTCGTTTCCATTAATTCTGACTCTTCGTTGCACCAGAATGTGATTGTATGGCACCAGTAGTGAGTTTAGGACCTCCCAATACCTCCCCACAATCTCGTCTCCGCATCCTCCCATCATCTGATGGAACTACAACAACAACTACAACAACAGCGGGGGCGGCGCGGCGGCGGCGCGGGGAGTGGGCGTCCTCACTCCGGCTTGGTTAGCCGCCATTGCCCATGTGCTCCGACGGGGTTACCACGAAGGGGCTGACTGTCAGCTCCTCGTCAAGGGCGGAGCCCGGTAACCCCCCGCACCCAATAAGAAGCGGCGGGCCGATTCCATCTGGGGCGGAGCTAACGAGCCGAGGGCGTGTCACTCCCCGCTGGATATACGCAGCCACTTACCGGAGGTGACGTCAGATGCGCCCCCAGCTTGGAGAGAGAAGTCGCCACCTCCGAGCGCTGAATACCTCCCCGCATCTCTGGACCGGACCGCGTTGATTCTGCCCCTGAGCCAAGGTGCACCTTGAGCCATCGACTACCTGCCCTACCTTGCCATCAATCCCTGTGTGAGTCAGTCTTGTCCCGTTTGTCTGTGGTCTGTCGGGGCTAAGATAAGACCGTGTATAAGTGCCTACCTTTCTGTGCTGTACCTCTTGTGCCGTGTAATCTAAAACATTCTGCAAACCCATATTATAACCTCCTCCGGAGGTCTTGAGAACTGTACCCCTGGTGTCGTGTCATTTAACCCAGCCGTTGTGTCCTTTCCTTCATTGATCTAGCGTAGCGCGATTCGGCCAACGTTCGAGTATAATCGGGTAACTTGTGCGAACACGGCGGCCATTCCGCTCGGCCCAGCATAACATCTTAATAAGTCGTGTCCGTAACAATTGGTTGTCAGGAGTTGGATTCGGACCTGGGACTAAATTTGTTAGGCCCAAATTTTGGAACACCAATTGTACTATTAGGGTAACAATTGGTGTCGGGAAGTGGGATCGGTCCCGGAGCGCGTTTCACGCGCTCGAAATTATAACGGCGAAATTTGATTGTGTTTTACAAAAAAAAAAAAAAAACCCGAATTTTGAAAGTCGCGCTATGGCAGATCAAGACGGCTGGGTTCCGGTAGAGGAGAGTGAGGCAGGGTCGATCCAGGACCAAATTGAGGGACATGAGGAGAGCGAAGCAGTGAGGGTAGCAGACGCACAAAATGGCGGCCTCGCACACATGGTTATTGTGGCGCCAAATTTAGCCGCGCCCGTGACCGTAGCAGCGCCGCCGATGGATTGGGGCCTATTTATGGAACAAATAAAGGCGCTCATGGTCCAGACAAGTGAAGACCTGAGGAATGACTTGGGAAACCAAATGGGGGTAATGAGGGACGAAGCGAGGGCTCAGAGTGAGCAATTGGGGGTAATGAGGGACGAAGCGAGGGGTACCGGCGAGGGGTTAGACAATAATTTTAAGGGATTAGACAAGAAATTTGGGAAATTAGACAATAGATTAGGGGAAATACAGGAGGGGTTAACGGGGGTAGAAAATAGAATGGCTGCCCAGGAGAATCAGATAGAGGGAGTGAAAAATGGGTTAGAGGGGTTAGAAAACAGTATGGAAGGCAAATTGAGGGACATGAGGGACCAAGCGGAAAGGGAAGTTAAACAAATGGGGCAGCAAATAGAGGGGGTCAGAATGGGGGTAGAAACCAAACTGGATGCTCACAGGGAGGAAATGGAGCAGATGAGGGTGGCATCTGGGCAGGAGATGCAAGTGATGGGAGAAGAGATCAGAAGAGGTGTGAGTGAGGAGGTCGGAGGAGTGCACGAGGAGGTGAGGCACTGTAAGGAGCACATGGAGAGGGAGGTGAGAAAGGGGACTGTAAAGTTACAAGGGGGCATAGAGGACCTGACGCAGGAAGTAGAACAACTGACAGAGGGACAAAAAGAACTAACGGACCAGGTAAAGAAGAACACAGCGGTAATAGGAGGGTTCAAAGCGACACAAAATGACCTAAAAAATGACTTGGTAGCGACGAAGAGGGAATGTCAGATGGTACGTGAGGGACTGACAACGAGGTTGGACGAGGTGACAGAGGTAATGGAGACGAAGGACCGGCAGGTGAGGACGCACATGGAAACGGTCAAGGTAGCCTTAGAGGACGAGCTTGAGGAGACGTACCGGGACATAAAAGAGGTGAAGCAGAAATTAGAAGAAGTGGAAGAAGGGGTGAGCGAAATTAAGAAGCGACGGAGAGAGGATAAGAAAGAGATAAAAGAGGAGGTAAAAGAATTGGTCCAAAGTCTGTGTTTGGATCATGATGATGTGCTCATTAACCGGATGAGGGATTCGCAGGTGATGGAGGAGAAGCAAAGAGGAAGAGGACCCGGTGTAAGTGGTGACCAATATGGTCGTGCGTATGATGCGCCAGGGGATTTAAGAAGCTTGGGGGTCGAGATGGACCCGGGTGTTCGTGAGAGGCCGTTGGTGAAGTGTGCGACAGGTCTGGTGTGCGAAAAAGGAGGTGTGCGAGAAAGTCCGACTCTGGGGTGTGTGAGGAAAAAGTGCGTGCCAAGGAGTGAGGGTGCTGGCGAGAGTGAGTCGGTCGTAGCGCGTGTGCGAGGGAGCACATGGGAGCGCGGTGTGGTAAGTGTTACAGAGGGTGCGGACAGGTGCATGGGGAAAGAGTGCGCTGTCAAAGGCAAGGAAGAATGCACGCCTGTGGTGAGTGTTACAGAGGGTGTGACGGGAGAGTGTGCGCAAGAGTGTGCGCGAGAAAGGTGTGTGACGGACAGGTGCATGGGGAAAGAGTGCGCTGTCAAAGGCAAGGAAGAATGCACGCCTGTGGTGAGTGTTACAGAGGGTGTGACGGGAGAGTGTGCGCAAGAGTGTGCGCGAGAGAGGTGTGTAACGGACGGGTGCATGAGGAAAGAGTGCGCTGTCGGGAGTAAGGGTGAGTGCGCTGTCAAGAATGGAGGTGAGAGTAGTGAGAGTGGCACGGAGAGCGAGTTGGTTGTGACAGGTGAGAAAGGAAGCACACCTGGAATGGTAGAGCGTGAGTGGGAATGCACGCTGGAATTGGTAGTGAGGCACGTGGTTGGGTGTGCGAGTGAGAGCACACCTGTGATTGTCACAGAGGAGGTGACCGAGGAAGGGGCGCGAAGAGGTGTGTTGGTGAGGTGTGCGAGCGACGAATGTGTGCCAAGGTGTTCGGTGGTCAGGTGTGTGACCAAGTCGGTGAGCGGAGTGAGTATACCGAGGTGTGTAAGAAAAGGTACAACGAGGAGCATGGAAACGGCTGCATGTATGAGCACGAAAGGGGTAGCGTATGCTTGTAAGCATGCAGGTGAAGCATCGACGGTGACCGGGTTAAAGGTTAGGTCGACTTTTAGCCGAAGCGGGCCCTCGGTGCGTGCCGGGCTTCGCGTGCCGCGAGAACCAGCGGGGATCCGAGCCACGGCGGGTTCGAAAGGACCGCCGTGCGCGATCCACGCTGGGCCTCGCGTGGAACGGCCGCGTCCGGGCTCCACTAGGCGGAGCTGGCAGCCCGATAGGAAGGGTCGTCATGGCGACCACTTTTTGTTGGGGCATTCCGGCAGGTCGAGATCGGGCCATGGGATGGCTCCGTGCCGAGATGGTGCGTGGGATCTCGGCCCGGGTAAACCTCCTTCCCTGCACCGAATGCCGGACGCATCCAGCCGCTGGCACAGAACAACCCGCATTCATGGCTTGGCTTTACGAAGCCGGGCTTTGGACAGGAATTGGCGCACCGAGAGGCATTAGTAAGTAGACTGTGTGATGAGGTTTAGTGTTTTGGCCCCGAAATTAGAAAAAAACAAAATTTGATGATTGGCAAAGGAGTGGCAGTAATGATTGGCAGATGATGAGTAGTGATTGGCAAATTTTTGATTTGTTGAAATTTGATGTGCAAAATTGGTAGTGGGAGATGCCCGATGTGGTGGGATGGCAACCCTGCCACCCTTCCCATGTGGGGGCAAATGCGCAATAGTTTATGGGGTTGATGGCAGTGAAAACTAGCCCGGGTGGGTTAGGATATTGTTAGGGATCTAGCGAAGATGACATTAGGTAACGTTAAGGTTAGTTAGTGACTGACACCTGTAGTGGGGACGCAGGTAGATTAGCGTGGATGATAATGACGAGGGAGCGCAATAGTTTAAAGGGGCGACTGGGAAGCGCAAGTTTCAGAGGGGAGTAGTTAGATGAGATGATGCTGTGTGAGAGCTGGACAGGTGTGTGGAGCAGTGTATGAGTAGTAAGTGTGTGGATCAGCGCGAATGCGCTTGGGGAGAGAAGGGTGCAGGTGGCACCAGGTGTGAGAGCACAGGTGTGCAAGTGCAGGTGTGTGGAATATATGGAGCAGAGAATGAGTGGTGTGGAGAGAGTTGGAGTAAGTGGTACGGGGTGGTGTGCATGGTGCGAAGGTGTGGATGGGGGAAGAGTGGACCCCTTTCACGAGTACCCGGGGCGGGTAGTGTAAGTGTTAGGTAGAGGGTATAGGTAAATTGTGGTTGGATATTGGCATTTGTGGTGCGGTTGCAGAATGGTATTGTGGATGGGTGCATTAGTGTTGTGGAAATGGCTGGGCGTGTAGCCTGTTAGTGTGTGTAGTTGGTTGGGCACTCCACCACTGTGAGGATGTCGGCCAGGTGAGGCCGCAGGTGGGCTCTGGGAGACGTTAGTGTCAGTGGGGCCCGAGGATCCGGAGGACGGACCCGGGTAGCCCAGTGCCAGAGAGGGCACCGAGTGGGGAGAGCGCCAGAGGGCATTCCCCAGGTAGTTAGGTTAGGGTAAGGAGCAGGTAAGCTCGGAGGCAACTGCAGTGGTGGAAGTGTGCAGGTGGGTAGACCTGCTGGGAGAGCTACACGTCGCGGCCCAGAAATTGTGCGAGGGCACCGGGAGATGAATCGGGGGAGTGAGACCCCAAATTGAAAAGCACCACAGTTTGGTCAATGGGAATTGGTTTTTAGAACCCATAGTGTAAGAGGGCCGATGGTTTGGCAGGGAAAGACCCCGGGTAATGTAAAGTTGTTAAAGTCATTTAGGAAATAGTTAGGATTGATGAACCTGTCGCACCATACGCAGCCACTTACCTGTGGTGATAATGATGACTCCACACCTGTGTTTTCTTTGTTCTGTGTTGCAGGAAATGAGAATTGCTGTGAGGATTTGTGAGACGCATCACGACGTGGATGAGACATTGGGGTGATTCCATCTCTCCCTCCTTAGGAGGGACTGATGATGAGTTGGAGATGGCAAATTGTGATGAGAGGTGGAAATGGCAAATTTGATTGGTTAGGAGGGAGAGAAGACGAATTTGGTTTATGGGAGGAACGGGGAAAACAGTAGGGACGTTGTGGATTTGTAAAGTAGATGTTTATGGGTAGTGTTGTGTTTTGTGGAGACAGTAAGGGGTAAGGGAGGGGCAATGTAGGTTACCTGGTGGGGGGGGGGGGGGGCGTACGGTAGGAACGTACCTGTCTCACCTGGTTCCCATGTGCCCCCAGTGTGCATCATCTTGTATTGCGTGCACTTTTGCGCCCTTACCACCTTACTCACTTGTCTACTTCTTTTGTCTCCCACCTCCGAGGATCTGGCTTTGGGGCAGAGAGAGAGGAGAGAGAGGTGCTGGCTCCGCAGTTGTGGGCCTGCACTTTCGCTGCTTGCTGCCGGGATCGATACACCATATGGACCGCAATTTTTGTGGCCGCCCACCATGGACCGCAGTTCTCTTGCGGGCAAGCACAACCCGTGGATGGACCCCTGGGTCAACGTGGCACCTATGCCATAGAGGTGAACCACTAATAGTTGGCCCCCTGACGGCCACAATTCAGAAATGGACGCGGTTGGCGCCTTTCTTTATGTTTAAAGGAAGCCAGAACACCAAGTGGGCTCCATGAAGGCAAGACCAGCGGCAGAACATCGGCCGGCTGCGACACCACCGGTGATTGTTGAACACTTTATTGGTGCACCGGATGGTGCTGACTGTGTTATGGGGTGGTGCTTTTGGTGCTTGGAAGGGGTGCTCTGCACATTATTAAAGGCCGTAAGGCCACAGAGCACTCGTGGGTTGGTGTATCGATGCTGGCATGCGTGCTCTCTCTATGCATAACATCTGCATGTGCTCCTCCAAAAACAGGTCCTGGATCGTAGTGTAAATATCAGCGTAGTCTTGTGTAAATAATGCTCCCTACCGGCTGTATGTTTAGTTTGAGGATTCTTTCCGCGATTCGGTTATCCTGTGGGTGTGTTTCTGTGAGGAGAAGGGTGCAACGTCGCAGGGGGACATATTTACTCATTTGTGAACATCTGTAAAACTGTCGCACTCAGGGTAGAGTTAATAGTAGAGGGAACTACATCTGAGTGCCACACTAAAGTAGGTAAAAATTTATCAGGTCGGGACGCCCCGAGGTAGAGAAGGGTGCAATGTTGCGGATATGGGATTTGGCCTCCATCCATATCCGCTTGTAAATATTCCCCTATTTCCCCAATACTCCCCAACTATCCCCAATCCCCCATTCCCTAGTCCCATTGTCTGTAAACAACACTCTGTAGCCCCGACCTTCCCCTTTTTCCCCCATTAAATGTCGTGCCCAGGTTCACCGCATCTCACGTAGACAACTATAGGACATCTTGCTAGTTATTCTTAGTCTATGTCAGTTAAGGACTCGTTTCCATTAATTCTGACTCTTCGTTGCACCAGAATGTGATTGTATGGCACCAGTAGTGAGTTTAGGACCTCCCAATACCTCCCCACAATCTCGTCTCCGCATCCTCCCATCATCTGATGGAACTACAACAACAACTACAACAACAGCGGGGGCGGCGCGGCGGCGGCGCGGGGAGTGGGCGTCCTCACTCCGGCTTGGTTAGCCGCCATTGCCCATGTGCTCCGACGGGGTTACCACGAAGGGGCTGACTGTCAGCTCCTCGTCAAGGGCGGAGCCCGGTAACCCCCCGCACCCAATAAGAAGCGGCGGGCCGATTCCATCTGGGGCGGAGCTAACGAGCCGAGGGCGTGTCACTCCCCGCTGGATATACGCAGCCACTTACCGGAGGTGACGTCAGATGCGCCCCCAGCTTGGAGAGAGAAGTCGCCACCTCCGAGCGCTGAATACCTCCCCGCATCTCTGGACCGGACCGCGTTGATTCTGCCCCTGAGCCAAGGTGCACCTTGAGCCATCGACTACCTGCCCTACCTTGCCATCAATCCCTGTGTGAGTCAGTCTTGTCCCGTTTGTCTGTGGTCTGTCGGGGCTAAGATAAGACCGTGTATAAGTGCCTACCTTTCTGTGCTGTACCTCTTGTGCCGTGTAATCTAAAACATTCTGCAAACCCATATTATAACCTCCTCCGGAGGTCTTGAGAACTGTACCCCTGGTGTCGTGTCATTTAACCCAGCCGTTGTGTCCTTTCCTTCATTGATCTAGCGTAGCGCGATTCGGCCAACGTTCGAGTATAATCGGGTAACTTGTGCGAACACGGCGGCCATTCCGCTCGGCCCAGCATAACATCTTAATAAGTCGTGTCCGTAACAATATATATATATATATACAGACTTGGCATTTCATATGGAATTTTTTTTTTGTGGGGGTGAACTTACTTTTCAAGATGACTTTGAACCAAAAGTTCATTGGAATTATGTTGAAATTATTCTAGATTTTGTTAATGTGACCTTTAAAAGAAACAAAAACCACATTTGACATTTCGAAGCAAATAAATTGATCCTTGAAAGTGATGTAAACTGATATCAAACTCAATTCACGGACAGTACTGTGTTAAACTTCTGTTCGTTTTCCAGAAGTATCTCTTTATTTTGCACATTAGCCAAAAAAATTTTTAACAAAAACGAAAGTTAAATTACGACTGGGATTACAGACAGTAAAATTACAGCTCAGTACTTCGTGTAACCTCCACGAGCATTCAGGAGAGCACGTACATGTTGAGGCATGCTGTTCACGAGATTTGCCAAGGTTTGGACAGGAATCGCTTGCCATGCAGTGACAATAGCCTGCTGCAATTCACGCACAGAGGTAGGCTGCTGGTCCAAGTTGTCGATTTGACGCGTTAATTCTGCCCACAAGTTCTCTATCAGATTCATATCCTGGGACATGGCAGGCCACTCCATATGCTCTACACCACGGTCAGCAAGAAAGTGTTGGATTAGGCGAGCACGATGAGGCCGTGCATTGTCATCTTGGAAGACAAAGTTTCCTCGAAAGGCTGCACGAGCAAATGGAAGCAATGTTTCTTCTAGAATGGCCCTGTACTTGAACTGGTTCAGGTCTCCATTCAGAACAACCAGGTCAGTTTTTCCCCCTGCATGAAAAGCAGCCCAAACGGTCACCCCCACCACCTCCAGCTTGGACTCTTGGCACTATACAATCTTCGTTGTAGGCTTCATGCACTTGTCTGCGCCCTCGGACGTGGCCAACTTGACGACAGACCAGAAATCTAGACTCGTCACTGAAGATCACGTGATTCCAGTGTCCTGGCTGCCATTGACGGTGCTCTCTGGCCCACTGCAATCGGCGCTGGAGGTGTTGTCTGGTCAGCCATGGCTTTCTCGGGGGACGCCTGGCACGATAGCCTGCTTGAACCAGTCGTTTGTTGACTAGCCTTCTGGATACAGCACATTTGTCAGTTGCTGCCGCTCAGCCCTAAGCCGATTAGCTGACTTGGTAGGGCCATTACGGACTAACCGGTGCAGCTGGCGATCATCCCTCCTTGTGGTTCTGCGGGAATGTCCTGGCCTCAGTATTGGAGAAGGGACACCCCTCTGAGCATTTCGTTTCAGGATCTTTAACACCTGACCTTGAGTGATGCCATACTGCCGAGCAATAGCACGCTGTTTCATGCAGGAATTTCGTAAAGCCACCACTCCATGACAAACAGCATTGTCGAGTTGGCGGACCATCTCCAGAGGAAGTGACAATAACTTTTGTAGACGGGCAGCAGTTGTTTTCCACTAATACAAAACGCAACAACCCTTATATACCCGATTGTGAAGCCAATCGTCAAATGTACCTGGCCATACATTTTGTCACGCCACCTGTGATATAATCCTGATATTGACTTCTTGCTGCGACAGACAATCAGTGACATGGTTCTTTCAACACAGAAATCACCGAAGCTTAAAAGAAACTCACCAGATTGATATAATGAGTTCAGAAAGTAAACCCAAGTCAAGAAAAAATATGTATTCCATATTAAATGCCAAGTCTATATATATATATATATATATATATATATATATATATAAATATATATATATATATATATATATATATATATATATAATATATATATATAAATAAATGTGTATATACATTGCCTGTCGAAAGTCTACACCCCCTTTCAAAATTTTCACTTTTTGTTGCCTTATCACCTGGAATTAAAATGAATTAAATTAAAGCCGAATGAATTAAAATTAAATTAAAGCCGAATGCCTCAACTCTGTGTTTGCCTCAAAATCCTTAGTCCCAAACCCAGCTCTCTCTGTTCCCACCTTTCCCAGTCGAACCCAACTGCTCCTGAACTCTGTGTCCTTCTCTCCTGACAAGGTGGAGGAGTTTTTGTCAAACCTCGACTCTGATTCTGCAACTGGACCAGACGGCATCAGCCCACGGGTCCTAAAATCCTGCTCTGCCGCTCTATCTCACCCTCTCTCTGTTCTTTTCACCCTATCTTTTGCTCAAGGTCATCTGCCAGCATCCTGGAAATCAGCTAACATTACCGCTTTACACAAAAAAGGTCACAGATCCTTGCAACTACAGACCAATCAGCCTGCTCCCAATTATCAGCAAAGTCATGGAATCCATCATTGCTTCGGATATGAAATCTTTCCTCTTCTCCAATGGCTTGATCTCTGATCATCAATTTGGTTTCAGACCAGGTCACTCTACTCTGGACATGCTGCTTCTGCTGTCTCAACAATGGATGGAGGTCCTCAATGCCAAACAGGAAATCAGAGCTGTCTCCCTTGACATATCACGTGCCTTCGATACGGTCTGGCACCCAGCTCTGCTCACCAAACTCTCCTCCTATGGTATCCATGGAAATCTCCATGCATGGCTTGCGGACTTCCTCTCTGGTCGTAGTCAACGTGTGGCCCTGAATGGATTTCTCTCATCTCCCCTTCCTGTTCAGGCTGGAGTTCCCCAAGGCAGTGTGCTGGGCCCTGTGCTTTTTCTGGTCTTTATCAATGATCTCTCCGACTCTCTGGAAAATCCTCTCTATCTCTTTGCTGATGACTCCACTCTCTGCCGCTCCATTCCTCTTCCCTCAGATCGGCAGTCTGCAGCCTCCTCACTCTCTGAAGACCTGGACAAAATCACAGACTGGTCAAACAAGTGGAACATGTCTTTCAATCCTGACAAATCTCACACTCTTACTATGTCTCTCCGAAAAGATCGACTGGACAACCCTCCCATCTACTTTCTCAACAATCCTCTCCAAGAAGTTCTGTCGCTCAAGCTTTTGGGTCTCACTATCTGCCATGATCTTTCTTGGGAAAACCACATTTCCAAGCTGGCCTCCAAAGCCAGTCGCCGACTGGGCATCCTCCGTCGTGCGAAGTCCTTCCTCGGCACACCTGAGCTCCTCACCACATACAAGGATTTCATCCGCAGCTCAATGGAATACTGTTCTCCCCTATGGGCTGGTGCTCCTGCCTCACACCTGGCTCGGCTTCACGCTGTTGAATCCAAAGCTTTAAAAATCATTGGAATCTCCCGCGATGAAGCTACCTCTGAGGGCCTTTCACTCACTCACCGCAGGCAGGTAGGTGGTCTTTCTGTCTTCTACCGACTCCTCTCCGGCCTTGCTCCCCCAGCTCTCTCTGTGCTCTGTCCCCCAAATATTCCTACAGGTTGCACAAGATCTGCCAGCAACCCTCTGATGGTTAAACTGCCGAAATCTCGGCTCTCTGCTCACCTTCACTCTTTCATTCCTCTTTTCTCCCACCTCTGGAACAAACTCCCACACTCCCTTCAATCCCACTCCTCCCTCCAGGTCTTTAAAACAGCTGTTCACCACCATCTCTTATCTTCCCCCATCCAAAACCTTGATCTTTTCTACCCCCACTAATTCACCCCAGATCCACCTTGTTTGAAATTCCAACTTCTTTCCTGGAAGTCCTGGCAGTGTCCATATGTTTATACCTCTCCCACCCCCCCCCCCCCCCTTCACATGCCTCCCCCCCAAAGCCCTCTCCCTCCCACAGATCTCTCGATGTCTCCATGTCTCTCGGTCCCTGCTCTCAAATGTTGTGTTTGTGTCCTTCCCCCTCTCTCCCCATCTTGTCTGCCGCTCCCGATGTTATTTGTTTTATGTGTCTGTTTGTCTTTCTGTGTGATTAATGTTCGCTCTTTCACGAGCCTCGATCTTGTATACAAAAAAAAAAAAAAAAAAAAAAATCAGACTTTTTCACCTTCATTTACACATCGTAACCCACAACTTAAACAAATTCGACAAATTTCAGAAAATTTATGAAAAATACAAAACTATAATATCTTGGTTGGATAAGTGTCCACAAAAGATTGAATTAGCACTTACATATTGTACTCGTTTCATTTTGATTTCCCGATATTTTATTTCCTTTGTACATAGTAAAGGCTGAATACATATATTTCTTTACTCCACCTCTTCCTTCCTTTTACCATAAACTCGCAGAAGAGACGTTTGCATCTTGTCTTGGCAAAGTATGACATTCGAGGAAATTTCCTGGGCTATGGCAAAGCTGATGGAGGCAAGCTGCAGGTCAGTTCAACTGGTGTGGAACTAGGAGGGTTGCAGTTCTAAAACGAGTTGATGCACCTTCATGGTATAGGATTATAAAATAAATGAGTTCCCTTACAAAGAGCTTCGGCATGGAGGAGGCCGTTAGACCCATCAAATCCTGCACAATTATTAGCACAAGGCTGTAAGTAGCCACAATTGCTGAGGACACAGCTGTGCCGCTGATGCAGCAAACTTTCGAAATTACGTATTTCCTCCCAGATCCACTGTTTCGTCTAAATGCTGAAATTTTTGTTTGAAAGACAATTTGAACCACAGATTTCACACGAGCAATGGCGGATTAAAAATGCCAAGGGGGCACTGAACCAAAAAAGTGGAAGCACACAGTGCATGCGCAAAAGGCCTCATTTAGCATTTGTACATCATTTTGAAAGTCCCATATTTTTCGCTGCTTACATATAAATTGCTGTCCCCTTGGAAAGCCCCCTTGGGGAGAGGGGATATTATTAGTATTAATATTGTTTTGTAATAACATAAGTATTATGCTATTATCATTAGTGTTGTAGTTGCATTTGTTATTAGAAGCAGCTTTGGAAAAATGCCACGATTAGTTATCTTAACATGGATATACATCTTAAAGATTTCGTGCAAGGCAGAAAACCCTCTTGGAGAGGGGGTTCAATTAAGTCGCTGCAACCTTCATCATGTGACATTTAGTCCCCCTGTCAAGTTTTCTTGAGATTGGATAAGTAACGACTGAATATATCGCGGTCAGACAGACAAACAGACAAACACCGAATTGCGTATTTTAGTACGACGATGATGATGTGGTAAGCTTTACCATGATCGTGCTTGATGTATCCAACTAACACTGTGCTATTTATGTTGATCCTTAAAAGCTTTGCTCAGACACTGCATCTCGAATAGATTCTGCATACATCTTTGGAACGACATATCGGCAGATGGTGAGCAAATTTTTATCTCTTACTCCTGAAAGTTTTTGGCACATATGATTTGAATGTAATTAGATCAAACTCAAGATTTTTGAAGAGACGTGTTACTGCACAACAGTCGTCTCACTTACATCAAATCTCACTTGGTTCTGTTTGTGCAGTGCTCAATCAGCATATCGGTTCTGCAAAGCCATTTTCGTGAACCGACATTTTTTGAGCCCTTCTTAGAGTTTGAGCAGAATGGACAGCTATACCTTTATGCACTGCCAGTGCTCAACCTCAACTTGCAAGATTATTTGGGCAACTTTATCAATCATGGTTAGTCCATAACCACAAGCTGTGTTCTTTAAATGTGACCCAGCTTTATTAAATGTTTTTGATTATCAATTTTGCATATCTATTCAGGGTGTCCCAGTAACATGGAACTATACTGAAACGCAAAAGAAACTTACCACCTTTGAAACCTTTAAATATCAACAATAACACTGCGTGTAGTAAATGTGTGAACTTATTTGTGGACAATAGTGTCCTCACTGTCAGACAAAACGGTCACGGATGGTCACTTGAACCTTCATTGGTCACTTCATAGCACAGCTGTTGAACAGCCGTTTTGACTGTCAGTGATTAGCCAAGGGGTACGGGATGATTTTAATGAGCTGCACGTGATGTCTTGATATTGGCTTTAAAAAAGCCAGTGCAAAATGGGCATTTCAATCAACATGCCACGATTGTCAAGGGATCAACGGCAGCGTGCCCTGGGCATGCTGCAAGGCGGACTGAGCTACCGTGAGGTGGCACGTTGCCTTGGCTGTTCACACCATACGATATCGGCCCTGGTGGACAGAGACACCCTCCACAACTCTGCAGATGACAGACCTCGATCAGGGAGGCCAAGAGTCACCACTGCAGGGCAGGACAGGCAGATGGTCCGAAGTCACCTGCGGGATCGATTCCGTCCAGCATCCCGCACTGCGGCAGAAACTCCGGGGCGTGCAAACCCACGGATCTCCAATGATACCGCTGGGCATTAAGATTCCCATCCACAACCACCAGTGGCATCCTGTACCGGCCTGATATGGCGGCCCACACCATCACACTTGGGCCACCCCACCTGTTGGCTTGACGCACACAACAATCGGCATATTGCTCGCCAGTTCTTCTCCAGACACGCTCACGCCCATCAGGACTGTCCACACAGAACCTTGACTCATCGCTGAAAGCGACCTCGTTCCACTGCACCAAGGTCCACCGCTGATGCTGCTGGCACCATCTCTGTCGGTTGCGGCGATGGGCAGCCGTCATCACGGGGCCTCTGTATGGTCTTCTGGCTGTCAGACCATAGTCATGCAGTCGTCTTCGTGCAGTATCATTGGAGATCCGTGGGTTTGCACGCCCCGGAGTTTCTGCCGCAGTGCGGGATGCTGGACGGAATCGATCCCGCAGGTGACTTCGGACCGTCTGCCTGTCCTGCCTTGCAGTGGTGACTCTTGGCCTCCCTGATCGAGGTCTGTCATCTGCAGAGTTGTGGAGGGTGTCTCTGTCCACCAGGGCCGATATCGTCTGGTGTGAACAGCCAAGGCGACGTGCCACCTCACGGTAGCTCAGTCCGCCTTGCAGCATGCCCAGGGCATGCTGCCGTTGATCCCTTGACAATCGTGACATGTTGATTGAAATGCCCATTTTGCACTGGCCTTTTTAAAGCCAATATCAAGACATCACGTGCAGCTCATTAAGATCATCCCGTACCCCTTGGCTAATCACTGACAGTCAAAACGGCTGTTCAACAGCTGTGCTATGAAGTGACCATTGAAGGTTCAAGTGACCATCCGTGACCGTTTTGTCTGACAGTGAGGACACTATTGTCCACAAATAAGTGCACACATTTACTACACGCAGTGTTATTGTTGATATTTAAAGGTTTCAAAGGTGGTAAGTTTCTTTTGTGTTTCAGTATATTTACATATATCTATAATGGAGTGTGTGTGTGTATATATATATATATATGTATATATATATATATATATATATATATATATATATATATATATATATATATATATATATATATATAATATATATATATATATATATATACACATATATATATATATATATATATAGTCGTGGCCAAAAATATTGGCACCCTTGCACTTTTTTCAAATAACTCACAATTTTCTCAAAAAATAAGTTGAAATCGACAAAAGTATTTGGTCTCCACAATTCTTTATTTCACTGTTAATATTACAGAACCTTTGGTTTCGATTCAGAACGTAATATATTGTCGTGTGGCTGACTCAGTTAACACCGAGAGTACGCCACGGATGGATAATCAAGCTTAACGAGGCGTTTCCCAAATCAATGGTGGATCATACGAGAGACGGAATGAAGAATGCCGACTTACCTTTACGGTCCGATGTCTTCACCCTTAGAAAAGAACTCACAAACGAAACGGAGTTAAAGTTGGTTGGGAAAATAAAACAAGGGTTTAAATATCGGGACAGGAAAATAACGCACCGGTAATAACTAAACCTAGGTTGGGACGTCCCCACTCAGACTTCACATACAGCACAAATGGAAGGATGATCGAAAGGAACCGTTGTGTGGTGCGTCTTATCTGTCTATGGATGTGGTCGTCAGGAATTGTCCAGGATGGTCAGCTCCAAGTTGGTGCGCTCCGGTTGGTGTGAACCGCTCGGGCGTTGGCGCGGAAATCCCTCTCTGCACGGTCCGTCCCGCGCCACACAGCACGGCACGCAGGCACCAGGAGCACGAACAACAGGGGAGGATGATCGTCGGCGCTGGTCTCTCCACCAAAGTCCAAAGGCAAGAACAGGTCCAAGCGCAAAAGACGGTAAGAAGGGAGAGAGGCAGAGGTGAAGAGAGAAAATGTCGGTCAGCCAGTGGTTTTGCTAATCGTCTTCTGACGTCACTCTCTATCGCTCCCAATCAGTGCGTCATTTATTGGTGGTCTTTCGCGCCTTCTCACGTCACTGGCGCTTGTCCTTCAATCAGCGCATCACTTGTTGTGGCTCTTTTGCGCCTTCCTCACCGATTGGCCGAGGTGTCATCGGTCAGTGGCCAATCAGTCTGCCGCCTCCTTCCACCTTCCTTCCAACAATCAGTGGCCAGCTTCTTACCCCATGGTGCGATCTTCCCATCAAAACCCTTTTGACCAATCACGTGCGAAGTGGGCATGGCCTCAACCTGCCTTGCACGATGTTTACGTGCTATGGCAGCTGGTGACGTAGCTGACTGCGGCCCCATCGGCGGTGCCCCGATCTGGCTTCCTGCCCGTTCTTCCTGTAAGTCTTATTGTGGCGGAGGGGAATTAATTAATGTGTGCACTAGTGGATCTAGCTAATGCATGTGATGTGCTGCCATACGGGACACAGGTATGATCACCGAGGTTTCACATACAGGGGAATTATCTTAGTCCCTCTTCTACCTATCACGGGAACATCCTCGTATGATCACAGGTACACACTTGATCTGACAAACCGGGCTAACAGGACTTATTACATCGAGATTGTTCTAACTCGACAGACGAAGCATGATACCTACTCAGATCTACCTAAATGTATATATTCCCCTACCCCAAAATTCATGACAATATCCTTTTAAATAAGAAAATAAAAAGAAATGGCATTGACAAAATTAGTGACACGCCAGACTTAATATTTGGTAGCACAGCCTTTGGACAAAATAACTGCAGTCAAGTGCTTCCTATAGCCATGAATGAGCTTCCTACACCTCTCTACTGGCAGTTTGGCCCACTCTTCTTGTGCAAACTGCTCCAGATCTCCCAGATTTGAAGGGTGCCTTCTCCCAACTCCTGTTTTCAGATCTCGCCACAGGTGCTCAATGGGATTTAGATCTGGACTCATTGCTGGCCACTTCAGAACAGTCCAGCGTTTTGTCTTGAACCATTCCTGGGTGCTTTTTGAAGTGTGTTTGGGGTCATTGTCCTGCTGCAAGACCCATGACCTTCGACAGATTCCCAGCTTTCTGACACTGGGTTGAACATTGTGCTCCAAAATGCCTTGTTAATCTCCTGATTTCATGATGCCATGCACACATTCAAGGCACCCAGTGCCAGAGGCAGCATAGCAACCCCAAAACATCACTGAACCTCCTCCATGTTTGACTGTATGGAAGGTGTTCTTTTCTTTGAAGGCTTCATTTTGTTTTCTGTAAACATAGAGATGATGTGCTTTACATAAAAGCTCTAATTTGCTCTCATCTGTCCACAGGTCATTCTCCCAGAAGGATTTTGGCTTGTTCAGATGTGCTTTGGAAAACTCCAGTCGGGTTTTCTTATGTCTCTCTCAGCAGTGGGGTACTCCTGGGTCTCCTACCATAGAGCCCCCTTTCATTGAGTTGGCGACAGATGATGCGAGTTGAAACTGTCGTACCTTGTGTCTGAAGGTCAGCTTGAATCTTTTTGGCAGTTGATTGAGATGCTTTCTCCAACATTCTAACAATCCTTCGCTGCAACCTTCAATCAAGTTTTCTCTTGCGGCCACGTCCAGGAAGGTTGGCTACAGTGCCATGGGCCTTAAACTTTGGCCTTAAAAACATGGGCCTTAAACATCAAGGTCTCTGGAGATGGACTTGTAGCCTTGAGATTGTCCATGATTGGCTACATTCTTGTGTCTGACCTCCTCAGACAGTTCTCTGGTTTTCTTTCTTTTCTCCATGCTCATTGCGGTACACACAGTGATGCAAAACAGCAGAATGACTCCTTTTGTCCATTCAAACTGGTTGAGTGAGTGATTTATATATTGCAGGCACCATAGGTGAGTTCAATTCCAAAGTAAAGGAGAAACACCTGCTTGAAATCTAATTATTTCTAACAACTTCTAAAAGGTGCCAATAATATTGTTACGGACCGCGGACAAGATGTTGTTTGGCCGAGCGGATGGCCCGCGGCCCTAACAGTTACCCCGACTAACCCGATTCCCGAACGTTGGCCGGATTGCGCCACAGGTATTCAATAGGGAAAAGGCAAAGGCAACACGGATGTGAAGAAGAAGAAGAAGACAAAAAGGTTGGAAATACTACTAAATTTATTCCTACTATTTACATGCTCAAAGTAACCAAGGAGAAGGAAGGATAATAAAATAATATACAGAAGAATCAGAGACACAGTGCAATTATTAGCTTACCTACAGTCTTAATTAAACCCAGGGACAGAACAAACAAAGACAGACTCACGTGGGGAATGATGATAGGAATGGCAGGAGGTGGATGGCTGGAGGGGGGGGGAAGGTTCAGCTGGACCCGCAGCACGGTCGGGTCGGGGATTAGCAGCCGCCGCCCCTTTCTCGATCGGCGCGTTTAGCAGCCGCCGTTCCTTCGCGGCCCCGTTCGAAACTGCCGTCAAGGCCCCGAAGCTGCTGTGGCTGAAGCTGCTGTGGCTGCTGCTGCTGTGGCTGAAGCTGCTGTGGCTGAACTTGCGGTGGCTGGAGCTGCTCTTTCCGGGATCCCTTACTCAACTCTTCTCAACTCAACTCAACTCTTCTCGTACTCAACTCCTGCTCAGTCCAACCACACACTCGGTTCTTGCGCGCGCGCTTTTATAGCGCCTCAGGCAATCAAGCCGCCGGCCTTCAGGACACGCCCCTCGGTGAGCTCGCTTCGGCCCTGATTGATTAGTGGGCACAGGCCCTCTGACTCCACCCTTGATGACGATGGGCGGGCACGCCCTTCTTCCCCGAGCTGAGCACATGCTTAATGGCGGCTATTGTAGTTGGCAATAGAAGTTTTGGGAGTGGGAATGGGGCATGAAAGGGAATCTATCTTATTTCACTTGGTGCAATGGAGTGTCATCTTAATGGAAGACAAGGCCTTACCCTAATACACATAATAAGGAAATAAACTACTGAACAGGGATATTATGGTGTCCTTCATGTATGATTTATGGAACTAACTACGGGAATGCCCTTTGACCTTTATACAACACTGGAGTAAGGAGGGCGATATTTTAACAACAATTTACACAATAACAACAACAAAAAAACCATTCTCATATCCACAACAATATTGTCTGGGCCATTTTAGGATTTCTGTGTAGAATAAGCTTATATTTAGTAATTGTTTCAGCTTTTTTTTGGTTCCACTGCAAACCAAAGAAATACAAATGTGGATACCAAAATAGTCTTTAATTTCAACAATTTTCTGGAAGAAATGGTGCTATTTGAAAAAAATGCAAGGGTGCCAATATTTTTGGCCACGACTCTATATATATATATATATATATATATATATATATATATATATATATATATATCATATATATATATATATATATATATATATATATATATATATATACACACACATCATTATATATATATATATCATTATATATATATATCATTATATATATATATCATTATATATATATAATATAATTATATATATATATCATTATATATATATATATATAATATATATATATATATATATATATATATATATATATATATATACATATATATATATATATATATATATATATATATATATATATATATATATATATATATATATATAATTTTATATATATAATTTTATATATATACTGTATATATAAATACTCCAATCAAGTTGTAGAGACATCTCAAGTATGATCAAAGGAAATTGGATGCACCTGAGCTCAATTTGGACTGTCATAGCAAAGGGGTTGAATAGTTATTGACTGAAGATATTTCAGCTTTTCACTTTTAATTGATTTGTAAAAAATTGTTATAGAGTTTTTTGACATTATGGGGTATTACATGCAGATCAATGACAAAAAAAAAATCTCAATTTAATCCATTTTCAATTCAGACTGTAACAACAAAATGTGAAAAAGTCAAGGGGTGTGAATACTTTCTGAAGGTACTGTCAATTAATAAGTTAATTCCATATCGAATTATAGATATGCACGCATTAGCATCTCACTCATCACAATACACGGCCTAATCGGCACTCATAAATAATTTCTGACAAGCATCCATAATGGCTGAACTGATATTAAGAATTGTGATTTTTTTTTGGAACCTACATTGTACTGTTCGTTCTATAAAGTTTAAATTTTCTTCTTAAAACGGGACTGTCCGCTAAAGTGAACGTGTTGCAACAAAATTTATTGTATTGTGAGTTTGTTGAGCTGGGACTCTGAGGTACTTGTATGAAGAACATTAATTTTATGCTTAGTTTGAGTTTTAGTCTTATTTTCAGCGCGATACCTTATCAAGATAATAACAACAAAGACAGCAGTGTTATTCGGCCATAAATAAGCCATGGATGTGGACCTGCACTCGTGGAAAGATATAAACTGACGCTCTCCTTCATATGCGTAGGAAGTGATCGACGCCGTTGGGTGCTCATGCGCAGATTTCTGCTTGTGGACGCTGTTTGGGGCCTCGGGGTCCCTTCGTCTCGTCTTCTCCGTTTCGCAAGCTCTCTCTCAATCTTGTGAGTATAGACTCAACACAACTGTGTCCACTGTTTTATTGCAACCTGGAACTCCATGTGCATTTGTGCAGAAAGTTTATTGTAATGATATAATGCCCGATCATAATTGGCCAAAATGCAACAAATTTTGATTCGTAAGCAGGGGAAGAAAATACAGGAGTGGACATGTAGGGATGGCATCCTTCCATCTTCGTGAGACGGTGGGTTTGCAGTGGCCACAGGTGGTTTCTTCACCTTGAACTGCATTTACTGCAGCATGCAATGGATTAAGAGCCCAGTTCTGGATTTACATGCCTTCCCAAAGATCACATTTTTGTTCTTCAGGTGGTAGACTTTGGTTGGCACTCTGCTTCCTGTGCTCATGCTTTATTTGAAGTTAGTGGAGCCATTTCACATCATGGATTATTGTTCCAGCCCAGAGCTTTTGTGAGCGGTTTTCCCATGCATGCTTCCTCGGTTTTCCAAAGGTGGTGGTTGTCTCCCACTGTGGATATTTAGCTCCTCGTAGAGTGACAGGTGGTCTGTCACTGTGTAACCAAGGTAACAGAACCTGTTCATCACCTCAAATGGAGTGCTATTGAGGATGATCAATGGTTCTTCTGACACCTTGCCACATGAAAGCAGTTTTCTTGGTGCTGATGATCAGAGGGCATTGAGCATGCATGGGAGGGTCAGTCTCTGAGGTTTTGTTCCCGAGGTTTATTTGTGGGTAACGAGTGTGGCATCATCTGCAAACAGTATCTCTCTGATCATGATCCGACTCTGCTTGGTCTTGGCTCTTTGGTGGCACGAATTGCATAATCTGCTGTCAGACCTGGTGTGCAGGTAGATCCCTTTTGCATCAGCATCATTAGTCTCGTTTACAAGAATAGAAAAGAAGATGCCAAAAATTGTAGCTGCAAGAACACAACACCGTTTTACTACACTCTTGATTGCAAAGTTATCAGGCGAAGACCCATCAAGTACAACAGTGTTGTGCATGTTCCCACTGAAGGAGTGGATCGAACTCTTCATAATAGCAACTTCATAGGGCATCCGATCTTTTGTAGAAACCGTTCAGCTGACTGTGTCAAATGGATTGGTAAGATTGATGAAAGCAAAGAAGTGGCTTGCCTTGTTTTCTGCATTTTTCCTGAAGTTGCCAGAGGGAGAAGATCATGTCCACAGTTTATCTGTCTGCATGGAAACTACGTTGTTCCTCTGAATATACCAGATCGGCAATTTGTTGGATTATTTTTAGGATCAGTCTGGCGAAGGCCTGCCCTATGATGCCGAGGAGGAAAATTCCATGGTAGTTGTTGCTTTTCCATCGTGGTATAATTAAACCAGCTTGATAGTCAAGATTTTGAATGACAATGCCAGCCTGTTTGGACATGACTGGACAGCATTTCTTCACAGTACCAATGATAGATCTTCATGATTTGCTCTTCGCTCCAAGACGAAGAGTAAATTACAATAACCAAACAAGAAAGAGCAATCAGAGATTGCAAACCCTCGCCAGGATGTATTTTCAGTGGTTTTTAAGGCTTTTGTGTTAAAACAAATATGGCGGCCGAACCACGTGACCGATGACGTCATCATTTTTTTTTCTCCACCAGTTTGTGCCGACATGGTGCTCATGAAATTTCATCTTGATAGGATGAAGTTTTGTACTTGTCGAATTATGACGTCATAATGGAGGCATCTATGACAGCTTCATCAACATATTTTATTCCCCATGGAGAGTTCTTTACAATGATCCATGTCTATTTTTTTCTATTCAGCGCTTTCGGAGATATAGAGGTGCAAAGTTTTTCGGTTTTACCAAGATGGCGGCCGAACCACGTGACCTATGACGTCATAATTATCATTAAAATTCTGCAGGTTGCACCTGTGGTGAAAATTTCATGTCAATCGGACCAACATTTGCAGAGAAAATCATATTTATTCTGTGTGGACAAACAAACAAACAAACAACAAACAAACAGACAAACAAACGGACTCAAATGCAATACCCTCTCCTCAGGCGAGGGTAATAATCACATGTAATCTCTGCAAATCATTGTGGTTTTCAACTACCGGTAAACACATTTTTTTGTGCCTGAATTGATTTTGCATTGTAGTTATTAAATAATTAAATTGATGTCAATGGTATTCCAACAGGAGCGACGATAATTTTTTCCAGAACATGACATTGGCAATAATGAAAAGTGTCATTATACATCATTCACCCAAACATAACACAAATGGTATTGGAAATACTTCGGGAAATGATCCAAGAAGAAACCAGTCGTTCGGGAGAACAGATGCATCTTCAATAATAAGTGTCACAACCGTCTGTACAAGCCACTCGCAAATTCGGTCTGTTGACGAGGCTCATCTGCTTCGGTCGCTGAGTAACTTTCAACAGGGATTTTGAAAAACTATGAGCCTGGGTCTCAATGGGCCTGGGTCTCAATGGGCCTGGGTCTCAATGGGTTGAAAAACTATGGGCCTGGGTCTCAATGGGCCTGGGTCTCAATGGGCCTGGGTCTCAATGGGCCTGGGTCTCAATGGGTTGAAAAACTATGGGCCTGGGTCTCAATGGGCCTGGGTCTCAATGGGTTGAAAAACTATGGGCCTGGGTCTCAATGGGCCTGGGTCTCAATGGGCCTGGGTCTCAATGGGTTGAAAAACTATGGGCCTGGGTCTCAATGGGCCTGGGTCTCAATGGGCCTGGGTCTCAATGGGTTGAAAAACTATGGGCCTGGGTCTCAATGGGCCTGGGTCTCAATGGGCCTGGGTCTCAATGGGCCTGGGTCTCAATGGGCCTGGGTCTCAATGGGTTGAAAAACTATGGGCCTGGGTCTCAATGAACCCCGCTAGAAAGGGCATGGTTGATGAAATTGGGACAGTTAATGCTGGGCGGGGTTACTTTCCTTACTGTAAAAAGGTTTACAGAAATTTAAAACAATGCTCCCATATCCATTTCATCCATTAATACTATTTTGACGGTGCATTTTAAGTAGCATTAGAATCCCAAACTTTTCTTTACTTCAAAATCTTAGCAAGACTTCTGCCTCAATCCAAAGCCAATTTCCTGAACCGACGTTTGTTTGCTTCATTTGGATGGCGGCTCGTCATTGAAGAGCGACTTTAAAAGGTTCTGATTATATTCTTTACTACTTTTTGCAGGTTGATGATTACATTTTTTCAGTTAGGTGAAGAAGAAAGTGTGTTCTTAGTGGAAGAAAGTGTGTTCTTGGCTGTTTTTGTTTAAAGACATTTTTGGGCCAAATTTCCTGAATCTACTTTCTTCTTTAATCCGCAGCTGCTGGATCTCTATGTACAGTATCACCTATTATGGGACACCCTGTGCAAACAGCTATTTTTATTCCGTTCCCTTTAATACATATTTTTGCCCAGGTAACTGTGGCCATGTTTGGTGTAGTTGCTGTCATGTTTTGGATCTTGCAGCGTTACATTGGTGCCAGGCGAAACATTGGGCAGGATTTTACCTCCACTGCTCTCATTGCGATACTCAGAGGTTGATCTTGAGACAGCAGGACCTGATTCCATGGTGCAGGCAAGCCAATACAATGCTTCAGAATACCATTCTTTTTCCACAACTGTTTAGGAGGGATTACCTTTGATGTACAAGGATGTTTTACCAATGAAGTGAGTGTCCATTTTACCCTTGAGTTATGTTTAAAATGATGGATATGTAACATCTGCGAGTGGTTGTTAAAATTCCACATCCTGGTGTCTTTCACAAAAACGAGGCGATTGTCGTCAGACATGACAAGAAGAGTTATCTCTGAAGTTAAAAACACTACACAATCAAGGTGCAACATCAACATATTCTTATATGAGACATAAAACTGCTATGGTTAAATTATACAACTCTGTCGAACTGTTTGAACTGTGCTTGAGGTCAATTTGGGACGCAATATGAAAGTTAGACACCCTATTAAAGTTAAAGTTAGACACGCTATCTTAAAGTTGATCAGCACACGGAAACACTAAAGCACAAAATACACACACACACACACACACACACACACACACACACACACACACACACACACACACAGTTACATTTCTGGGAACCGGTCCCTGGGGTAGAGGGACATCCACGCAAGTAGGTTCCTGAGATAGTTATATCGTTAATAATTGTGTTTATATAGCCCCGTCCCAGGTTTAATGGGAAACGGGAGATATGCATTTGCGAGGGCTATAGAGAGGTATTCTTCCTCCTTCCCTCCCAACCCCCCACTGCATTGCCACAAGTACCACCGACCATATACCCAAAACCCACAGACATATAGGGGTTGGCGGGAGAACCTGTTAAGGCTAAGGCGTTGGCAGATCTGCAGCTGCTGGACATTGCCAACTCCAGCGCTGCTTATCAGCAGAGGAAGGCGGGGGGTGGTGGGGGGGGGGGGGGGGGAAGAGAGGAGGGGAGTGAGGCGGAGCGTCTGGAGGCACACCAATAAAGACGCTCTGTGTGTGGTCAGTTGTGAGGATCTGAACTTCTTCCTGTCTAATTTCCTCAGAGCATTTCTGATGGGCCCATGTCATACATGTTAGACAAGTAAGTAAGATTGCAGAAGGGTTTAAGTGTTAAAGAGATTAAGCATTTGCAGAATTCTCTGACCATTGTAAATTTAAACTGTGCCTTTTACTTTTTCATTGTACTGATTGTGTGTGATTTTGCATTGTGCTTCTTGATCCTTGTAAATACTTCTTGAAATTTGGGTAAACAGTTGTTTCCAGCCTGCCTGTTTCATCTCTTTCCTATTGACTCGGTTAAGGTGCATTAATAGGAGTTCGTGACATTACACCCCAACCGATTGGCTCAATAAAATAGCTGATATGTATCTGGCAGCTCTGCTCAGCGGCCGCTCATCAAGTAGATAATCAGATACATATCGAGAGTATTATCCCGGGTTAGGTAGTCAATTTGTGGTTGACCAGGTGTGGTTGACCTGATCAACCCCAGGTAAATGGTCTGTTGACAGGGGACCCTGGGAGATTTGGCCGTCCGATTGGCATTCGTGGTTGATTAACAACCCGCTGGACCGCGGAGTTATCCGTAGCCGGTGGCTTCAGCACCGGGACTTCGGGAGGAGTCTGAGAAGTCCCCTTATGGTGAACCCCAAGACCCGGGTCCATAACAATATACCGTACAGTCGTGGCCAAAAATATTGGCACCCTTGAACTTTTTTCAAATCATGCACCATTTCTTCCAGAAAATTGTTGAAATGTAAAAAATCTTTTGGTATCCACATCTATGTATTTCTTTGCATTGCAGGAGAAAAAAAATAAACAAAGCTGAAAAAAATTACTAAATCTTAGCTTATTCCACACAGAAATCCTAAAATGACCCAGACAATATTATTGGCACCTTTTAGAAGTTGTTAGAAATAATTAGATTTCAAGCAGGTGATTCTCCTTTACTTTGGAATTGAACTCACCTGTGGTGAGTTGCAGTTGCCCGCAATATTTTAAAAATCACTCATTCAACCAGTTTGAACAGAGAAAATGAGTCATTCTGCTGTTTTGTCACTGTGTGTACTGCAATGAGCAGGGAGAAAAGAAAGAAAACCAGAGAATTGTCTGAGGAGGTCAGACACAATATTATAGCCAAGCATGGACAATCTCAAGGCTACAAGTCGATTCCCAGAGACCTTGATGTTCCTGTGTCCACTGTACGCAATGTTATCAGGAAGTTTAAGGCCCATGGCACTGTAACCAACCTCCCTGGATGTGGCCGCAAGAGAAAACTTGATCGAAGATTGCAGCGAAGGATTGTTAAAATGGTGGAGAAAGTACCTTGATCAACTGCCAAACAGATTCAAGCTGACCTTCAGACACAAGGTACGACAGTTTCAACTTGCACCATCTGTCACCAACTCAATAAAAGGGGGTTATATGGTAGAAGGACCCCACTGCTGCTGAGAAAGACATAAGAAAGCCCGACTGGAGTTTGCCAAAACATACCTGAACAAGCCCAAATCCTTCTGGGAGAATGTCCTGTGGACAGATGAGACCAAATGAGAGATTTTTTGTAAAGCACATCATCTCTATGTTTACAGAAAACTAAATGAAGCCTTCAAAGAAAAGAACACCTTCCCTACAGTCAAACATGGAAGAGGTTCAGTGATGGTTTGGGGTTGCTGTGCTGTCTCTGGCACTGGTTACCTTGAATGTGTGCATGGGATCATGAAATCAGGAGATTACCAAGGCATTTTGGAGCGCAATGTTCAACCCAGTGTCAGAAATCTGGGTCTCTGTCGAAGGTCATGGGTGTTGCAGCAGGACTTATAAAAGCACCCAGTAATGGTTCAAGATAAAACGCTGGACTGTTCTGAAGTGGCCAGCAAAGAGTCCAGATCTAAATCCCATTGAACACCTGTTGGGAGATCTGAAAACAGCATTTGGGAGAAGGTACCCTTCAAATCTGAGAGATCTGGAGCAGTTTGCACAAGAAGAGTGGGCCAAACTGCCAGTAGAGAGGCAGAGGAAGCTCATTCATGGCTATAGTAAGTGCTTGACTGCAGTTATTTTGTCCAAAGGCAAAACTACCAAATATTAAGTCTAGGTTGTCAATAATTTTGTCAATGCCATTTCTTTTTATTTTCTGATTTAAAAGGATATATTAAGTTCTGAATCAAAAACAAAGTTTCTGTAATATTAACAGTGAAATAAAGAATTGTGGAGACCAAATACTTTTGTCAATTTCAACTTATTTTTTGGAGAAAATTGTGAGTTATTTGAAAAAAGTGCAAGGGTGCCAATATTTTTGGCCACGACTGTATATATATATATATTCACGCACACATATTCACATACACACACACATACAAACACATACACACTACAACTTCCATGTCACCATACTTTGCTAATACCTGTTGTGAATTTCACATTATATTTTTAAGATTACCTATTGTGAAATTTGTGATTGTTTTAAAATAACCTCTTAAAATATATTCAACAAAAATGTTGTTTTTTGTTGAAACGATGATATGATATAATCTATGCATTTATACTCCTGTTTCCTCCAGGTATCCTTTTCGGTCGATTATGCAATGAAGCAAGATGAGAACCAGCGTCAAACAGATGTAACTGATTTTGTTAAACCTTACCACTTGCACAAATATTAGTGATCAAACCAGATTTTTCTGATTCATACTGGAGAAATAAGTTGCATTTATGATTTTAAAAATATGATGCTTCTTTCAATAACTTAATATTGAATATCAGGACTTCATATCATATAACTCCATTCCCTCACAAATATCACTGAAAGCAAATATAGGAAACACTGGAAATTTTGTATTGTGTATTACTAAAAGAAGAAGTGTGTGTGTGTGTGTGTGTGTGTGTGTGTGTGTGTGTGTGTGTGTGTGTGTGTGTGTGTGTGTGTGTGTGTGTGTGTGTGTGTGTGTGTGTGTGTGTCACACACTTCATTCTAAAGAGTTTCTCCTGTCGTAGAATAATAAAATGGCACAGTTGGAAATCTAATAATCAATTTACTTCAAACAAAAATTCGTGTCTGTTTAATCACAAAAAAATACTGTGTTAAAATCCTGTTTTTCCATGGGGAAGAGGAAGAAGCAGGTTCCAATAATACTACAGAAGGGACCTTATAGAATAGAGCGTGATGGACACGGAAGGAGCATGGCGTCATAATTCGACAAGTGCAAAACTTCATCCGATCAGGATGAAATTTCTTGAGCATCATCTAGGGATAAATTGATGGAGAAAAGAAAACTAATGACAATTGGTCACGTGGTTCGACCGCCATATTTGTTTAAGTGAAAATCCTTTAAAACCACAAAAAATCCATTTTCTCTGAAACGACTGAACAGATCGAGGCCAAACTTTACATGCATGACCGCATACCCATGACGAACAAAAAGTTTGGGGTCTGTGACATTGTAGGTCACATCGTTTGGGAGCTATGATTTTTTGAAGCATAAACCTTGAAAACTTCCTCCATCATTTTTGAATACAACAACACACAACAACAACATGCATTTTAAGGCCATTTTCCCTGCTAGAGCAGCGGTTAGCCTTGCGGTCCCCATGACAATCTTCTTCATTTCTCCATTTTGAATAAAGAGTGGAAACTTCAGAAATTTGTTCTGCATGTCTGGATGCTAAAATTGTCATTTAGAATTTGCGATAGGTCACATGATTTGGCCGCGATAAATAATTCAACGGCATTGTTAAAAACATTGTATCTAATGAACCGCTTCATTGATCGACATGAAACTTTAAAGGAATGTCGAAGGGGTCAAGTGGAATAAGAGTATAAAATTTCAACATGATTGGTGTTTCGGTTTGGCAGCCATAAATAATTGGAAATATATATTTTTTAATTCTCTTGAACCATTTGATTGATCAATGTGAAACTTTCAACTAATGTAGATGTCGTCAAGTGGAATAAGTGTTTAAAAATTCAACCTGATTGATTGTACGGTCTGTTAGGTAGCAGTTGTTATTGTGTGAATTAGAAAAAACTACATTTCATCTTCTCCACCTAAGTGACTTTTCGGTGTATCTTTAATTATGATATAAAGTGGAGTTGTATGAAAGCAAGGTTGTATTAACGCAGGGTTGTATCAAATCTTGTCCGATGAAAGCAGCGTTGTATCAAAGCGTGTCCGATTAAAGCAAGGTTTTATTAACGCAGGGTTGTATCAAATCTTGTCCGATGAAAGCGGGGTTGTATCAAAGCGTGTCCGATTAAAGCGGGGTTGTATCAAAGCGGGGTTGTATCAAATTGTGGCTGTATCTAAGCAGGGTTGTATCAAAGCGGGGTTGTATCAAAGCGTGTCCGATTAAAGTGGGGTTGCATCAAAGCGGGGTTGTATGAAAGTGGGGTTGCATCAAAGCGGGGTTGTATGAAAGTGGGGTTGTATCAAAGCGGGAATGCAGGGGAAATCGGTTATCACTGCCAGCAGTTATAAAGCGGCAGTTCTAGTTTCTTTTCAAATCTTAGAAACAGAGTTCAGAATTTGCCAAATTTAGCCCAAAATTTCAGCAATTATTTTTCAAATCTCAGAAACCACCAGCCAAATCCAGACCAAAATTGCCACGAGGCATCAGGATTAGGACAATGCCTTGATCTTAAGTTGTGCTCCCCATGGCCGTATCGCCCTCGGAAAGGAGCCCACGTGCCTCCTCCCCGAATCCTTCATTTTCACTCAAATGCCTTCTGCTCCCCAAACTATGTGGCAGATTCAAACCAAATCTGATAGGATGCATCAGGACAGATAGGTCTTCTTGGGTTTTGCTCCTCATCCAGATCCGCCTCCTCAAAGGAGGTCCTAAATTCGGATAATTTTTTCCAAATCTTATCCTCTGAAACTCACTACGAGATTCAAACAAACTCCCTTAGAGGCTTTAGGACCAGGCCCAGATCTAAAGTTGTGCTCCACATAAGCACAGGCTCCTGCACAACTGGCACCATGGGGTCCGTCTGCCCTGTAATCCGCCATTTTCACTGAAATATCCTCTCCATAACGACGATACAAAATTGAACCAAGTTTAACAGGATTCATCAGGGCAGCAGGTTGTTCTCAATTTGTACTTCTCTGGATCCCCCATGGTGCCAAATTCAGTTACGGCATTCAAAACTGGGCTTTGGTAAAATCCAATTTTTATACCTTTGGTAAAAAAATTTTTGGTAAAATCCAATTAGTACCCCATTAACCAAAGTCGATTCTGTTCAAACAGTCACCACCCGATCACACTTTATTGGCCCTGTCCCCAGGCACCCTGACTGTTGGGGAAAATAACTGTCAGCCAACCCCACGGGGCTATTTATTACCCTTGCCAGAGGAGAGGGTATTGCATTTGAGTCAGTTTGTTTGTCTGTTTGCCCGCACAGAATAAATATGATTTTCTTTGCAACCGTTGGTCCAATTGACAGGAAATTTTCACCATAGGTACGCCTCCTCCTGTAGATTTTTAAAATGATAATTATGACGTCATAGGTCACGTGGTGCGGGCGCCATATTGGAAAAACCGAAAATCTTTGCACCTCTATCTCCGAAAGCGCTGCATAGAAAAAAAATTGAGACATGGCTCATTGTAAAGATCTCTCCATGGGGAATAACATATGTTAATGATGATGTCATAGGTGCCTCCATTATGACGTCATAATTCGACAAGTACAAAACTTCATCTGATCAAGATGAAATTTGTTGAGCGTCATCTAGGGATAAATCGGTGAAGAAGAAAAAAATGATGACGTCATGGGTCACGTGGTTCGGCCGCCATATTTGTTTTAACACAAAAATCTTAAAAACCACGTCCTGGCGAGGGTCTGCAATCTCTGATTGCTCATTCTTGTTTTGATTTGTAAAATATGCCTAAATGATGCTTTGTGCCATTTTGTGGGAACAGGTGCTTAATGGAAGGATTTCTACAACAGAAATTTCATTTTCTGTTGTCATTTATACAAGAGCAGCCATAAATAAATGTGAATAATAAGTATACCATTTTACCTTTTCCATGCATTTTCCACTGCTATTCTCTTTATTTTATATTCTTCTAGATCGCACTGGCAGTGCTTGGCAGCCTGGCTGTCCTGCATGCTCTTCAAAAGACAGTGTCCTGGCGAAGGCGCCAGGGATTGCATCTCCTTGACCTGCCGGTGTGTATGGTTGTTGTCCCATGATGACCATGTGTGGAATGTCATTGAATCTGGAATACTGTACCAACATGGTTATTCTTTGCTGGGAAGATCAGCCACAACAACATTACTATGCCACAAGTGCTTTAGTGCAGTTTACATACGTTGTGTTGTTGAGGAATCGCTTTGCCGTGTTGTGAATGGTTTCCAGCCCTTGTCACTGCTTCCTCTTGTACCATACAGTCGGTGTTGAACTTTCTTATCTTCTTTGCTGGTTTACTAGCCAATGTATTCTTCCTTGTGACATTTGGCACTGGATTGTACTGGATCATCTTCTACAAGGTGAGTTGATGACAAACCCTCGGTGGGACAGTAGGGTCACCATACATCGTAATAATGCTGTGGGTTCAGCTATAAGCTGCTTTCCCACATTGGAAAGCAGAATCCGCTTTAAAAACGTCTTATTATAATACTTTATTCAATGTTTTACGACTTTGATACAATTTACAGTTATGAGGGTCTGAGTACAACAGTATTGGAAATCTCCATTGGCCATCGCCAAAGCCCTGACTTAAACCCAATCAAAACTCTCTATGATGTCTTGCATTTTCCGTTAACTGCCAGTCAGCAAACTACAACCCAGCACTGAACATGCACTTGCTCTGATGTAATATTGCACAGTGGTACACCAAATCACTACCAAAATTGGGTATGACATATTGTGGACAAACATCATTATTTCACATGGAATAAATGGCTGCAAATGATTGTTCCTTATGGTCATGGAAAAACACGTCAGTGCATTGGCTTTGCATGAAGACAACATATTTGCTGCTTTTAATTCTCTCAAACATAAGCCTTAAAAAGTACTTTTGGTTACAGTATCTAATGCTCATACAGCATCTTTCAAATATATTGACGATAAGAGATATCGGTGCACTTTATCTACACCAGCAATGATGGCAATACACTATGGACAAACAAGTGGTTTATTTTGGGATTTCAAACTGGAGTTATAGCATCGTACGAGGCAAATGCTTAGGTGGGAATATTATTACGTTTGTGGGGGGTGGGGGTGGGGGGGTAGACAATGATTACCTTCGAGCCAGGTAGAATTGTATAGGTAGTATGCCCTGACTGTTGTGAAGAAGAGGAAACCCCATGTAGCATAAGTAGGAAATTAGTTTAGAGCGGATGTCGTGTAAACGCGTATCTTCGTTCCCATGACGAGGGGTGGGTTTATGTTAATTAGTTAGGGATTATGGGTAATTAATCCCCTGTATGTAATAGCCTCTGTTAATTTTCCTCTGTTCCTTATGACAATGCAGCACACACACACATAGCAAGAAATCGCGCATTTATAATACTAAATAAAAGTGACCGGAACAAGACATTGAACAATACCACTGGTGCCGCCAGCAGCCACATCACTACATCAAGCAGGCAGGCCCATAAGGCCATGCCCCGAAGAGCAGCGATTGGTCAGGACACAAGGTTGGTCAGGATGAGATGGCACTAGCTGATAGGAGCGGACATGCAGACGGGATCGGATGACGTCAGAGCCTTGAGTACAAAGGAGTTGGAGGGCAGCCATTTTCTCTCATTTTTCTGGGTTTGGTGGCGACATTTTGTCTCTTTGGTTCAGTCGCTCTCTCCGGGCTGGCCTCCATAGCGAACGGTCACATATACGGTGCGCTCTTGAGCGAGGGACATTCATTGAGAACGGTCACGATTTTATATATCTCTCTGCTTCGGGATTTCAGAACAAACGGCCGAAGTTCACGAGCGCTCTTGGCTTTCTCTCGGCTTGTGGACCAAAGCTCTTGCGTTGGAACATTGGTGGCATTGGTGCCATGCAGCCACAGTTCATAGCGCTCTTGCGCTGGAAGATGTGGGTGCTGGTGAGGCGGACGATGAGGACGAGTGCGGCTGAGTGAAAGAGGGCGCACTGAGGCCTACTTCCCGCCAGGGCCTGTGCCGCTTGGGGCCTGGAAGATTCCCGACGGGGGTTCAGGAGACGCTCAGAGCTAAGTGCCTAGTTGAGAAAGACACACACACACACATTTATTTTCCACATTTATTTTTCCCTTTGTGTGTATACGGGTCTGTATGGGGACGTCCCATTTAAGAATCTTATTTTTATTGTGCATTCCTTGATACCGGCATTTCTTCAATAAAGCCGGTATTTTTGTACATTTTAATGCCGTGTTGGTTTGAGTTGATTATTGCAGGTCGAAGACATCCGGTGGACCTGTGCAGGTAAGCGCTCGTGGCCCTTCCCCCACTCCTTGCCCTTGCATATAAAGAAGGAAGGTCCGAAGGAAGCCATTGGATTGAACGCCTCGGAGTTCAAGCTCGTTTGGTCATGTGTCGCCCTGCGGTGTTCACAACAGGGCAGACACATGACAATATCTTACAGGCTGATCTACAGTACCATATATGAGCACATGCCTCAAAATTGATGTCCTATGTACAACTAGATGAAAATGAATAAATAAGATAGTCCATTAGCTTTCAGCTACTCTTCATATTATGGATTGTTTGACCATGTGCTTATTTATATTCTGTTTCTGCTTGTTTGCCTCAGACGTCTCAGGCAAGTTTTTAAAGTCATTTCTTTCATCCTTGTACAACATTTCCCAACAACATGAAATCCTCCTACACATTTTGTCTGCTGTTGCTTTGCTGAAAAACATTCAGAAGTGAATCGACACAACCCTCCTTTTATAGGTCTTTCCTATGGCCCCACCTTTGGTGCAAATGAAGGCTTTGTTTCTCTGCCTCTTACAGAACCAGCAACAGGTGACTGTGCTGTTGCCATCAGAGCAAGAAGAGATGAGTTTTGTCATTTATGTATCCTGTGCTTTGGGGTTAAAGGTGAGGTTATATTTCCTGTTATTGCTGCCTGAGCTCAGCGTTGTGTCTTGGTAATATGTTGTTACGGGCCTGTTGCTGGGTCATGAGTAGCCTCTCTTGAACCCACTTCCCGACCTCTGACCCTCAAGCCGATGAGCCATGGATAACTCCACAACCTGACAACAAATGCACCATTTCTTCCAGAAAATTGTTGAAATTAAAAAATATTTTGGTATCCACATATTTATTTATTTAGTTTGCAGTGGAACAAAACAAAAAAAAGCTTTAAAATATATTAAATCTTAGCTTATTCCACACAGAAATCCTAAAATAGCCCAGACAATATTATTGGCACCTTTTAGAAGTTGTTAGAAATAATTAGATTTCAAGCAGGTGATTCTCCTTTACTTGGAAGTGAACTCACCTATGGTGAGTTGCAGATGCCTGCAATATAAATATCACTCATTCCACCAGTTTTAATAGAGAAAAGGAGTCTTTCTGCTGTTTTGTGTCACTGTGTGCACCGCAATGAGCGTGGAGAAAAGAAAGAAAACCAGAGAATTGTATGAGGAGGTCAGACATAAGAGTGTAGCCAAGCATAGACAATCTCAAGGCTGGCTACAAGTCCATCTCCAGAGAACTTGATGTTCCTTTGTCCACTGCATACAATATTATCAGGAATTTTAAGGCACATGGCACTGTAGGCAACCTCCTGTGGACACATCTCTCATCATGAATGTCCTGTGGACAGATGAGACCAACTTAGAGCGTTTTTGTAAAGCACATCATCTCTATGTTTACAGAAAACAAAATGAAGGTTTCAAAGAAAAGAACACCTTCCCTACAGTCAAACTTGGAGGAGGTTCAGTGAAGTTTTGGGGTTGTTGTGCTGCCTCTGGTACTGGGTGCTTTGAATGTGTGTATGGCATGATGAAATCAGGAGATTACCAAGGTATTTTGGAGCGCAATGTTCAACCCAGTGTCAGAAAGCTGGCTCTCCGTCGAAGGTCATTGGTCTTGCAGCAGGACAGTGACCCCAATCACACTTCAAAAAGCACCCAGAAATGGTTCAAGACAAAACGCTGGACTGCTCTGAAGTGGCCAACAATGAGTCCAGATCTCAATCCCATTGAACACCTGTGGGAAGATCTGAAAAAAACAGCAGTTGGGAGGGAGAAAGCACCCTTCAAATCTGGGACAAGTGGAGCAGTATGCACAAGAAGAGTGGGATAAACTGCCAGTAGAGAGGTGTAGGGAGCTCATTCATGGCTATAGGAAGCGCTTGGCTGCAGTTATTTTGTCCAAAGGCATGCTACCAAATATTAAGTCTCGGGTATCAATAGTTTTGTCAATGCCATTTATTTTTATTTTATGATATAATATATTAAGTTCTGAATCAAAAACAAAGGTTCTGTAATATTAACAGTGAAATAAAGAATTGTGGAGACCAAAAACTTGTCAATTTCCACTTCTTTTTAGGGAAAATTGTGAGTCATTTGAACAAAATATTTTTGGCCACGACTGTAGTTACCTCAGATAAGGACCATGGTCTTGGCTCCCCACCTTTATCTATTTATTACATACGGCTGAGCAAAACATTTAGTGGCATGCCAGCTAGACAAGTACAGCGAATCAGTGGGGTGCAACCTCCCGTCTATTTGTTACACGCTATGTCTAACCAATGAATGAAAGGGACAATTGAGCAGGTTGGAAACAACATATCTTGTATTACCAGGCATTTATTTACAATAGAATGTAGTGTCTGTTGTGTAAAACCAATCAGGTCCACACAACTTTAGTCCAACGGGTTGGTTTAATTGCATTTAGATCATAACATCATCCTGTAAAGTAGAAAATACAATAAGTATACGATGTGACATCTCATGGGTCCATTCATATCATTCAATGCAAGCAAGCTGGATAATCTATGCAGGCGTACCGTTAGCGAGTCTACCAGATGTAACATGTCACAGGAGAAGTCCCGGAGCACCGTTCGCAGCAGCGGGTCTTATTACGAATACGATTTCACTACATTCTCCCCCCCGTCAGAATTATACGGCAGCGCGGCTAAAGCGAGTGAGCGTCAGCACGAATAGGGTGCGGAACATCAGTCGACCCAACCGTATCGGGCCGGGCGGCGAATTTCTCTGCCAGCACGCGTCTGAAATTCCCCGGGTACGGCATCACGTATCCCTGTGTCCTTGGCGTCAGAGGCGCCAACAGGGTCGGGTGATGAAGGGGGTAACTCCAAGTCGTCGGGCCCAGGTAGTCTCGGCGAGGGGAGGGTCGGTAGACTTTCGGCGATGGGAGCGTCGGGAGAGGCCATAGTCTCATAGATGGGTTCGACCGGTTCGTCCGATTCCCTACTTAGGTCGTCGACCCCGCAAGGGGCAAGGTGACGGACGGAGACAGTAGTCTCACGGCCATCAGTCGTCATCACACGAGCATGCTCAGGATTAGCCTGGAGAATCTGCACTTTGTCCACTAGGGGGTCGTACTTGCTCGCGCGAACCGCCCATTTAAGGTAGGCCGGCCCGGGCCCAGCGAGCCAACTGGGCAAAGACCGTATACACCCCGAGCTCCTGGGGTGGTGGAAAAGTCGCTCGTGGGGAGTTTGGTTGGTTGCCGTACTCAGGAGAGCCCTGATCGAGTTCAACGCCGCAGGTAGCGACCAAGCCCATTTATCGAGGCCCCGGCCGAGGGTCCGGAGGTGGAGCATGACGGCCCTCCAGATAATCCCGTTGAAGCGTTCGATCTGCCCATTAGCCTGGGGTCTGTACGGCGTGGTGTAACTAGACGCAATGTTATTTTGGAGCAGATAGCCGCGCACCTCCTGAGACAAGAAGACCGCACCCCGGTCGGTATGGACATAGGCCGGGTAACCGAACATTGAGAACAAGTTCTGTAAGCATCGCATCACCGTGGCAGCAGTCATGTCCGCGCACGTATAAGCAAAGGGGAATCGCGAGTACTCATCTACGATAGTGAGCAGATAGCGAGAGCCGCTCGACACCGGCAATGGGCCCTTGAAATCCATCGCCAAGTGTTCCCACGGGCGTGTAGCCTTCACCAGAGTCCCCATGGGAGGGTTATAGAAACGCGGTTTGATTTCCGCGCAGATAGCGCAGTCGCGACAGATACGGCGGATATCGTCAATCGAGTATGGGAGATTCCCACTCCGCACAAAATGAGCGAAACGCGTTATGCCGGGATGGCCCGCAGTGGCATGCAGCACCCGTAGGCCCTCCAAAGAGGTGATACCGGCACATGTAGCTGGCCGTGATAAGGCATCGGCGGCCTGGTTATCCTTCCCCGGGCGATATTTGATGGTGTAACAGAAGTCGGCGAGTTCGATACGCCAGCGAGTGATTTTCTTGTTCTTAATGCGCTGGGCGTGTAAGGTGTCATACATGAACGCAACGCTTTGCTGGTCCGTGATGATTTGGAAGCTCCGCCCGAGTAAGTACGGGCGCCATCGCCGAATAGACTCGACGATCGCATACGCTTCCTTTTCAACGGACGAGTGTCTCCGCTCAGCGGTGGTAAGAGTCCGAGAAAAGAAAGCCACGGGACGCCCGCCTTGGGAGAGGGTCGCCGCGATGGCCTGATCCGAGGCGTCACTTTCGAGGACGAACGAGCCGCTCTCGTCGATTGTCGCCACGGCGGCTCGGGCAATGTCGGCCTTAAGGCCGTCAAAGGCCGTCAATGTGGCCGGACTCAGGGGGAAGGTGTCGCAGGCCACAAGGGGGCGAAGTTTCACGGAGAAACTTTGCACCCATTTGGAGTAATGGGCGAACAGCCCAAGGGCGCGCTTCAGGGACGCCCGATCGCAGGGAGGGGCCATGTCGAGCAAAGGTCGCAGACGCTCCTTATCCAGAGCGACAGAGCCATGGGTCACGGTGTACTCCAGAAGATCTATCGTGCGTAGGGAGTATTGGCACTTATCCTCGTTCATAGTTAAGTGATACCGCTGCGCGACCTCAAGGAAGCGCTTCAGATTAGCATCATGGTGCCCTTGGTCATATCCACAAACCGTAAGATTATCGAGGTAGACGAAAACATCGGTTAAGTGCTCCCGCGCAACGGGGTCATCCATGGCCCTCTGGAAACAAGCGACCCCGTTCGTTACCCCAAAAGGCAGTCGCGTAAATTGGTACAACCGCTGCCCCCGACTCAAATGCGGTATAGATACGATCCGCCCTAGAGATAGGGATCTGGTGGTACGCACTACGGAGATCGAGAGTGCTATAGACCGAATACTGGGACACCTGTTGCACTAGCGCGTCCATCCCCGGAAGGGGGTAGGCATCCAGCTGTGTAAAGCGGTTAATCGTTTGGGAATAGTCGATTACCATGCGTCTGCGATGGGCCTCGCTGCGCACCACCAAGACCTGGGCGCGCCACGGCGACCTACCAGGTTCTATGATGCCGTCTTTCAAGAGCTGAGCCGTTTCGTCCGCAATGAATTGCATGTCAGCGCGAGAGTAGCGTCGGGATTTTACCGCGACAGGGGTGCAGTCGGAGGTTAGATTGGGGAACAGCGAAAGCGGCTGGACGTCCATTTGCGCTAGGGCGCACACCGCAAGCGCGTCGTCCGCCCCCACAACAAGAGTGTCAGGCCCACCAAACTCCATTACCAGACGTCCATGCAGCTTAAGAAAATCATGTCCTAACAGAATATCAGCACATAATGCGGGTAAAACCATAAGGTGTACATCAGGGAAAACCCGTCCCTTTAGCACGAGTTTCAATCGGCATTCCCCCTTCGTGCTGAGTCGAAGCCCCTGGGAAGCCATGAAGATCCATCTCGTAGACCTCCAGATCTGCCATCCATGCCTGAGCACAAGTCGCTGGTCGATAAAACTATCCGTAGATCCTGTATCCACCAAGGCCCGAACACAATGGCCTTCGACCATGAGGGGAATAAGGGCTTGAGCCAGGCCAGACGAGGCTGCTGGGAGCGGGACTGAGCCCCCCGATTGGGTCGGACCAGCCTCGCGGGTGGATCCTACGCCAGCAGCAGTTTTGCGGTCGTGGCCGGAGTCTGTGTTGACCATGGGGAATCCATTATCGTCATCAGAGGGCTTTCCCAAGCATTCCAGTGTTTCGCGATTCAAAAACTGACAATTCTGACGGGAAAAGGCCTCCGTAGTATTTGAAATCGCCTTTTGACACTTTTGGCAGAAAAAGGCTTCCGTAGTATTCGAAATCGCCTTTTGACATTTTTGGCAGCAAAAGGCCTCCGTAGTCTTTGAAATCTCCTTTGTCGGGGCGTGGGCCGCCGTTAGCTCGTGGACGACTCGAGGAGAACGTTCCGCTGGGGCTTGGCGTGGCTTCAAAGCCCCTTGCGTGGCCCGGAGTTTGGTCAAGGACACGTCCTTTGTGCCCAATGGAGGATGAGACGATGGTGGCTTTTCGGTGACGCCCGCCAAGGACGTCTGAGCGCCCAGGGGCCCGCAGAGAGGGGCCCTCCCCTTCGAAGTCGGGTAAGGCGCCGGGTGTCGGGCTCGGCTCGCGGGCTCCGCAATGAGCCCATTCAAGGTCGCCGCGCCCGCGCGACCGCGACCGCGCGAGTCAATGAGCCGCGAGCCGCGTGCCGTTTTCCTGCACACTTTCGCGTAATGACCCTTTTGCGAGCACAAATGGCATATAGCGTCTCGTGCCGGATACACGACCCGGGCATGACGTGCCCCCCACAGAAAAAGCATGCAGCCCCGCGTAAGGCCTTGGGTCTGGTCGTAACGGCAGCCGTCAGGGCTGGGTCTTCCTCCGGAGCATCCCGGAGTTCAGCGAGCGGATCCGCGTCCTCGGCGGTAGCACTCTCTGGCCGGGCGTGTAGTGTGGTGCCCGCCACGAGGCGCGTGCGATCATAGGTGTTCGATTGCATCCGCGCTTCGGTGTATACTGTCCCTTGCTCGAGTGCCGTAGCGAAGGTCAGGTCGGTCTTCTCCAAGAGTTTGAGCCTTAGTTCCTGGGAGGAGACCCCTGCAACGAAGGCATCTAAAAGACGATCATCCTGAGCCTGTGCGGGAGTCCGTGGCTCCCTGACGCTGTCCAGCAAAAGCTGCCGGAGCTCCTGGGCGTAGTGGTCCATCGCCTCGTTGGGTTGCTGACGTCGCGTTTGCAGCAAATATCGTGCATACACCGGGCTTTTTTCCTTTATGTACAGCCGTTTGAGCTCCGCGATGGAAAGGTCATACGTCGCGCATTGAGCGATAGCGTTGTATACCCGGTAGTCGATTTTTGAATGGAGAGTTGCTAGCTTCGCGGCAGCCGTTGGAGCGGTCTCAGGCTCATCAAAAAGATTCTCCAATTGTCTGAGCCAGTGCTTCAGCTGCAAGCCTCCATCCGGGGCTTGCGGGTCGGCGCTGAATACGGACACCGTCAGCGTCTTGTTGCCAGCCATGTCTGTAGATCTTAAATGCAATTAAGTGTTGTGTAAAACCAATCAGATCCACACAACTTTAGTCCAACGGGTTGGTTTAATTGCATTTAGATCATAACATCATCCTGTAAAGTAGAAAATACAATAAGTATACGATGTGACATCTCATGGGTCCATTCATATCATTCAATGCAAGCAAGCTGGATAATCTATGCAGGCGTACCGTTAGCGAGTCTACCAGATGTAACATGTCACAGGAGAAGTCCCGGAGCACCGTTCGCAGCAGCGGGTCTTATAGTCACGCCCCTAGCGGTGTCAACGAGCAGCGAGCATCACCCCGGGTTCAGTACGAATACGATTTCACTACAGTGTCACATAAGAAAGTCTTACCCCTAGCACTCAAAAGAACCCCTTATATAACCGGCCTCAAATTAAATACAGACAGGCTCCACATTCATCCAGGGACATTAGCGGAAAAAGGGACAGAAAGAAAGCAGTCAGGGCATGTTGGTGGCCCCTTCCTCACCCATACGTGAGCAGGCTTAGCCCCCGTGGGTTCCAACGAGGTGTCGATGCAGGTGGGTGAGAGATAGTTAGGTCCAAAACTTCAAGTCCGTGACCATTTTCTGGCTAGTAAGGTTTGACGATTGATTTGACTTCTATTGACATTTTATAACAAAAATAGCCTCTATGTCCCTCCCAAAAATCCCGGCATTTTTCGCCAGAGGCCCGAATCCAAGATGACCGCCGGCACTATCTTGAAAAATTAAGTTTTGAACCAGAACACCTAGAATCACGTACAAAGACACTTTTTTGGGTAATTTGACCACGAGGATTCCGAATCTGACATTAGTTTGACGTTATGACATTATTTTGACCCAGAAATCCAAGATGGCCACCATCCAGTAGAGCAAAAATGCAACTTTTGTACTTAAACATGTTAAAGAAACTACCTCCATAAGGATATCTTGCAGTAAAGTAATTGATGATTGCATGACAAGTAAACTCATTACACTTCAAAATAAGCTATTTTTAATAGCTGTGACTTGAACAGTTTTCAAATGAAGTAATTAATCAATATGACCTTTAATTATATGATTAGTCCGAATCAGAGCATTCTGCTTCACTAGAATCTGAATCATCAGATTCCGATGAATCTCCCCGCCTTTGTACATCATAATCTCGCTCCTCATTCCCCTCCTGGCTCTCATCTTCCTCACTCTCTTCAGCTGGCCCTGGTGCAGGTAGATGTGTCGGGAGAGCAGGTTGCGTGTGGCGGACAGGGCGACAGCGACCACCCACCAGCTCCCAGCCATGTCCGAGTGGCGAGGGGTGGTGTTTCTTGGAGGGATGACGCACAAGATATGCCAAGTAGTTTGCTCGGAGGCAGTGTTGGCGTAGGCTGTCTGCATCTGGAGGGAGACGGATAAATGATTTGTTTTTCAGTGTCTTCCACTTTGCTGCACGGGCCTCAGCCATGGTGCTACTCTTTTCGTCGCCATAGATGACATGTCGTGTGAACTGGAAGAGCTCCTCTAGCACCTCCGCCTCAAGGTCAAGGCTATCTCCACACAGCGAGAGCTGCCGTCGAGCCACAGGGCTCTTCGCCACCCGGTCATACACAAACTTCTTACGCTTGCCATAGAAGCCTGAGTTGGCATCACAGCCTGTCATACAGTGCAGCTGCACAATACAGTCTGCCATCTCGTCATTAACCAGGCCATGACATAAGATAGTCTCCTTCTTCCTCTTGATACAGAGCTTTCCGGGCAGCTGCTGCGAGATGACTGCTGCCGCGACATAGGCATCGGTATCAGCGGTATCAATGACAACAGGGCCACTGTAGCCTGATTCACGCAGAACTGCGTAAGCAGAAAAGAGGACAGTATCAGCCTCAGACTGGTCAAAGCTGTAGTTCTCCATTGGTTGCTGGGTTGACAAATTGGTGCAGTGGGAGCCAACAGAGTAGACAATCTCTGCATCAACACTCTCTGCAAGGTCTGTCAGGTAGGTGCATATCAGCTTTTGCATCCGCCCCTTGTTGCTGACGCTACATAGAAGTGTTTTGAATGCTTGGGCAGAAGGGAAGGGGTCATTCAATTTCATGTAGGTGTTGGGTATATGTGCCTTACCCTGTACCCGCAGGTCTCGCTCGTCATCTTTAGTAGAGTATGCTGTGTCATATGGGTCATTCACACAGAAGATACATTCAGCATCACCATGGCGGGCAAGGATGATGGAAGACACCTTGTGGACATAGTCTGACCACTTGTATGGGGTGCCATGTTGCGTCTGTCGATCCTCTGCTGATGGAGTTGCCATCCTCCAAATCATGCCCATGTCGATGAGAGCGGTGTAGGGTTCCTGCAGATCTACAGATTGCAGAGAGAGTTTCTGGATGAGCTTACTCTTCTGTGTCTTCCTGTATGTTCCGTTGGAGTTGAATAAAGCCACACACTCCTCAACAACACGATGTTCCAGCAACTCAGTGAGGTCCACAAGATGACTGACCTCAACCAGGTTGATCACTGCCTTGAGAGCATTCTGCTCCATTTCAGCAGCTCTCGTTTTGAGTTCCTCCCTGGGCTTCTCCGTGTCTGGCATCTTGGCAAATGTCAAGCGTTTACTCAGAGGGACAGGTGCATGAAGGGAGGAATTCTTACTGAATACCCGCTCCTGCAAGAAGCTGGTCAACTTTTCCTCCCCTGCAGCATGGGCAGAATTGAAGTCCACAACGAGCTCATTAGAGGCAGGCATGGCTGACTGTATGGTGCGGAGTGTGGGTGAGGATGGGTCGAATGGAAAGGAGTCAAACTCATGTATGCAGGCTACCAGGTCCTGCACGCACTGCTCATCTTCTCGCATTCGTTTTGGGCCACATTCAATGTGCTTCCTCTTGGCTTTTTTTCGGTTGGCCAGGGCATTATGAGCCACCCGGATCTGGGCTACATTGTTCACATTTCTGGAGTGCACCAGCAGCTGCTTCTCATTCTTGAGGATGGAGAGCCAGCCAGACTTCATTTTGCTGCCCTTGTTCATGGTGCATTCGATCCACATGTCCCAGGCCATGTTGGAGTAGGGGTTGCCTGTGATGGACTGAGCGAAGTCAGTACGAAGGAAGGTGACCAGATCAGCAGGGAGATTTGTCAGCATTGCCCAGAAGTCAGATAGCCACCTCCCGTACCTATTGTTGTCGTACGCTACCATCCATGGCAGCATGGCGCGCAGAGAGCTGACGTACTCGTCCCAGTTACAGATATGGACTGCGTGGACATTCTGCATTAGTGCATCTGTCATGGACAGGAAGTCCCTCCAGTAGTCTGCCATGTCACTGGCCTCCACATGGATGAATAAGTTAGTGATAAGGCTGTCCAGGTCAGCATCCTCCTCCAGTGCTGCATGAGCAGCAGCACGGGATTCTTGGGAAAGACTAGTATCTCTCAGAAACTCGAGGTTCTCCCTCGTCTCATCAGCCAGGCAGGGCACGAGCCTCTCCTGCACCAGCTGACTCATGAGCGCCTCATACATAAGCCTCAAGCAACGCAGCCCCCTTTTGTAATGCTTGCCTTTCAGCGCACGATCAACGGAGCCCTCGGCAATAACTCCTGCTGCCACGAGTACATCTCCTAACTCACTCCCGTTGTAGCGCTTGTATATAGCACTCATCATCACACACTGTGTATGGAAGGGACCTAGAAAGGGCACAATGTCATGGTATTTCTTTAGGTTCTCGGCCTTGAGCAGGGTAAGTACACGGGATGATCTCCCACTAAGAAGGCGAAAGGCATGTGCTTGGTGGCAATGATGATAGAAAGCTTGTCCATGATGTCATTCACAACTGACTTGTTGGGCGGTTGATTGTAGGACATATGAAAATAAGCCTTGCTCTTCCCTTGCTCCGCATTTAAACCAGCATAAAACCCATTGTATGAAGGGATAGCCTGCTCAGCTGCATCAGAGCGTTCACCATCCACGTCCACACGAGCAAGGGCATGAAAAATGCTCCGCTTGCACTGATGCTTTGTACTTGATGAGAACATAGTGGGCTTTGGCCGGATGGGAGGCTCCCCACGTTTTATCGTCCTATACGGCTTAACTACCTGCATCTCAGATGCCTTCTCAGTTAGTGCCTGTGACACAGTCTTTGCGTCTGTGATGCGTGTTTGCTCATCCTGGATGTTAGCCTCATAATCCGGTACAAGACGTTCTAGACGCTGCAGAAACATCCAGTTACAGCGGTGTGCAGTACCCCCTCCTGTCAACGTGTCGTTGGTAAAGTCATCATTGGCAATGATACTAATGCTTGGTTCTCCCTCAGCGATCTCATCAGGACAGATCAAACATCGCTCGAGGTCATGCATGGTCCAGAGGTCACGTAGGAGAAGCACGTTCGGGTAGCTGATCCCCATGCCCAGCTTGTAGTAAGAGTCAATAAGCTCCTTGCTGCGAGTCATCCCATGAAGGGTGACGGTGGCATTGATGGCGGTAGTGGTGGGTCGCTTTGTAATGTACTGCATGATGAGAGAGGTGAGAGAGAGTGTGCTGGGAGACAGATCTACCTCCTTCTTCCCCTGCAAAGCAGATAGCAGCTGCACCATGAGAGGCGAGAGCTCTTCCTCCTCTTCTAGCTCCTCGACTCTTGGCGGCCATGGGATGGGTTTGATTGACTTGACATCATCCTTGAGCCACTTAGCCACATTGTGCACCAGTTGTTCACTGCCAACACCGATGGCGGAGAGTGCTGCTTCAACATATGAACCACCCCCAGACGTGTCATAGACTAGGTCACTCTGGTTTCTCTGAGGGCGGGAGTGGAAGCCGATCTTGCCCTCAAACTCCCGGGTCAGGATATCTTTGATAAAGGATGACTTGATGCTGGATGTTGAGAAGCCATACCGAGATATGATAGAGCTGTAGTCTTTGAGGAGGCTCTGTAGTGACCTTAGCTCACGTTCCTCAAAGATAACTGTTCTGATGTGGTCAAAGAAGATAGTCTGAGCCTCACGGAGATTGACATTGTGCATGCGTGGGAGTTTGTCATCTTCACTCATTTTCTGGTAACTACGCACATATTTCAACCAGCATTTGTTGTGATATCTGATCTCAATCGCATATGGGTCATCAGCTGCATAATCGATCACACAGTTGATTCTGTCTCGCATGCTCTGATCTTCGAGGACCACCGTGTGACTCTTGAACGTTGCCCATGCATTATCATACGAAATCAGGGACAGCTTTGATTCTGGGTGCTTTGCCGACTCCGGTTTACAGCACCAGACACATTTTGTTTTTTCATGTATCAGCCCTTCTACACTTGATCGCAGCCGCTTGGCAGGTGGAGAAGCAGCCGGGGGGAAAGCCTCAGACATGGATGAAGACTGAGATTGGCATTCCTTGACTTCTCGTTTTTTCTGTCTTGTCTTGGCCTGCTCCAGTTTATTAGCATTCCATAAGGTCAGCCTACATTTATGGACACATTGTCTGCCGGGACCATTATCCCAATTGACTGTTGCATAAACGTCTCCGAACTTGTCAAGACCGCTCCATAACAGGGCTTTTTTCTTGAGATTTTCCCAACTCTCAACGGAGGTAACGACATCAGTGGCTTCATTGCAAAGCTCGCCACACTGGAGGACACACGGAACGGTGGACATTCTCTTGACAGCTATCTTCTGAATACTGCGCTTCTCAGTGCCGTCTCATTCGCTCGTATACTCCCTGGAAAGACAGAAATAAGTATATGACATTACACACACAGACAAATAAAAAACAAGAAAATAGCAATTCACTAATCAGGACCTCAATTCCGTGGCCAGTATAGATTTAGCCAAAATAATGTGTTAATTCATGATCATATGTTCTCCCATTTAAAAGTTGCATTTTCGCTCTACTGGATGGTGGCCATCTTGGATTTCTGGGTCAAAATAATGTCATAACGTCAAACTAATGTCAGATTCGGAATCCTCGTGGTCAAATTACCCAAAAAAGTGTCTTTGTACGTGATTCTAGGTGTTCTGGTTCAAAACTTAATTTTTCAAGATAGTGCCGGCGGTCATCTTGGATTCGGGCCTCTGGCGAAAAATGCCGGGATTTTTGGGAGGGACATAGAGGCTATTTTTATTATAAAATGTCAATAGAAGTCAAATCAATCGTCAAACCTTACTAGCCAGAAAATGGTCACGGAATTGAAGTTTTGGACCTAACTAAGATGCAGGTGGGAGGTGCACTGTCGTGCAGTATCATTAGTCCTTGAGCCAACCGGCCATATTTTGAAGTGAATGCTCCGGCGGGGGGAGTAATTCTCATTATGATTTTCCATTAGACCAATGTCTCAAGTGTCAGAAAAGGTGTGATGGACATCTGAGAACGGTAGCTTAGTGCCCGGATGGACGCCATCTTTGAAACCACCCAGCTCGAAAATGCCCATTTGGTGGGGTACATTGTTGCACGTGTATCTGGACTTCTATACTAGCTATCGATGTGCGGTTGACGACTAAATATACGTCCGATGTGTACCGTCTAAATAAAAAATAATATGAAGCATTTTGTTTTAGATTAATTATTATAAAAATCAATTATCGAAAAAAAATCATATATTTTTCAATATTTTATTATTAGACTTGTACTTTTTTTAGTGAAACAACACTGGTATGATTTTCCAAATTATGCATTGTGCTACACCGTTTATCTGTCTATAAAAATAACTCAAAAACTAAAACATATCATCCACCACGAGTTTACACAAAAAATATATGAAAAGGCATGCACTTTCCACAAACCGAAACTATGTCAGTTGGAATTTCCCGCCGATAATCAACCCACAGAACCCAGTGCCGAAAGTGACGTCAGTCTATTCTATATCTATATTCTATATTCTATATCTCAGTCTGAGATTTGTTGCGGTGACCTGATTAATTTCTGAGGGGGGGGGGGGGGGGGTGGGTGGCTTAAGAACTAAAAGTGAACATGTTAGATGGCGCCACATACAACTCTATTATAGAGTTGTATTGTGGCGCCATCTAACATGTTCACTGACTTGGATGAGTATGTCTATGTAAGCTGGCGAGCTTTTCGGATATCGGAGTAATCTAACGTCAGTCTTTTTGTTCTTTCAGCTGAGATGGCCGGTGTCGAGGCGAAACGGGCGAAGATTGAACCTGAGTCCGGAACGTGCATCCTGTGCAGCAAGAAGTCGCCACTCTCTGAACTAAGCAAGGCAGCGGGCAACAGTTCTTGGAAGACATTGTGTGACGCAGCCGCAGTTAGAAACTTTTATCCAATTCTAAAGCTAGTCCAAGAAGGCGCAGTTGAACTTCCTAATATTCCAATATTATACCATAGGGCTTGTAGATCAGACTTCACTCACAAAAACCACCTAGCTACTTTGACCAATGCAGCTAGAAGTTCTTCAGTTGATACTGGCGATGCGGCGCGACGGCGATCATCACGGGAAGAGACAGGATCAACTTCAACGGTCTACGATGATAAATGCATTTTTTGCCAGCGTGCTTCAAAATTCATAAAAGGCAGTCGTACCCGTGAAACAGTTGTCTTGGCTGTTGAACTTCGAGCAGATAAGACAATAAGAGATGCTGCGACAGCTCGCAATGATGAGAGAGTTTTGGCATTGACTACACGAGATATGGTTGCAGCTGAGGCTCACTACCACTTCTCCTGCTATAGAAACTACACACGGCCCCAAAAACCTCAAGTAGAAACTGACATTGAAGATAATATCGAGAAAAAAGAAATGATACGATGTATATTCAATTTCATTCGCACTGACTTGTTCTTGAACCCGAGGATTGTTCCAATAGTTGATGTTGCAACAGATATCCTGTCTTCAGATACATTTTCAGTTGATGTTCGTGACTCCATCAAGAAGAATCTGCAGCGCACATTACAAAGAGAGTTTGGAGAATCGCTCATCTTCTTCAATGTGAAACACCGTGTATACTTGATGCCCGATAATCTGACAAAGCGAGAGATTGCTGCAGAGTGCGTAAACCTGAAAGCAGAAGTGAAAGCATTTGAACGAACGGACGGTGAAAGTAACATTGTGCGTGCAGCTACTTCACTGCGACACCAGATCAAAGATGCTCATTACAATGAACGTTGGCCGCCTCAGCCAGCAGAACTCACTTCAGATTACGTGAAGATACCAGATTCTCTTCGTGTATTTCTGCATACTTTGATTTGCGGGAGTGGGGGTAGCTCTGCGCGTGCCGACACACTGGTATGGTCGATGGCTCAAGATATCATCAATGCTGTACACCGGGGTACCATCAGAACATCGAAGCATGTCCTACTTCCGTGGGTCATGAAAACGCTCACCGGTAATACAGAGGTCATCAGAATATTGAATCGACTCGGGCACGGATGTTCGTACACAGTTCTGGAAGAAATCGAGACAGCGCTATGCATACACAAATTAGCAAGTGTGGAGAAAGATACAGTACCACTTCCGTCACATGTGCACCCTTCGGTCCCGACTGTATTAGCATTCGATAACATCGATAGGCTAGAGGAATCGCTGAGTGGTGGCGGAACATCGCATCGCGTCAACGGTATCATCGTCCAACCGAAGTCGCAGTCGTGTTTGCCGCCCCAACCTCCATCGGCAGTATCCAAAGCAGATAAGAAGCGATCTATCCCGTCATCCAGCGATTTAGTTCCAATATACAGCGGTGGGAAACGAGAGGGCCCACCTGCAATCAAGCCTGCAGATCTTTCTGACACTCTTGCAGGCGCAACATCCCTTGCGCAGCGCCGAAATCACGTATGGATTATGACTCGCATGCTGGAACCATGCGACCAGACAATCAGTTCGTGGACTGGTTTCAACATCATGACTAGAGATCGTGTTCAGGTGACGGAAGATGTAGTTGGCTACCTGCCGACTATAAACGCGCCTGCCACAGATATGGCAACAGTGCAAGAAATCCTCAGAGAAGCTCTGAACATCATGTCATCACTTCAGCTTGAGCGTATACCGGTGGTGCTAGACCAGGCACTATTTGCTAAGGCGACCGAAATAGCATGGAAAGATGTCGATCGATATGGAAGAATCGTGCTCATGATGGGGAACTTCCATACCATCTGTAACTTCATGTCGAGCATTGGGAAAATGTTTGGAGATGCAGGCCTTCGGGATGTAGCTGTTGAGTCAGGAGTAATCGCTGAAGGTTCCATCAACAGGGTTCTGGAAGGCAAGCAATACAACCGTGCTGTGCGTCTCCACAAGTTGATGTACGAGGCACTAATGCGCATCATTTGGAAGGGCTTCCAGGTGTGGATAGAAAGCAATCATCCTGACAAGGAACCCCAGATTCGAAGCACTGACCTCAAAATTCGCAGCATCAAGGAGGATGTTTGCCACGAGACTCTCGCTGCTGCTCTCGATGATGATTCATGTGTACAGAGCTTTGACATGTTCGCGAAATACCTACATTTTCTGCGAACCAAACATGGAGACCTGGCTCGCTTCTGGATGATGTATATTGATATGGTAGAGACCCTGCTGGGGTTGATTCGTGCGGATAGAGAAGGCGACTGGATGCTTCACTTGGCTTGTGTCAGAAGAGTGATCCCTTGGTGTTTCGCAATGAACAAGGTGAACTATGCTAGATATCTACCAGTGTACTATGCACAGATGACGCAACTCCACGAAACATGCCCCGAGTTGTACAGGCATTTCAATCAAGGCTACTTCTCCGTACAGCTTAGACCAGGGAATCCATTTGCCAGAATCGCTGTTGATCAGACAACAGAAGAAACAGTAAACAAAGATACGCAAACAGCTGGAGGAACACGAGGTTTTAGTCTTCGACAAGGGGCTGTGTCACGATACTATCTAACTGCAGAAAATCGGGCTACTGCACTGAGGCAACTACGAGAAACTATCCTTGTGAATGGCAGCGACACATCTCACGCCAAGCACCCTGACTTGTCTACTTCTCGCATCAAACGTGATGAGTCTGGCGTCACAGCTATCTGTGATCTACTGGAAAATGACTGGACCAATCCATTCGCCGATGATCCGTCATGTCTTCTCAGTATATCTACCGGAGCGGCTGCGAGGGAGGACGTTTCTAATGACCTACTCAACACCCTGCAAAAGGGGGAAGCGGCGTATCAAAGCTTCCAGAAACGTCTTGAAGAGGGAACAGGCTTTCATGACACATTGAACAAGCTAAACTTGAAGACCTTTGGTAAGATCAAGCAGAAAGTTGTGAAGGGCACAAACAAGGAGATCGTCCTGAGAGCTGACAGACAACTGTTTGCCACCATGATACTCATCGCCAAGACAAGGAACCTCGACATGCAACTTGTCCTTTGTCACCCACTAGGGCCGTTACCATGGTCTTTGGCAAACGTTGATGGGTCAATGAAAAAAACGAACAAAGCTGCACTTGCGAAACACATGGAAGGTCTTGTGGAACCAGCCGAGAACGTTGACAAGCGAAGTGCAACAATAATTGATGCGATGGCTCTCATACAAAAGATGCATGGCGAGAACGACACGTTCGAAGAACTATCTGACCGCATCCTTGCTGCAGCGCTTCACGCTGGTCAAGGCAGTGAGCGCATCGATGTTGTCTTTGACACATACACAGAAGAATCCATCAAAGCAGCTGAGCGTGTGAACCGCGGTTCAAATGAAGGCATCAGTTTCAGCGAGATCAGACCCGCACACAAAATCATGAACTGGCGGCGTCTCCTTGCTTGCAGCCAGACAAAGGAGAAACTGGTTGTGTTTCTGGCGGAGTCGTGGAAACATGAAACAAATCGCGAAAAGCTAGGCAACAGAACACTGTATGTCACCTGTGGTGAAAAATGTCTGGTACTGACCCGCGATAGGTGGAAGTTGGTGCAAGCACTCGAATGTAGCCACGAGGAAGCAGACACGCGTATGTTTCTCCACGCAAAGCACGCCGCTACCCACTACAAGACGATCATCTTAGTGGCAGATGACACCGACGTTCTGATCATCAGTCTTCATCTCAGCAGAACCATCGATAGTCAGCTCTTCATCAGAGGAGGAACAAAGGTTCGAGTCAGAATGATCGACGTTGGAAAGTTGGCTGTGGTATTGGGGTCTGGAGTTTGCAGTGCATTGCCAGGGCTTCATGCATGGAGCGGGTGTGACACTGTGAGTGCTCTGGCTAGCCAAGGAAAGATAAAGGCTTTGAAGCTTGTGCAAGCGAATGAGCTGTATCTTCAAGCATTCACAGATCTGGGATCTTCGTGGAATGTACCAACAGACGTCTTCAATAGCATTCAGGCCTTCACGTGTCAGCTGTACGCCAAGAACACGAAGATCGTCGGTGTTAATTCGCTCCGTTATCACATGTTCTGTGCAAAGAAGGGCCAGATCGAATCTGGACAATTGCCGCCTTGTGAAGACTCCTTGATGCAGCATACGCTTAGGGCCAACTATCAGGCGGCTATCTGGCGACGCAGCCTTGAAAACCTACCAGACGTCCCAACACCATCAGCAGGACATGGTTGGGAACTCGATGATGGCGGTTCGCTCACAATCCGATGGATGGCGGGTCTACCAGCTCCAGATGTCGTCTTGAATCTCATCTCATGCACATGCAGAAGGACGTGTCGACCGTCAGATTGCTCCTGCATACTGAATGGGTTGAAGTGCACTGTTGTGTGTAAGCTGCAGGGATGCTCCAACATGGTGCAGGATGATGCTATCGTGGCTCAGGATGCCAATGACTCTGATGGCGACTCTGATGATTAACTTTGTGTGCACTGTATATTGTATAGCATATGTTGTTCTCTATTATAATGCAGGCCAAATTGCCTGAAAATCTTTATAGACAGATAAACGGTTTAGCAAAATGTATAATTTGGAAGATCATACCGGTGTTATTTGACTAAAACATGACATGTTCAATGATACCTCCGCTTGCTTATTAGGAATATACATCGTATGGTGTTAAAATCAGCTCCATACGTCTTTCCAAACTCTAGTAATGAATAATTAATATAATTGGCGGCCATTTTGAAATCCAAGATGGCCACCAAAGTGCAGATTTCCTATGTAACAATTTCCGCCTGCTTATTAGATATCGTATGGTGTTAAAATCCTCTCCGTACGACATTCCTAACTTGCGTTATCGTCAGAATAGATAATGCCAGCGGCGGCCTAAGTCATTTTATGCCTCTTTACATTTATTTGTTGTAAACTCGTGGTGGATGATATGTTTTAGTTTTTGAGTTATTTTTATAGACAGATAAACGGTGTAGCACAATGCATAATTTGGAAAATCATACCAGTGTTGTTTCACTAAAAAAAGTACAAGTCTAATAATTAAATATTGAAAAATATATGATTTTTTTTCGATAATTGATTTTTATAATAATTAATCTAAAACAAAATGCTTCATATTATTTTTTATTTAGACGGTACACATCGGACGTATATTTAGTCGTCAACCGCACATCGATAGCTAGTATAGAAGTCCAGATACACGTGCAACAATGTACCCCACCAAATGGGCATTTTCGAGCTGGGTGGTTTCAAAGATGGCGTCCATCCGGGCACTAAGCTACCGTTCTCAGATGTGCATCACACCTTTTCTGACACTTGAGACATTGGTCTAATGGAAAATCATAATGAGAATTACTCCCCCCGCCGGAGCATTACTTTTGGTCTGGCTCAAGGACTACATGTGGTGCATAGACCTCCTAAAAGAACTGTTGGGCTCTTGTGTTGTTTGTTGATGCTCCGTAACAGGCGAGCCCTGACGTGTATGCGCTGAAAGATGCAAGGTTATAGGGCGCGTATGCAAAAGACGTGCAAGAAGTCAGTTCTACCAGCTTAGTTAGTACCCGTTCTGCCTGGTGCTCCTTCACACCTTTGCTTTCCACCAGGAGTGTACGTCCCGCTTGGCGCTTTGCGTTCTGCTCAGAAGTGCTTTGCTTTCCGCTTGGCAAATCGATAGAAGCGCTCGTCTCGCCTTGCGTTTTCTTATCCCACCTGACACTCCAGAAGTCCAGTCAACCCGGCTAGGTTTCCACTCCTCTGGGCGCAAATTCCCTCACGACCTGGACTCGCTCTGCCCTGGACTCGGACTGACAGCTATTTTCTGCACGCACACTCCCGCTCCAACTTCTCGTAAAACCACTCCGCCCAGGGTTTTATTGTCCCATGCAGTGTCTCTAATCACGTCCACTTTTGGCAACAGTCCTGATTGGCTGAGGAGCACTGTGATCCAGAGACTGGGATTGGTTACCGTGCTCCAGGAAGCACCTCTTTTGATCCAATTTGACTGGGATGCTGGATTGGTAAAAAAAAAAAAACCACGATCGTTACAACGCTAAAGTGGTGATTATTCGGTCGAAATACTGGTGAGGTGATGCGATTTGAGAATGTGTGTTTTAGAATGAAGCATGAGAAAGGGGGTTCGAGTCCGGTTGTCAGAAAATATGGGTTTGGGAATGAGGTTTGAAGGAAATGATGGTTTGGGGATGAGGAAGAGACCAATGAGGAAGGTTCGAACTACAATCTCAATACATCTCCCTTTCCTCTGTACGAGGATGTGTAACCTAACTAAACAATTACGATGGAAATATCCAAACTCCAGGGTTCTTTTATGTGTTGGATGTAACTCCCCGGGGTCTTTTCCAAATCCGCAATAATATTATTTATTATTGTTAGTGCCTGCATATTGATCATAAAGATATAGATTAGATCTGCCAAAACAAGCAATGTTTTCTCTCTTTCGCTCCCTAAATGCCGACAGTATATATTCCCCAATGATGCTCGGGGAAGATATAAACGACAGATTTTTCATCGGCATATGCAGTAGTTGGCTACTGGTTTCCACATTTTTACGACCACGTGTCAGATGAAAGTGCCCCTCATCGATCAGGGCAGGAATTTATAATCTTTTTTAAAAAGGTACGATTCGATGTTTAATGTCCACCATTGTACGAGTATATCAGCAGATGGGACAACATCCACTTTTGTTGTTATATCAATAGACGAGTTGTTATATCAAGAATCCAGAATATAGGAATCCCCTTCGTGCCCCCCTTCCCTCTCAAAAAGGCGGACATAATAAACAGATTGTCCCCAAGTGTTAAATGTACATGTGTTAAGGCTACACCTGTTAAGATTAAGGATGCATATGATGATGCTGCCAATTTACACAATGCAATGAATCCAATATACAACTAGAAAGAATCTCAAAATGCAAAGCATCCGCTTATTTGGTTCATTATACATATATTGTAAATTTTATTCATTTATACTCTCCATGTACTTATAATAAAGGTTTGTTGAAAATTTTATGACAAAAGCTCATTTGGTAAAAATGTCATGGGCTGGACAGACACACGAAAGCTCAATGGTAAATAAATAAATTAGCCTGTTAAATATACTGCATTGAGTATTTTGAAATTCCAAAATCATCATATTTATTAACAGCAAATATATTGTGGCATATTTCTTAACAGCCAATAAATACATAAAATTTTGGGGAGATCGAAGCAGCTGTTTGTTGCCTTATACACTGCCCAGGTAAAAAAAAAAAATTCTAATTGAATTTTTTTTACATTTTCCCATAGGTTTGGATTAATTTGAAGCAATTTTTGCTGAATATTGTTTTCTCTCCAAGGAGCATTTTTGTGTTTCAGGGTGGGATAGACAGACCGGCATTAGCCTATTTATATATCGAGATAATGTTGCTCAAATCCAGGCATACTTACATTATGAGGGCAACCAAATCCTTGTTTCATGCTCTCACCACTTCACGCTTGGATTACTGCAATTCACTGTTGACATAATTGCCAGCCTCCTCTCAAACCCATACTACTTGTGCCGAATATGGCAACCAGGCTTGTCGTTCAAGGTTGTAAACCCAATCATATCCCTCCAATCCTTAAAACTCTTGACTGACTTCCTCTGCATCACAGTGTTGACTTCCAAATATTGTTCATGACTTTAAAAGAGCTTGCTTCTGTATGCATCCTTCCCCCCGTGCATGCGAGTTTGTTTCTGTATCCATCTTGTCCGCGAGAACACTATGGTCTAATGAGAATCTCCTGGTAATCCTTCGCACAGGGATGAAAACTTTTGGTGATTGTGCATTCTGTTGATATGCTCCTAAACTTTGGAATTTGTTGCCCTTTAAGATTTGTGCAGCCACCTCAATTACGGCTTTTTAAAAATATTTTCACCGCATTACGGCTTCCTTAAATGCTACCTTTTTAATGTTACTTTTAATGTTATCCTTTACTTTTAACAATAGTTTGAATATTATTTTTCTTTTGATAAAATTATTTTTTGTAGTTATTGTATGAAATTTTATGATCAAGTTTTCTTGCACTTTTGAGATTTTATTACAAAATTAAAATAGCACTACATAACAAACTGATTTGATTGATGGATTGATTTATGTGACAGTTTTTGCAGATTTTGCATCTTCTCATCTTTCAAACCTCTGTGGACATATTTTTCTTGGACTGGGAAAGGCCTCGTGATGCAGCAGAAGTTACAGCAGAAACAAGTCAAAGTGAGACGCACATTTAAAAACTTGGTTTAAAAACTGATTAGACATTGAAAGAACCTTTTCTTTATGAGAAGCTGAAATTTCAATCATAGAAGAATCACCTTTACAGGGCATTTTTCCCTGCAGAGCAGGGCTTGGCCTTTTTCGGGCACTGTGGTCCCCTTTTTGAAGCGATGTTTGCCCTTCCTGCCGCCAACCCTGATAGTCACCTCTTGCGACACACAGGCAATTACCAGCAAGCTGGTACTCAATTTGCCAACCTCAGAAGGATGACAGCCTGAGTCAACCCCCCTGGCTTAATTCAGCGATCAACCGGGATTCAAACCCAGGATCCTAGGATCCCATGCCGGCGCCCTAACCGCTAAGCCAACACCGGGCTCTGAAATTTCAAGCATGAAGTACATTATTTACTAATCTTGTGCAATGTATTGTTGTACATGCGTTTTTGTAAACTTTTACTGAGATCCTCCAACTCATGATGTTTAGATTCCAGGTTTGTTCTAAGGTCACATCTGATCCACAATTACTTTGTGTCTAATCTACCTTATTGAGATTATTTTAAACAAGTTGTCTTGGCTCAGGGAAGAGCTGAATGACAAAGGTTAGAGGGTGAACAGACTGGCAGAGGGGAACAGGCAGGTAAGATCCTCCAGGCACACCTCAGGTAAGTGAACAGGCAGGTAAGATCCTCCAGGCACACCTCAGGTAAGTGAAGGGGGCCAACAGAACCAAAGTGGGCAAGAGGATGGTTAAATAGTGTTGAAAAGAATGGCAAATAAATCATTAACACCGAGAAGAGGTTTGGTTTAATCCCTTCCAAATCTCCTGTAAGCCATCTGTTTCCACGATGGTTAGCTATATTAGTTTTCGATATTTCCACATCTTATCTGTTCATGTATATCTGAATGCTTTGCTTTGCAGATGATTTGATCTCAATTTTGGATATTATCACTGTTATCCAAGTTAAATAGCAATGACGCAATAGCAGCAACGAAGGCTGGAAAGGGTGGAAATGCGAATGGTTCGGTGGATGTGCGGAGTATCGTTGAGAGAGAGAGGAAGACAAATGATGAATTGCGACAGATGATGGGAATAGAGCCTGTGATTGATGCTGTGAAGAGAAACAGGTTGAGATGGTTTGGTCATGTGTTGAGGAAGGATGAAAGTGACTGGTTGAGAAAAGTGATGGAAATGAATGTTGAAGGAAGAAGAGGACGGGGAAGACCGAGAAAGACTTGGTTAAAGATGGTGGAAGAAGAAATGCGGGCAAGGGGGTTAACAAGGAGAGATGCAGAAAATAGGGCAAAATGGAGAAGATTGTCATGGGGACCGCAAGGCTAACCCCCGCTCTAGCAGGGAAAATGGCCTTAAAATGCCTGTTGTTGTTGTTGTTTTGTTATCCAAGTTAAATTTTTTTTTTTTTTTTAAATCTTTTTTAAATCCATTTACAGCATGATTGCAAAAAAGATGTCCACACTGCATAAAAATCTATCCCCTTCCCCCACCTTTTCCCATCCAATCCACTACTACATATTGCAGTTTCTGATCCTTTGAAAGTTTCTGCACATAAGCAGAGGAGTTCCTTTGAGAGTTCCTGCACATATGTGTTTACATTCAACAATAACTCAATGCTTACTTGGAAAAACATTATAAGAATAATCGTTTTAATCGCTTATCAAATGTAATGGCTGATTTACAATGATTTAAAACAGGAGGCTTGTTGCTCACCATTTACAAGAATGTCTTCTTTGAGCTACATTGCTTTTGAAGGGCCTGAACGAGTTAAGTCAACCATGTTCATTAAGATGGCTGAGCAAATGTTTCTATAAATTGGGTAATTAGCCTTTGTAGCATTTCTGTCTGAACACATAGCTTATGATGCTGAGATCCTGGGTGTATTTATTACACTGTGTTAATTTGTTCATGTCCACTAATGTCATTGCCATGAAGGATTACACTTACATCTCCTGATGTCCTTGTCCTACATGTATTAAATATACAAGTTACACCATGAGCCTTAGACACTATACAAAAAAGGTTTTTGGTATATGGAAACTAGGCTCATAGAAGAGTGAGGTGACAGAGGGTAAAATAGAGGAGCAATGTCCTGTAGCTCACCTGCGTGGTTGCCAAAAAGTGGAGTGACGGATGGATCGGGGTAAAAATAATAGATGTATTATTCTAAATCCATCTCTTATTTTTGTACTATCTATGAGCCTTAATTTTCGAGATATTGCCCACTGATGGTCACTTCCGGTTGTGTCAAAACTATCCCTATTTGATAAGGTGCAACTCCAAGGTGTCTATAATTCATATTTTTTGAGATATTGCCCACTTTCTGTATTTTTATGTTGTGTTTGGCAGCCATATATTGTGTTTGGGATAAGCTTCTTTTAATCATACACCGAGTTGCCATAGGTAGTCAAACATATATTTCAACAAGTTTCACGTTGATCGATGAAGTGGTTTCAGAGAAGTAGATTTTTAAAGCTTGGTTTTCTTATAATCCATTATTGCTGCCATACCACATGACTGATGATGTCATTAGTAACAAACTATATTTCCCTTGGATTGCTGATCACAAATTTAGTTTTGTATTGATCAGTTAGGCAGTTTGAGAGAGGAGGATTTTTAAAGGTTTTTCTGAAATCCAAAATGGCGGCTAAACTAGTTTGAAATTCAAGCACTTTTGGGACCTTTAAACCTTACGATGACCTACGTATAAGTGAAGTGGGGGTGGGGGGGAGAACCATGAACAATCTTTAGCCACACCAAAGACAATTTTAGTCAAGTTTGGGCACAACTCCATCAACAGATTCAGAGAAGTTGCATGTGTTTATGGATGGACGACATTCCATCCCATAAGCTCACCTGGACTATGTTCCAGGTGCACCAAAAAGGCAACATACTGACAGTGGAGCTACAGTTGGACACAAGGAAGGTAATGAATGACAAGAATAATGAGGCCTAGAGGGGAGGGTGCCTTTGAACAGTCGCAGGAAGATGGTTCCACAAACAGGAGAAAGGAGAAACAAGAGTGGACGCGTAAGGAGTTAGCCTGGATATTGAGGCGTTTAGCCAGAACAAGATTACTGGGACATTGGATTGTCCTGGAGGTCCTTGGAGGGTTGAATGGTTGATTGAACAGGGTCAGCTACAGAGACTGTAGACCAGACGAGACTGTAAAAAAAAAAGAATCAGAGACTGCATGGATCTCGTATCCAACATGTTCAGGTTATCTTTTGTAGCTGCACAGTGCACATCATCAAAAGCAACAATGGAACTCGTAAAAGATTTACAGAGATGACATTTCAGTTGCCAAATACTACTTCATGGTTATATGTGTGAGACATTACTACCGCTGTAGTTCCATGAAATATAAGTGAAAGTTCCGATTGTGTCATCATCAAACATCAATCATTGTGACATGATATTACACTGCACTTTCTTCTCAGATGACTCAATATTATTTGGTAGGAATTAAGCAGAAACAGGTATCCTGCAGGTATCCAAAGATGACTGCCCTTGTTGTACCAGATTTAACGTTGTCCTTTGTCCCTCTTATCCAGCCTCCATTGGTGTGGGTACAAGAGCCAAGTCAGCCATAAGCATCTGGCGCACGTACTTTGTGGCCAATGAATGGATCGAGCTGCAGACAATAAGGAAACTCAGCCCAGCACTGCACATCCTCTTAACTATTTTCTTTCTTCAGGTAGAATTTCGCAGTGAAACCTTTTTACTTTCTTTAATTCAATGCATACAGTCATTAGCTGAACATTCCTGAATTAAATCCAGATTCCTCCCCCCTTGCTTCCACTTTTCTGGTGATAAAGTATGAAACAATGACACAAAGTGAAAGTAGAATAGAGAATTTGCCGAAAGGAAATGAAAGGTTATTGTATTGTTAAAACATTTATATATTTTGTTTGTCTGGTTGATTTGTTTGTGAAGTAAATGTTAGCTCTTTCACGAGCCTCGATTCAGTATACCAAAAAAACAAAAAAAAAAAAACTATTATATGGCTTTGTGGGATACCAGCAGTCATGGGAGGATGGTTGAAGGTACCCTTGCGGCATGTGAGCGTGAAGATACTCCGTTTGTTATTAGTGCCACTGGAAGAAAGCTACTCGAGCGGGTCTACGTTCTAGACATTTGGAAAGACATGGTAAATCTTCACTGAAACTGCTTTTATTCTTGTTTGTCGTACAGGACATACATCCATTGTGGAATCTGAACACGTGAGGGTTGAAAGGAGGTTAAATGGTTTTAACGTAAATATGGTTATAAAGTAGAGATTGGTGAATAACTGTATAAAATTAATGAAGGTTACATATTTTTTGTATAATTCTATGTAGATCACTCTTTCCAAGTACAATATCAATATTAGTATTCATCGAGTTCTAGCTATATTAAACAAACTTGTTAGCCGCGTCGCAGCCGCTGCTCATAGAGTGCCCTCTGCTGTTGTTGTTGTTGTTCTTCTTCTTGTTCTTCTTGTTCTTGCAGAGAAGACAAAACCTCAAAGCTCCACCCATTCTGGGAACCATAGCTCCACCCATTCTGGGAGAGCCTTCATATAAACAAATATCCACCATTTTATTAACTCGCATAGCTTTGAGGCCTGTTTTGTAGGCCTGTGGTGTCTTCCTCTCTCACACAGTTTTATTTCAAATCAAATTCGACATATCATTTCATTTTTCACAGTCGCTAACATAGTTTGACTCGGTTGAAAAAAAACGGGAAGAAAATCCGATGAAAGTTGCCCTTTATAGAACGAAATGAATTCTCAAAGGCCTGTAACTTCAAGTCCATTGAGATTTTTTTTTTTTATCGCGGCATGGTCAGTCATACACTGCCCGAAATAAGAGACGGGAAAATGCCGAGATATATATATATATTTTGTTTAAATCGCGGCATGGTCAGTCATACACCGCCCGAAATAGCAGACGGGAAAATGCCGAGATATATTAAAAATTCGTCCATTTGATGACAATCGTCACGATGAAATATTTAATTTATACGTCGTCACAATAATGTGGAGAGAGGAGCATAGCTTCGTTCACGTGTCGCCACACACGGGAAATTGCCGAGATATATTTTTTTTAAATCGCGGCATGGTCAGTCATACACCGCCTGAAATAACAGACGGGAAAATGCCGAGATATATTAAAAATTCGTCCATTTGATGACAATCGTCACGATGAAATATTTAATTTATACGTCGTCACAATAATGTGGAGAGAGGAGCATAGCTTCGTTCACGTGTCGCCACACACGGGAAATTGCCAAGATATATTTTTTTTAAATCGCGGCATGGTCAGTCATACACCGCCTGAAATAACAGACGGGAAAATGCCGAGATATATTAAAAATTCGTCGCCACACACGGGAAATTGCCGAGATATATTTTCACTTTGCACAAAAATAACATCAAGTAATCGAATCAATAGGAATGTCCTGTGCCTATAACATCGACGTTATAGGCACAGCTGCATTTAGGCATTGTGTAACATCGACGTGGCTTTTGTTTTAATTAAAACTTTTTGTACTTGTTAATTAAATAGTGGTTCATATTTCGTTAGCCTGGTGTTGGCTTTACGGTTAAGGTGGCTGGTTTAAGATCTTAGGTTATTGAGTCTGAGCCCCTGTCATGCCGTTGATTAACACCAGGTGGGTTGACTCAGGCTGTCATCCTTCCGAGGTCGGCAAAATGAGTACCAGCTTATTGGGAAAAATGAGCCATTCACTTATCCTGCATTAGAGTAGTGACCTGGCCAGGATTGTGACCACTAGCTTAGCAATCTGCTTCAGCAGCCCCATGCATCTGAAGATGCAAAAGGAATGGTCTTCTTCTTCTTCATATTCCGTTCAAATTGAATGCAGATTTGTCCAACTGTTTCTGAATAAGGGTTTGCCATTAGGCCTTTTAATTATCAGGATTTGAGGCTCATAATACAGATACAAAAGACACAACACAATACTCTTCGACAAGACGAACACAGCCACTGAGCTTGACGGAAGTGCCATCACTTCCCGGGGCACTCTGGGTACCAGCGACATCACAACAATGGCACCGCATTTCTTACCGCACTCAGCGGGGCATTTCCCAAGGAGGAATTTCCTCCTCCCCATGGATGCCAACCTATGGGGATTGTCCTTACTCTTATCCTTTTAAATTCGGAGCAATGACTAAGAAAGCAGCATGCACCATTTTTAGGTCATTGCATCTCGATTCTCAAAGAGATCAACTTATAAAATGGGTCGTGATATCCAGATGTCTGTCCGTCCATTAACTTTTTGGTATTTTTGCTACTCCTCCTTGATCACCCAGTTGATTGTTCTGAAACCAAACACATTAATAAAAGACAATAGCCCACACAATCGCTCGAGCTTCGATTTTTCAATTTCTGATCATGGAGGTTCCCAGGGGGGTTACCCCCCATACTTTGGATCCCTTTTCGTCCCTTATTTACTAACCGATTGGTCTGAAACCAGATACAGCCCTTCTATTTGATGATGGTCTGCAGGATCGCCCAGTCTTAGATTTTTTGATTTTGTATCAGGGATCCTCCCAGGGGATCAGAGGGGGTCGTCGTCCCCCCTCCCAAATCAGCATTTGTCTGAACTACAATCTCAAGAGAAGAGATGACTGTTAGCCAACTACTGTCTCAAGAGAAGAGAAGGATATATTTAAGTAATAAACAAAGAACTGAAAGTGGTTTTTATTTCTCTTTGGTATGACTTGGCTTGGGCTTGAACTATTGACCTCCCAGACTCGGAGTGGACGGTCTAACCATTACACTGAGTCTGGTTACTTAAACTACTACTCAAATTACCAAAAGTGTGAATAATAGTCCAACACAAAATTAGTGAAATCATTCCAAGTTTGGGAAAAAGGTAAGTGAAACAAGTTACAAACTCCAAACTCGGGGTACAAATACAACGTTGTGTGGGGAGTAACATATGCTATGTGACTGTGGCCTCGCAGGGGCGTGAGGTGCCGGGCTGGGGGGCGTAAATTGTCTATGTAAATGTGTATCGTGTAGCGCCACGTCGAACAAGCAATTCAAAATTTCATAAGGGATTTTAGTAACTATAGGTTACTAATGGTATGTTAGGAAACAAGGTGTGGCTGACATTTCTAGGGTTAGCCCTTTCTCCGAGTTAAAAAAAAAAAAAGAGCAGTTTTTGGTTCTGATGAAGGGCGATTACATTTCAGCCACAACAACTTTCTCACGGCATTAAACATGTTCTTATCAACTTTTATTTGATACCATCGATTGTTTATCTTGTTCGCCTATGCAAACCAACACTACAGCTTTAACAAAGACTGCTATTCCATTGTATATTTTCAACACTTCGGTCTTGACATGAATTTCTCAATTGAGAAATGCTGTTTTAAACAATTAAAGGTTTTTAAATGTCCAAACATTGCAACAAGTTAAACACATGCACTTTATTAAGACACCAAAGACTGAAACATATGGTTATGCAAAGCCAACAAAAGCTTTGCAAACCAACCCTATTCATTCTGGCCATTATGTCAAAATCCATGGTCCTAATGGCATACACACTCAGACATGCACACCCTCAAACAGAGAAAGACAGAGGGAGAGAGGAGAGACAAAAACAGAGTTTATAGCAATACTTGCTCAAGGGAGGATCAAATAAAAAAAATGTATTCTATCCTTTGTTTATTTTTTCCTATTCTGTGCTTTGCAGGTCATAGGATTTGAAAATTTAGCACTCAGGGAACCCACACCATCATTAAATCCACCACTTGACACTGATGCAGCGTGCTGGAGTCGCATCCTACGTTTCGGTGTTTGTGCATCAGTCTGGATTGTCTTGGGGTTCCTTCAGGTAAAAATAAAAGAAAAGCCATCGAATGGACAAATGTTATCATTTATGACATCAAACTGAATGTTTATTTTAAAGGATGGCTTGCTCCTTGGTACAACACGCTACCCCCAAAGCAACAGGATGACTTTGTATTCAGGTTGCAACTACCTCAGGCATCCTTGTTGTTGATGTCATTGCTACTTGCATATCCTGCTGAGAGCATAAGGACACCTTTGACCAGTCAGGACTGTGTCCATCTATAGTTTAACTAGAGTGCATACAGGCACGTGAAAAAGTAAGTACACCCCATGTAAAGTTTTGACTTTTTCAACATATTTCAACATACAGCTATTTGATCTTTATTTCAACAATATTGATAGATAAAGGTGATATTGTGGCGGACACAAAAGCCCACTGGCGTGGTGACATCATTCCGCGCACCAAGTGGGTGAGGGCCACGCCCGAGGGGTAGGCGTGGCCTGAGGATATACACGGGGCGCGCAGCCCAGAGCGGGCTAGTGTTACAGTGAGCTCCTGAAATAAAGACGCTTATAAGTTACCGCTTGTCCGCTTCCTCCTTGCTCGCAAGCAGCGCGCGTAACGCCGCGCTTTACTGGTGACCCCCTCGACGTTGGATCTGCCAGAGCGATCCTTCCACACGCGACGCCATTGCCATGGCCAACTTCATCAAACTTCCCGAATTTTGGGAGGCTCAGGCCGAAGTCTGGTTCGTCCAGGCCGAAGCCCAATTTCAGCTTCGGCGCCTCACCGGCGATGACACGCGCTATTGCCACGTCGTCGCCTCCCTCGGGCCCGGCACGGCCGCTCGAGTTGTGTCCGTCCTTCGCCACCCACCAGACGGCCACAAGTACGAGGCACTCAAGCGGCTACTCCTAGCCACGTTCGGCCTCACGGACGACGCACGGGCCGACCGCCTCCTGGATCTCCCCGAGCTCGGTGACACGCGCCCGTCGGTCCGAATGGACCATATGCTGTCACTGTTGGGCGACGAAGCCCCCGGTTCTCTATTCCGGGCGCTTTTCCGTCGCCAACTTCCAGCGCAGGTTCGCCTCACGTTGGCCGGGACCGGGCTAACGGAACCCCGAGCATTGGCAGCCGAGGCGGACAAGTACTTCGCCGCTTCGGACACGCGGGCGAGAGTCGGCGTGGCCGTCACGGCCCTCGTGGCTGATGCTGCTGATGCTGCTGATGCTGCTGATCCACAGCATCAGCTTATACAGCATACGCAGCATGCTGATACGCACCTCGTGACCGCCGCCACGCCCCGCCCACCGCCGCGGCGAAAACCGCCACCGCGGGGAAACCCGCCAACTCCACCGGCCTGGCGGAGCCAGCCGCGCTCCTCCAGCTCCACCACCTGGTGCTGGTTCCACGCCAAGTTCGGCCACGAAGCTCGGCAGTGTCATCCGCCATGCTCCTTCAACAGGTCGGGAAACGCCCGGGCCGGCGCTCAATAGTGGCGATGAGCGCCGGCCGTTCGAGCAGCCTGCTGTTCATAACGGACACCTTCTCCGGGCGCCATTACCTGTGCGACACGGGAGCGCAGGTGAGTGTCGTTCCCGCCGGCACGTCAGACAAGCATGCCGCGGGTGGGGGCCCCGCGCTGCTTGCCACGAACGGGACGCCCATCCGTACGTACGGAAAACGCTGCCTCTCTCTGCGGTTCGGAGGGCAGGTTTTCCGTTTGACGTTCGTCACCGCCGACGTGCCCATGGCACTGCTTGGCGCGGACTTCCTGTGCGCTAATGGGCTCCTGGTCGACGTCAAGCGCAGACGTCTTGTCCAGGCCGAGACGTTCAGCTCGCTCGCTTGTGCGTTGCCCAGCTCGCCGAGCAGCTCAACGAGCGGCTTGCCAAGCGGCTTGCCGAACGGTTCGGTTCCGGCCACGTTGGTCTGTACGCTTCCGGCAGCGGACGCATTCACCCGCCTCCTCGCCGGCTTCCCGGCCCTCATGCGGCCCACCTTCTCGGCGGGGGCCGTCAAGCACGGGGTGGCCCATCACATCCCCACCGTCGGGCCACCGGTCTACGCCCGGGCACGCCGCCTCGAGCCGACGAAGCTGGCGGTGGCAAAAGCGGGGTTCGCTACCCTGGAGCGACTCGGCATCGTTCGGCGCTCAGAGAGCACTTGGGCGTCGCCGCTGCACATCGTGCCGAAGCCCGGCGGGGGATGGCGACCGTGCGGGGACTATCGCCGTCTCAATGACGCCACGACTCCCGACCGCTACCCCATCCCCCACATTCAGGACTTTTCCGCCCGTTTGGCGGGCATGTCCTTCTTCTCGAAGGTGGACCTCATACGCGGCTACCATCAGGTCCCCGTCAGGCGGGAGGACGTCCCGAAGACGGCGGTCATCACGCCATTCGGACTCTTCGAGTTCCTGCGCATGCCCTTCGGTCTGAAGAATGCGGCTCAGGCGTTCCAGCGACTGATGGACAGCGTCCTGCGCGACTTGGATTTTGTCTACGTCTACCTGGACGATATCCTCGTCGCCAGCGCGTCCCGCGAAGAGCACCTAGGCCACCTCCGCACGCTCTTCGAACGCCTGGGCCAGCATGGCCTGATTGTGAACCCCGCAAAGTGCCGGTTCGGCACCGCCATAATCGATTTTCTGGGGCACCGTGTCACCAGGCACGGAGCCGTCCCCCTGCCGGCCAAGGTGGAGGCGGTGAAGTGGTTTCCGCGCCCCCGCACGATCAGAGGGCTGCAGGAGTTCCTGGGCATGGTGAACTTTTACCATCGGTTCCTGCCCCGTATCGCCCAGCTCCTGCGCCCCCTGCACGAAGCTCTCCGAGGTAAGCCGGGCAAAGGCGACGTTACCTGGACCGAGCAGATGGACACGGCGTTCACGGGCGCGAAGCTCGCCTTGGCTAATGCCACCATGCTCGCGCACCCGGCGCCCGATGCACCGATCGCCCTCACCACTGATGCCTCGGACTATGCGGTGGGCGCGGTGCACGAGCAATGGGTGCGTGGAGCTTGGCAACCGCTGGCGTTCTTTAGCCGGCAGCTTCGCCCGCCCGAACGCCGTTACAGTACCTTCGACCGCGAGTTGCTCGGGCTTCACTTGGCGGTCAGGCACTTCCGCCATCTGCTCGAGGGCCGTGCGTTCACGGCCTTCGTCGACCACAAGCCGCTGATCTTCGCGATGGGCAAGGTCACTGAGCCGTGGTCGGCCCGGCAGCAGCGTCACCTCTCGGCCGTGTCCGAGTACACGACGGACATCCAGCACGTCGCGGGGAAGGACAACCCGGTGGCGGATTGCCTTTCCCGGGCCGTCGCCCACGCAGTCCACCTCGGCATCGACTATGCCCGGATGGCAGCGGACCAGGCCGCTGACCCCGATGTCCAGGCCTTGCGGACCGCCGTCACGGGCCTCCGCGTCACCGAGGTGCCGTTCGACGGCGCGGGCGCGGCCCTCTTGTGCGACGTCTCCCTCGGGCGTCCTCGCCCCATCGTGCCCGCGGGCTGGCAGCGCCAGGTGTTTGACGCCATCCACGGCCTGTCCCACCCGGGCGCGAGGGCCTCCCAAAGGCTGATCGCCGACAAGTTCGTCTGGCATGGCCTCCGGAAGGCCGTCCGCGGCTGGGCCAGGACGTGCCTCGCATGCCAGCGCGCCAAGGTGCACCGGCACACTCAGGCCCCGTTGGCCCCATTCACGGTGCCAGAACGCCGGTTTGACCACGTCCACGTGGACCTGGTGGGACCTCTGCCCCCCTCGCGGGGTTTCACCCACGTCCTCACCATGGTGGACCGCACCACCCGGAGGCCGTGCCCTTGGCGTCGACAACGGCGGCCGATGTCGCGCAGGCTTTCATCGCCACCTGGGTCGCCCGGTTCGGCGCCCCCTCAGACATCTTGTCCGACCGCGGCCCCCAGTTCACCTCGGAGCTCTGGGGGGCGGTCGCGCAGGGGCTTGGGGTCCGGCTGCACCGAACCACGGCCTACCACCCCCAGGCTAACGGCCTGTGTGAGCGGTTTCACCGCTTATTGAAGGCCGCGCTCCGGGCCACCCTCCGCGACGGTGGCTGGGTCGACAGGCTCCCCTGGGTCCTGCTGGGCCTCCGGACGGCGCCCAAGGAGGACCTGCGCGCATCCGCGGCGGAGTTGGTCTTCGGGCAACCGCTGCGGGTGCCGGGCGAGTTCCTCCCCGACTCCACGGCACCATGGTCCGCGGCACAGCAGCGCTCTGCTCTGCAAGAGACCGCCCAGAGGTTCGCCCCGGTGCCAACGGCATGCCACGGGCACCCACCGACGCACGTCGCCCCGGAGCTTCACACGGCGGAGTACGTCTTCGTCCGCCACGATGCCCACCGGACACCACTGCGGCCCCCGTACGACGGGCCTTTCCGCGTGCTGGAGACCGGGTCGAAGCACTTCACCCTGGACATCGGCCGTACTCCCGACCGTGTTTCGGTAGACCGCCTCAAGCCGGCCCACCTCGACGTGGACCATCCACCGCCAGTGGCCCGACCCCCACGTCGGGGCCGCCCCCCTGCGGGCGGACCCCCGGCACCGCCCAGCCCTGCCGCCACGCCGCCCCCCGGTCCTGCACCCATCCCAGGGGCAGCCAGGGGCATCCCACCTGGCATCCCTGCACCCCGGACGCCGCCGATCGCCAGGGGGCGCTTCGGCCGTGTCATTCGTCTGCCCCGCAAACTGGCCCTCCAGGTGCGCGGGAATTCTGGGGGGGCGCGTGTGGCGGACACAAAAGCCCACTGGCGTGGTGACATCATTCCGCGTACCAAGTGGGCGAAGGCCACGCCCGAGGGGTAGGCGTGGCCTGAGGATATACACGGGGCGCGCAGCCCAGAGCGGGCTAGTGTTACAGTGAGCTCCTGAAATAAAGACGCTTATAAGTTACCGCTTGTCCGCTTCCTCCTTGCTCGCAAGCAGCGCGCGTAACGCCGCGCTTTACTGCATGTCACGTGTTTGTGCATCAGTCTGGATTGTCTTGGGGTTCCTTCAGGTAAAAATAAAAGAAAAGCCATCGAATGGACAAATGTTATCATTTATGACATCAAACTGAATGTTTATTTTAAAGGATGGCTTTCTCCTTGGTACAACACGCTACCCCCAAAGCAACAGGATGACTTTGTATTCAGGTTGCAACTACCTCAGGCATCCTTGTTGTTGATGTCATTGCTACTCGCATATCCTGCTGAGAGCATAAGGACACCTTTGACCAGTCAGGACTGTGTCCATCTATAGTTTAACTCGAGTGCATACAGTCACGTGAAAAAGTAAGTACATCCCATGTAAAGTTTTGACTTTTTCAACATATTTCAACATACAGCTATTTGATCTTCATTTCAACAATATTGATAGATAAAGGTGATATAATATAACAAATATCATGAAACATTTACATTTTGTAGTCCATTGTATAATTTAAATAAACATAAATGCAAATTTCGCATGTGGAAAAAATAAGTACACCCCGACATTTATCACGACTTCAAATCCCTAAAATTAGAAGCAGGTGCAAATGAGTAGAACATCGTTAGAGAGGATCTTGGAGGAACCTGTCTTATTTAAACCTAAGACATTTAGTTTGGTTTGCTCTTTGTTGTTGAAGTGTGCGGCGTCACCATGCCGAGATCAAAAGAGCTCTCTGATGCCTTCAGAAAGAATGTTATAGGTGCCTACGAGTCTGGGAAGGGATTTAAAAAGATCTCCAAACAATTTGAAATCAATCATGCGACTGTCCGGAAGATCATCTACAAGTGGAGAAGATTCCAAACAACTGCCAACTTGTTCAGGCCAGGCCGCCCCAGCAAGTTCAGCCCGAGAGCAGACCGCAAGATGCTGAAAGAAGTCTCTAAGAAACCCAGAATGCCATCACGGGACCTACAGGTAGCTCTTGCCACTGTTAATGTCAAAGTGCACATGTCTACCATTAGAAAGAGGTTGCACAAATTTGATCGACATGGGAGGTGTGCCAGGAGGAAACCTTTGCTGTCCAGAAAGAACATCAGGGCAAGACTAAAGTTTTTCCAAGGAACACCTAGGCAAAGACCAGCACTTCTGGAACAATGTGCTCTGGACAGATGAGTCAAAGGTAGAGCTACAGCACAGCAAAGGTAGAGCCACAGCACCAGAAGACATATTTGGCGAAAACCAAAGACAACATTTGACCACAAGAACCTGATACCAACTGTAAAGCATGGTGGTGTAAATATTATAGTTTGGGGCAGCTTTGCTGCATCAGGGCCTGGGCAGCTCACCATCATAGAGTCCACTATGAATTCTTCATTGTACCAGAGGGTGCTTGAGGATAATGTGAGGCCATCTGTCGGAGAGTTGAAGCTCAACCGAAGGTGGACCTTGCAACATGACAATGACCCTAAACATACCAGTAAATCCACCAAGGAATGGCTGAAAAGAAAGAAATGGAGGGTTCTGGAATGGCCAAGTCAAAGCCCGTATCTAAATCCCATCGAGATGTTGTGGGGGATTTGAAACGAGCTGTGCATGCAAGAAACCCCTCAAACATCGCACAGCTGAAATAATTCTGCATGGAGGAGTGGGCAAAAATATCTCCCAGTCGATGTCAGAGCCTGGTAGACAGTTATAAGAAACGCCTCCTTGAGGTTGTTTCTGCCAAAGGGGGCAACACCACCTATTAGAGCCCAGGGTGTACTTACTTTTTCCACATGCGAAATTTGCATTTATGTTCATTTAAATTATACAATGGACTACAATATGTAAATGTTTCATGATATTTATTATATTATATCACCTTTATCTGTCAATATTGTTGAAATAAAGATCAAATAGCTGTATGTTGAAATATGTTGAAAAAGTCAAAACTTTACATGGGGTGTACTTACTTTTTTTTTTCTTTCTTCTTTTTTTGTATACTGAATCGAGGCTCGTGAAAGAGCTGACATTTACTTCACAAACAAATCAACCAGACAAACAAAATATATAAAAAGAGGGAGCGGAAGACAAGAGAATGGGAAGCACACAAACACTTGAGAGCACACACTTGAGAGCACACACACTTGAGAACATTTGAGAGCAGGGAGATGTGTGGGAGGGAGAGGGCTTGGGGGGAGGAGGCGTGGGAAGGGGGGGTGGGAGAAGTATAAAACACAAGGACACCAAGGACTTCCAGGACAGAAGTTGGTATTTCAAAAAGTGGAATTGGGGTGAAATTATCGGGGATAGAAAAGATCAAGGTTTTGGATGGGGGAAGATAAGAGATGGTGGTGAACAGCTGTTTTAAAGACCTGGAGGGTGGAGTGGGATTGAAGAGAGTGAGGGAGTTTGTTCCAGAGGCGGGAGAAAAGAGGAATGAAGGAGTGAAGGTGAGCAGAGAGTCTTGATTTTGGCAGTTTAACCATAAGAGGGTTGCAGGCAGAACTTGTGCGACCTGTAGGAATATTTGTGGGACAGAGCCCAGAGAGAGCTGGGGGGGCAAGGCCAGAGAGGTGTCGGTAGAAGACGGAAAGACCACGTGACTGTATCCCCACCAGGCTGAACAGTTTACATTTAGTATTCCACTGATAGGCCGGATCTCGATCCGGACACAAAATCGAATCGGCTCGTTTTTGTGACCTAACCAACTCATTGACCAAGTTTTCTTATGACTCGTCCACAACTTTTTGAGATATGTTCCTATATATTGCTTTAGGTCCCTTTTCTCAATGGTGAGGAATCATTTTTGAAAAAAAACACAACAATTAAAAAATTATCATGTCCACATTCGTATCTTCACCAAATCCGAATCAATTCGTCCATGTCAAACACCCGACCTGTCCACCAAGTTTCATCCGAATCCGTCCACAACTTCATGAGATATCATGCTATACCGTGGGACCCCACTATTCGCAGGGGATATGTTCCTGGAAAATCCCGCGAATTGCGAAACCGCAAATGGCAAGGCATTGTTTCAATGGAAAAAGGGGGGATATGTTCCCGAGTCGTGAAAGTCGTGACTTGGAGGGAGGAGTGTGATTGCAGAGAGTGAGGGAGTTTGTTCCAGAGGCAGGAGAAAAGAGGAATGAAAGAGGAAGGTGAGCAGAGAGTCTTGATTTTGGCAATTTCACCAGAAGGGGGTTGCTGGCAGATCTTGTGCGACCTGTAGGAATATTTGGGGGACAGAGCACAGATAGAGGTGGGGGAGCTAGGCCAGATAGGCGTCGGTTGAAGACAGAAAGACGACCAACCTGCCTGCGGTGAATGAGTGAAAGGCCCTCACAATCGGCTTCATTGTGGGAGATTCCAATGATTCTGAAAGCTTTGGTTTCAACAGTGTGAAGCCGAGCCAGGTGTGAGGCAGGAGCACCAGCCCAGAGGGGAGAGCAGTATTCCATTGAGCTGCGGATGAAAGCCTTGTATGTGGTGAGGAGCTCAGGTGTGTCAAGGAAGGACTTCGCACGACAGAGGATGCCCAGTCGGCGACTGGCTTTGGAGGCCAGCTTGGAAATGTGGTTTTCCCAGGAAATATCATGGCAGACAGTGAGACCCAAAAGCTTGAGCGACAGAACTTCTTGGAGAGGATTTTTCAGAAAGTACATGGGAGGGTTGTCCAGTCGGTCCAGATTGAAAGACATGTTCCACTTGTTTGACCAGTCTGTGATTTTGTCCAGGTCTGCAGAGAGTGAGGAGACTGTAGACTGCTGAACTGAGGGATGTGGAATAGAGAGACAGAGAGTGGAGTCATCAGCAAAGAGATAGAGAGGATTTTCCAGAGAGTCGGAGAGATCATTGACGAAGACCAGAAAAAGCACAGGACCCAGAACACTGCCTTGGGGAACTCCAGCCTGAACAGGAAGGGGAGATGAGAGAAATCCATTCAGGGCCACACGTTGACTATGACCAGAGAGGAAGTCCGCAAGCCATGTGTGGAGATTTCCATGGATACCATAGGATGAGAGTTTGGTGAGCAGAGCGGGGTGCCAGACCGTATCGAAGGCACGTGACATGAGGTTTACGTAGTGTTGACATGTTTACGCAGCTGATGGAAACTCCCCCGAAGCGTTTTCATTGTGTAAGATCTCTGATGATGCTTTAACATAAATTTCAAACTGTAATAGATTTAATGAAGCGTTTGCATTCTACAATTCATGGGGTTGACTTGTTTACACATCTCGTGGGATATCCCGCAAAGCTCGCTTATAGTGCGGCTAAAATTAGTGGCCGCGAAAGCCATGAAAACGCAAAGCACACAGCAGTGAATGTATAAGCAGGTCATGGTCGCGGCTCGTACAAGACGGTTTTTTTGCATATGTCCAGCTGCTTTATGCATGGCTGGTGAAAGATGGATTTTATAAATACCGTATGTCAAGCTGAAAAAAACGCAAATTCGCGCAACACGGCCGCAAATAGAAAAAAAAAAGAGAAACGCAAAAAAGAAACAGGTCGCATTTTATCAACCGCTAATTGCGGAACCGCGAATAGTGGGGTCCATCTGTATATCCCTTTTGGCCCCATCTCTCAAAGTTGAAGAATCCCTTTAAAACATTTTAGTATCCGGATCTTCACCAACATCTAAACAATTTGTCCTTTTCACACACCCAACTTGTCATTCCAATTTCGGCTGAATCCATACACAACTTTTTAGATATCCTACTCAAAGATAAACAGATAGGGGTGAAAATATAACCTCCGTCCAACGCACTTATCGTTCAATTAAAACTCACTGAAGCACAGGTAAACTGCTCAATGCCAAACTCTTAACTTCACAAAGCAAATGTGAGAGCAGCCAGCCAATAGTGTGTCGTCAGGTGCTTCCTTTACTGGAGCAGAAGTGTCACTTTTTGGCCGCTCTAAGCCAATCATATGACTGACAAGTCTCAGTCACATTTCAATGAAACTATCATTGATAAGCAAAAAAAACTTTACATACCAAATGTCAGAAATGTGTCTTTATCCCCACAGGCATCACCTCCAGGGAAGTGTGACCAGAGCCACATCAACTTGTTCCCCCCTCTAGAAATAACAATTCACCTTATCTCGTTTGCAATATCTGCTGTCTCTCTGAGAATTAAATAAAGCTGTCATGTCATCCACACTGAACAATATTCAAATGATCAAAATGAAGGAATGATAATGCTTTGTTTGGTAAGTGTATCTAGCAATATGGTGGAAAAGCAACTTGTGTGATACCTACAGGGAGTTTCTTTGCAAAACCTTTAAAATGCAATCTGAAACTGATGCAAACCTAGACCATTTTGACTCTTGCCTTAACCACATCACCGATTAGAACTTTCATGAGCCTTGCAAAACGAAAAGATTATGCTTTGTGTGTTCGTTTCTGCAAACAATGAAAAGTATCTGATGTTGTACTTCACGTTCTCAAAAGATCTATCCTCAACTGAACCATTTTATTCTGAAGTCAAATTGTTTACATGTTTGTTTTTGTCATGTATTCACTTTCTGTGGTCAGAAGGCTGGGGTGATTTCATCTCCAGGATATCTGTTGTTATTGTTGTTGTTTTACAGATGGGGTTTCACTCACTGTGCTATGAACGTTTCATTGAGGACAAGATCAGGCAGTTTGTAGATCTCTGCTCCATGAGTAATGTAAGTTGATCCCACACTTCATGAGAAAAAACAAAGCCGAACACTCGTTGAAGAAAGATTATGATTGTGCTATGTTCGGGAATGCAGCCAGTCAGAAATTTGGGATGATGGGGAGGTATGAAAGGGAAAATTCTCATGTTGCTAATGGTAGACGAAGTTGTAGCTAAGTGTTCTGAATGCTTGCCTATGACCTTTAATCACTACGTTTGAGCATACGTTTGAGTGCAAAGTCAAGAACCTTATTGATTGCCAAGAGAAAAAAAAAGTAAATTGAGACCATGTTGTGTTTAGGTCTCGGTCCTGATCTTTTCACATTTCAACTTTGGCTATTATATTCATGGGCGCTCCGTTCATGGCCGTGGTGATGCCAGCATCGACGAGATGTACACAAATCTCAAAAAGGAGGAGGTATGTATATAAATCACTGGTAATGGTATAAAAAGAAGGTTGACACAGACATCTCTTGTGATGTCCAGACAACTAGCTGTGGCTTTGAACACATCTTGTCTGGAGCAGGAGAACCGATGCAGCTGCAGGGGTCTGCTGCCCAATGCTGACGTTCAGACATTTGAAGTGGCCACCAGCATCAACATGCGAAGACACTTTGAAGCCATAAACCAACCATTTGCCATGGTATTTCTATGCAGTTTTGTTTGATGTGGCTGATAATTGTGTGCGCTGGTGGTGCCTAAAATATGGTTACATTATGCTACTTTCTGATTGATCCTTATTAAATTGTGAAGCCCCATTAACTCTCCCCAATCCAAGGTTTTCAAGGTTTTCTTCCTTGCAATTCCGTGATTAAGAGATTGCAACTGTATCCATCTAGTTCACCCTCTGTGTCCTCGCCTTGGCCTCATTCTTCCCCATTTCTCCAAGTCTCCCTATATTTTATCCCTCAACCCTGCTGTTGGTGTATCTTCTACTGTTCTTTTCATTTTGTTACGTCCTGATCCTATCTGTGTTCTCTCTCCTCCACGAGCCTCGGCACTGTATACAAAAAGTTGTTTTTGCATCCTTTTTGTCGACGGGAGTGATGTTTGCTGACTTGCAGGCCAATGAGGGAGAGTGTGGGGGCAAAGGAAAAGGACATGCATAGAGAAGATATGGGGGAAGCAAGATTGGCAGAGCAGGATTTTATAACATCGGCACTGATGCCATCTGGGCCCGTCACCAAAGCAGGGTCAAAGCTGGACAGAACTTTCTTTACCTTATCGAGTGAGAAGGAAACAAAGTCCAGTGAGCTGATGGTACAAGAGAGTATGATGAGGACAGAGCAGGTTGGGTTATTGACATGAGATTTTGGAGGCTTACACTGTTCATACCCTCTGTCTCTGCTTTTCCTTCAGTCTCAATCTAAAGAAAATACAAGTCAGGAGACGACGATGGTTCACGAGCGAGCGGTATTCAATGACAAAGGACGGACTATAACCGACACAGGCCCGGAATGGGGGGTCGGGGGTCCACGTGGCAGGTGTCGGCCCCCGACATGTGGTGTACATGCCTATTTACAAAGGGCCCCAATGCGCTGCGTGCGCAGGCCTTTAAGACCCAGCTGCACATAATTGTGTGTGTTGCTGGCCTGGAAATGTCAAAACGAAGGTTACTGACCTTGAAATGAGATAGAAAATAATGTATAATCAGTTATGAGGTTAGTTAGCTACACAATACCGAAAATTCGGTTCGATTCCGACAACTTTGAAACTTTGACCTTTGTGACCTTCAAAGGTCAAAGGTCGAAGATTCTGAAATTTGTTGGAAAACTTGTATTTCATGATGTATCTGATAAATATAAGATCATGTACGACATTTCACCCTATCAGGAAGCGAACAATGTAATAAAACCATCAAAAATCGAATTTTCTAAATTTCGTGACCTTGTGACCTTGACCTTGGGGCGAAAATGAAAAATCGAGCTCGGTGGGGCTGGACACACGACATTGGCCTAACCAAGTACCGAAACCCCTGTCAGATTCCACCAAACCCCTCGGAGAAGATGTAGCTTGAACTCGCTTACCCCCTAAAAAGACATCTTTTTCGGGCGTGGCTCCGCCCACAATGGGCGCAATACACCCACTCAAGGCAGGACACAACTAGATCATGATATCAACCTCCCACCCAAGTTTCATCAAGATCGGATGATGTCATCTGGTAGTTATGCTGCAGACAGACAGACACACAGACACACACGCATGACGAATATAGTGGTCACTCTGTTTGATAACTCGGGAACCAATAAATAGGCAATGCTCAGGTCCGCCGTTTTGACCATTTGGTGATCTTCACCTGTGACTTCAGGCATCATGTCACATGCCCAGTGTTAAGTGTTCTGCTAGTGTGTGTGTGTGTGTGTGTGTGGTTTGGTCTGGTCAAGTGTATGTATGGGTAGAGTGAGCCACCAAAGTAAAATGGTCAATATTTTGGTATCAAGATATGCGTTGCTTGTTATTTCCAAGAGCATGTTCCATTTTTCCAGAGTGAAAGGGATGCATAATGTATGTGTTTACAGGTCGTACCTGCCAGGTTAAAAGGACAGGCTCTTGGGGTCGTGGAAGAGAATATACGATCTTACCACATAATGAACCGTTTCCTTTCGGCCTTCATCGATCATGTGAGTCATTTATGCAAAATGCTGCCTTAGCTCGGTTTCAAATTTTGTGTAAAAATGGTTTAGTTTTATTACAAAAATTGTGAATCCATTATTTTTCATTTTTCTCGTCCATGATTGAGATGTGACAATGTGACATACATGTCACCTAGTCTTCGGAAGCATAAAATTATAAAAACAATAAAAAAGAATTATTGCCTCGAGGGTTACTAATATTTCCCGGAATGTTTTCATATCTTTCGACCAATATATTGTTGAACTTGGTCCTGCATGCAAAGGTTTCTATTTCGTAAAATAAATCGAGATTTTGAAAACTCTGTCAGGGACTGTGTACAAGCATTGCTTTGTGAACATCAACCCAAACATATCGTGTCAATTCCTACATTGCACTTCCCAGGTTTACAAGGACGTGGATTATATTGTGCGAGATAAAACTACACTGGAGAAGGTGTTGGACATGGAGATCCAAGAACCACTGGACAAGTGCCTGTTCTACAATGGTATGCAACACAACCTTTACACACTCAAACACAAATATGTCTTTTACTAAACCTAAGGTTATTTGATTGATCGATATCTGAGCAGCAGTCGATAATGCACGATCTTTCAATATCCAGAAGCAGCTATAACTTCCCCGAACTCTCGCAATCTTTTATTGAGCATCTTGAAAGCACAACTTCGACTGAGTCGGCCTCGACCCGGAAGTGACGTGTACACGCAGTATATCCGGTTGTTGTATATTCCCGATGGTGAGGTCTAGATTTTGTATAAATCAGATTGCACACTTCAACTCTTTTGTTCTATGCTTCTTCCATTTGTGGAACCAGCCTCCAGAACCTGACCTCTCCCACTCTTCTCTCAAAGGCTTCAAAAGCAGGCAGTGCACCGCCAATTCATGTCATCCCCCATCCTTGCCCACACACTTTATTACTCCCATTAATCCTTTCTAACCCAACCTTCTTTCTTGCATGTTGCATTGTTGCAGTGTTGTCTTCCCTCCTATCTCTCCTCTTTTCCTCTTTGTTCATCCCTTGCTTATTGTTTGTATTGCCCTATTTACCAGTTAATACCACCCCCTTCATCATGCTATTCTATGTACGGTATCTCAATCTTTTAGAAAAGAAACGACTATGATATCAAATCGACAATATAATATTTCAGAGTTTGATTTTGGTTTCTCTTAAAGCCATTTTTAAAATCATAAACCTAGTATTTGTGTACAAATTAAATGAGCTGAATTCAAATATTTTAGGGTTGGAGACCGTCTGTTATTACATAACATACAAAGCCTGTCAAAATGACAAGCGACTCTACTGTATTTTCACACTATTCAACATTAAAAAACACACTAAAACTGAAATTACGTACAAACACATTCATTTATTAGACAAATTGCTCATCTCTTTATTTGAGCAATGTATAGGCCACAGACTGCTTCCGCGATTGCTCCCGCAAGTAATTAAAAAAAAAAAAAACAACCTGGTATGCATACATGAAGCAAAAACATGCATACTGCTTATGTGCATATACGAGGGCCAGTCAATAAGTAACCTTAAAATGGAGATATAAATTTGAGAATGTAATGTGTGTAGTTGTGGACGACATATGTTATATCTATGGGTAAGAGTCATGTTTTGCCTGTTTTAGATCTGGCAACATTGAGCGTATGACGTCAGTAGAGCAGTTCCAAGATGGCGGCTCCCTCAGAAGCATGCATCAGGGAGGAGCAACGTTCTGTCATCCGTTTCTTGGGAAGTGAGGGTGTGAATCCCAGTGAAATCCATCGCAGAATGAAGATGCAATATGGTGACGCATGTTTATTGCTGCAGCAGATATACGACTGGGACAGGAAGTTTAAAAGTAGAGTGCCCAGTGTGGCAGACGCTGCTCACCCGGGCCGGGCTCACACAGCCGACACACCAGAAATGGTTGCGGTAGTTGAGCGCGTGCTAAGGGAAAACCGTCGCATTACTCTGGATGAAGTGGTCTCCGAATCGAACATTAGCCATGGTTCAGCACACCATATCATTCACAACGTGCTGGGGTTCCGCGAAGTGTCTGCAAGGTGGGTGTCGAGACAACTCACACCCAAACTGAAAGAACGGCGAGTGGATGCATGTGAAGAACTTCTGCGACGTAACGAAACAGAAGGCGATGCTTTCTTACAGCGCGTAGTGACGGGATGAAAGCTGGGTCCACTACTTTCAGCCAGAAACGAAGAGGGAAAGCAAAGAGTGGCGCCATTCAACTTCAACGAAGCCCAAAAAATTCCGCACACAGATGTCCGCTGGAAAAGTGATGCTAACGCTCTTCTGGGGTAGCAGAGGCCCACTTATAGAGCATTACATGCCCAGAGGGACCACAGTCACCAGTGCATCATACTGCGACCTCCTTAAAACTCCTGAAACCAGCAATCAGATCAAAACGCCATGGACTACTCACTACCAGTGTTTTGCTGCAGCATGACAATGCTCGGTCCCATACTGCCCGCGCTACAGCTGCAACAATCGAGGACCTGCATTTTGAGTGTCTTCCTCATCCACCCTACTTGCCAGACCTCGCCCCTTCGGATTACCACATATTTGGGCCACTTAGAGGCACTTGGTGGAACCACTTTGCGATCCAACAAAGAGGTCCAAGAGGCGGTAGACGAATGGCTACACAAGCAGCCAAATTTTTTTTTTCTAGAACAATCCAGGCCTTCGTAAAGCGCTGGAAAAAATTCATTGAACGCAATGGAGATTATGTTGAAAAATAACAGTTGTTACACACGTACACTACCGGTCAAAAGTTTTAGAACACCTCCATTTTCCAGTTTTTATTGAAATTTACGCAGTTTAATGTCTCAATGTACTCTGAAATTAAGCATAGAACAAATAAACAATTGGAGATTTAAAAAAAGAAATCATAGAATCATTTTGTTTAACAAAATTTAATTAAATTTTTGACTCAGCAAAGTAGCCACCTTTTGCAGATATAACCGCCGAACACACTCGTGGCATTCTTTCTACAATGGAAATCAAATATTGTTCGGGAAGTTCTTCCCAACACTGTTGCAGAAGTTCCCACAAATGTGTTGCACTTGTAGGTTGCTTTGCTTTCCCCTTCTGTCCAGTTCATCCCAAACCAGCTCGATGGGGTTTAAGTCTGGAGACTGTGCTGGCCATTCCATGATTTGAAGCCTACCGTCTTGTTCTTTTCCTCGAAGGTAGTTTTGACATAGCCTGGAGGTGTGTTAGGGTCATTATCTTGCTGTAGGATGAACCCCTGACCAACTAGGTGTATACCAGAGGGTATTGCATGGCGCTGCAAAATGCTGTGGTAGCCCTTTTGGTTCAGGGTGCCAGGCACTCTGTGCAAGTCGCCGACTCTGGATCCAGCAAAAGAGCCCCAGACCATCACGCTTCCTCCTCCATGTTTGACAGTTGGTGTCACACACTGAGGAACCATCCTTTCGCCTACTCGACGGCGTACAAAAACCCTGCATGATGAACCAAATATTTCAAATTTTGATTCATCAGTCCATAAGACCTTCTTCCAGTCTTCAGTAGTCCACTGGCAGTGCTTCATGGCCCAGGCAAGCCTCTTTTTTCTTATTTTGCCATCTGAGCAATGGCTTTCTTACTGCCACTCGACCTGTCAAACATGCAGCTCGAACTCTTCTCTTCACAGTTGCAACTGAGACTTGCTTACTTCGACCTGTGTTAAGCTGTGCTTGAAGCTGTTGTCCTGTGAGCCGCCAATGACGCAAGCTGTTGACTCTCAGAAACTTGTCTTCTGATTCTGTTGTGGCTTCGGGTCTGCCAGACCTCTTCCTGTCAGAGTTTCCTCCAGTTTCCACGTGCCTTTTGATGGTGTAGGAAACTGTACTCACTGACACCTTGGCTTTCTTTGCAATGTCTCCAAAGGAAAGACCTACACTTTTAAGGGTTGTAATGGTCTGTCTGTCTTCCTTTGTTAATTGCCTTTTTCTCGCCATTATGATAGCAACATTAAACTGCGTAAATTTCAATAAAAACCGGAAAAATTGAGGCGTTCTAAAACTTTTGACCGGTAGTGTACATGCAATAAACAAGTTGTGAAAAATATTTTAAGGTTACTTATTGACTGTCCCTCATATAATACATCGTGGATATATTGCTCGGATAATTCCACTTGCACTAGCTGGACCATGGGTTAACACCGAAGGCCTGCAGCTTCACAAAATGGCGTATTTTTTTTTTCAGGTTACAATTGTGGTGGAATTAGGCCAGCTGGCCAACGAATGGGGCAATGGCAATCCATTCGCATGTACATGATCCAAAAATGAATTGGCTTTTATATATATTAGATGCAGCATTTTGGCACCCTACTCACTCCTTAGCACTCACAATCTACCTTTGTCTGTCCCACAAATCCTCCCATATTTCTTCTTTCACTAATTTATGTTACTCTCTTCAACCCCATTAATATTAAAGAAGTATACGACTTCTTCTGAGGTTGCTTAATACTACAATACCCCTAACGTCCTACTCAATTTCGTTTTTTGCTGAAGGGTAATTGATTGTCTTAGGGTGCAGGTGCACAGACTTAATAAATAGCTATATTTGATTGGCGGAGGGCAGAGGAGGGGAGGTGTGTGTGTTCTTCTTTGTGCCATTTGAAACTACCTCAGCAAATGGACGGGGCTCGGGTGATTGCAAATCTAGGTTTTAATTTTTAAATCCTCCATGGTGTTATTGCTTGTGTAGATAATTTTAAATCTGAAAACATAGGTTGACTGCCAGAACAATTCAAGGTCCAAATGAGCTGTTGGGATATTACTGGCTCTTCATTTACTGTGTGAACTAGATCCAAGGCACTCATTCAGCCGTGTACTTTGCTACGGTCATTCCTCCACACTGCTCTTCTTCGAAATGTTGCTCTTCTGCGTGGTGGACCTGGCTTCACAAGATCTCGTTCTGGCTGCTGTCATAACATACTTCATGCAAGCTGTAAGTTATTTTTGCAATCTTACTGGCCGTTTCTGTACTGTGCCCCAAAAGGTCCATATCCGATAGACATCAAACAATAGATGTACTCGTGCAGTGCTCCTCACTACATTATGTACTCGTACTCATGCACTATGCTGTACATATAGATCGTCGGTTCTGCAGACAGTTTCTTGGCTATGTTTGTAATCCCAGACTCGACTGAGGGTGCAGGGATTTGTCATTTATTCATGGTGCCGGTGATAGCTCGCTGACTCTTCTCCATGGACACCATAGCATCTTTAACGTCCACCAACGAATGCTGGCAGAATGGACGCCCATATTAACGTCCATCTGAGGGACACACGTTGATGAATCACCTTGCGTGTGAATCACTAATGACAGTTTGTAACTGGGCTGAGACTCAAACCCAAGCTAGAGAGCTCAGAGATGAGTGTGCGTACTTCTCAGCTATCCTTCCAGTCATTACATTATGTGATTCATATAATTTGTAATGACAACAACCATATTTGGTAGAACCACAAAAATGAAAACCTATACAAACCTCGGGTTGTGCGTTATCCCATTCACTCCACAGGTAATTTGAGGTTTCAAAATTGACACTGTAGTTTAAACCATCTCTCAATGTGATAAATTAAATAAGCAATTGCCATGACCAATTTGTATTTTATTATTTCACAACTCAATGAAAGGGTTTCCCATCTCGCAAATTACTTTGCGATATAATCTTGAAACTGAAACATTTTTGTTGCTTCCTCAGTAAGACTTTTGTTTAAGGGACAAAGCAGCTGTAGGACTTGCAACGGACCATTATATTATCAAGGCAAAGGAAAAATTAGTTCATGCTTGTTGACTTGTTTATAATTTATTTAATTAGCAGGGTTTGTTTTTCATTATCATTTGTATTATAAACACAGCTTTAAAATACTTTCATCGAGATAATTTGAATACAGAATACAACTGAGTTTTTGTTTCTGCAATTTTGTTTCTACAATTTCTAAGGCTCATGGAAGAGCTGTTACACAGGAGACAGACAGCAGACAACACAGTTACACAGGACTTGACATCGGACAAAGACGGCCGTTGATCTTGGGGGAAGTTACTTCCTGGAACACGGTGAAGAGCGGCACCATCCGGTGGTGGCGCTTTTCTCTCCGTGGTGAGTGGGGCAACTGGGGCATGTAGAGGAGAAATCTCTCTCCTCAAGGGATGCCAGCCCAAGTGAGGAGGCAGTATATGCCATTTTCTAAATATTTGGTATGACTCAGCATGGGTCAGAATCAATCGACTGACCTAGATTCAGACGGATAATTATCTAACTATTATGTTACGGAGTCTGGTACTTACAAAATATATCTTCTCTCTCCTTAGAGTTCAGGGGAAAGGGACACCTTTACTGTATTCAAATAGTCTTTGTGGGACTTTTTGTCTGATCCCAAGTCGAGGTTCATAATTTGATTGCATGATGAAGTGTGTCCTGAGTTTGGTTTTGTCCTGAGCTTGTGTGTTCCTTTAGATATCCTTAGCAACAGTACAGCTCACCAGCAGTATATCCAATATCCATACATACAGTCACGTGAAAAAGTAAGTACACCCCATGCAAAGTTTTGACTTTTTCAACATATTTCAACATACAGCTATTTGATCTTCATTTCAACAATATTGATAGATAAAGGTGATATAATATAACAAATATCATGAAACATTTACATTTTGTGGTCCATTGTATAATTTAAATAAACATAAATACAAATTTCGCATGTGGAAAAAGTAAGTACACTGCCACATTTATCACTACTTCAAATACCTAAAATTAGAATCAGGTGCACCAGCTCAGGTGCAAATGATTAGAACATCGTTAGAGAGGATCTTGGAGGAACCTGTCTTATTTAAACCTCAGACATTTCGTTTGGTTTGCTCTTTGTTGTTGAAGTGTGTGGCGTCACCATGCCTAGATCAAAAGAGCTCTCTGAGGCCTTCAGAAAGGTTATAGATGCCTACGAGTCTGGGAAGGGATTTTAAAAGATCTCCAAACAATTTGAAATCAATCATTCGACTGTCCGGAAGATCATCTACAAGTGGAGAAGATTCCAAACAACTGCCAACTTGTTCAGGCCAGGCCACCCCAGCAAGTTCAGCCCGAGAGCAGACCGCAAGATGCTGAAAGAAGTCTCTAAGAACCCCAGAATGTCATTACGGGACCTACAGGTAGCTCTTGCCACTGTTGATGTCAAAGTGCACGAGTCTACCATGAGAAAGAGGCTGCACAAATTTGATCTACATGGGGGTGAGGTGTTTTGAATTACGTGGTGGTGAGGTGTTTTGAATTACTTGGTGGTGGGGTGTTTTGAATTACGTGGTGACTGCACTGTACACCACTATATATATATATATATACTGCACTGTACACCGATGAGCTTTACATAGTGCTGGATTGTGTTACGGATTCGTCACTTCCATTGTTGTGGTTTTCATCCACTTGAAACATTTTTGGTTGTATGTACTATTATTGTTATCGTTTAAGTGAAATAGAGATCACTGTTTTCAAAAGATAAAAAAAGTTAGTGTTTTAAAAGAAACCGGAAACCGGATCGGGAACCGGACAAAAAAAAGAGGGAGAAGAAGAAGGAATAAAGGAGGCGGAGCAAGTGAGGTCGGAGAAGAAGCCGAGCGGTGTTGAGGTTTTGAGCCAACGCTGGCGAACGAGGGTCACGACTGAGCTTTGGGTTTCCTGGGAAAGGGATTCCTGCGACAGAGTTGTTATCGCTGTGACAGATAAACCTGTATGACAGGTTTTGTGGTTGATTCCGAAGAGAATCATTAGAGTGCTGTTACGTCTCGAGAACGGACCGTTGGCCATTTTGCCTCGCGCCTGACTTCGCCTCGCTCCAGGTTTTTCACCTCGCTTCAACCATTGCACCGCATCCAGACGTTAACCTGGTGTGTGTGTGTTATTTGTGTAACGTTGATTTTGAGTGGGAAATTGCGGTTCGCCGATTGGGAGCCGTTGAACGTCCATACCCGAAGGTGTGATTTCCCAGCCGTCTCTTGAGGACACTTTTGCCTATCTTTGGCAGTGTGACTGTCAACCGAGCGGGATTCTGATCTCGATACAACATCGTTCTGACGATCACTGGAGCGTGGATCGACTTTGGTTTGAAGCTGGGACAGAGACATTGGGAATGTTATTTTCGCTCACTTGGAGCACAATGAGTTATATTGTACGAAACTGATGGTACCATCATAGGAATGATATATTGGTTGTACAATTGATTAATATTGTTATTGTACTGTTATTCTTGTGTGACCTTAATACAATACTTGTTTGTTGGTAACAATTGGTGTGGTTTCACCATTGATCTTTGACATACAGAATAACACATCTTTCTGCCGTGACTCCTCTCGGGGCTCGGAGGTACACCGTGACCGGGGTTTGGGGAGGAGCACGTAACAATTGGATTGCTGGTTTGCTGGCAAACAAATCCACATACAACTTCCAAATGGAACAGTGTCATTATAGGGCACCGTTATGGAGCATGTCATCCTTTTGGATGGGATGTTAAACTGACTGTTTCCTATGTAATATGTACTTTACACTTACCCTGTGACTTACCAGTACCTACTCTGGTCAATTCAGCGAAACACAAAGGTGTTTAAGCATGACCTGCACATTGCATTATTCGGACACTTTGTACGGTGGCTCAGAAAGCCTCTATGAAAGTGGAGCAGACTCAGTCGGATCAAATGCTAAACTATTCATTTCGTTTCAGGCTTTTTGCAGCATCTGGCAGTCTCTTGGCAAGAGAAACTTGGCTAAGAAGACGTTGGTGGACAAAAGATTCCTTATCTGACTTCCTTTAAAATTCGAAGTTATAAAGTTGCATTTATAATCACTACTGATAGGTTTTTTTCTCCATCCTGTTACCCTGTTAATGGAATTCCCTTTACGACAAGGTCTATTGTACAAATGTTGTTGACATTGGTCATACTTTATTCTTCCAACCAGTATTGAGCAATATCGGATTAAACATGTATTTGAAGCTGGTAAACTTGTCCTTATCTGAAAAAATTAGGAAATGTTACTTCATGCATTTAATTTATCATCATGTTTGCACAAAAATCAGATAATCAGATAATATCACATGTCCAAAACAAGAAATGCCCAAAAACGTTTCGCAAAAGGAAGAACTCAAATGTTCAACATGGATGTCTTGATATGCAAACAATATTGCAACTAGAGAGGTCATAGAACACATTACTCCGATGCAGTCGTGAGAAAAAGGACGTCAGGAAGGGTCATTTAAACTCTAGATTTGCTAATTAGCTTTCTTCGTGAATTTTGATTTTAATTACAGGTGCCATGACAACCACACGAAGCTGATAGATCAAATAGAACAGTCCAGAACTGAGCCTTCTGCCAACTCTTCTTGGAGAAACTGATGATTGTGTAACAATCTTTGACAAAAAGATGCACTTAAACAAACATCATTTGGATGACGTTAGCTCTGCTGTTGCATCTCCAGGCACGGCCATTTTGTCTGAAACTTACTGTTCGCCTTCAGAGCATGTGGCAAATTTGATTGGTTGAGATGGCGTAAAATTTTGCCCATGTACTGTTAAAGTGAAGGTTTTGTGTTGTACTTCACAAACATTCTGCTCTATCACCTATCATTTGCCCAAGGTCACCTTCCATCTGCTTGGAAATCAGCCAGCATCAACTTCATCAACCATCTTTGCTGCTGATAAATATGGCGTGTGCAAAAATCACTTTCACTTCAATGCAAACTGTTCGGTGATTGGTTTGTACTTTGTACCCACGTTTAAAATGAGTGAAATTAAACATTTTGAAAATTTTGAATTATTCTCACTCAGATTTCAACATCAGTCACCATAATGCATATTGCTAAGTTGTTTAAACTTTCTATATACAGGTATCCCCTGCATAACGAAGGGTTTACGTACCTTTATATCCATTCATTATGTGGGACTTTGTTGTCCATTATTTATAATGTAAAATTTACACTTTGTTTCCCAACGATAATGTTTCAGTCTAAAAGCAAAGGCATATGCTTGGTATAACGGATGGTTTTAGTTGCAAGTAACACTTGCAATTAAATTTATACATAAAGTTAATTTAGTTGTAACACCAAAACAATGTTACGCAAACCCATTGCTCTGTACCCACCTTACCCAGTCATACCCAGCTGCTCCTGGACTCTGTGTGCCCTCTCCCAACAAAGTGGAGAGGTTTCTGTCAAACCTCGACTGATTCTGCAACTGGACCAGACGGCATTAGCCCACGGGTCCTAAAATCCTGCTCTGCTGCTCTTTCACACCCTCTCTCTGTTCTCTTCACCCTCTCGTTTTCTCAAGGTCATCTGCCCTCTACTTAGAAATAGGCCAACATCACCGCTTCACATAAAAAGGTGCAAAAATAGATCCTTGCAACTACAGACCAATCAGCCTGCTCCCAATAATAAGCAAGGTCCTGGCATCCATCATCGCTTCTCATATCAAATCCTTCCTCTTCTCCAATGGCTTGATCTCTGATCATCAATTTGGATTCAGACCAGGTCACTCTACTCTGGACATGCTGCTTCTGCTGGCTCAACAATGGATGGAGGTTCTCAACGCCAAACAGGAAATCAGAGCTGTCTCCCTTGACATATCTCGTGCCTTCGATACGGTCTGGCACCCCACCCTCATGGTATCCGTAGAAATCTCCACTCATGGCTCACGGACTTCCTCTGCTGTCATAGTCAACGTGTGGCCCTGAATGGATTTCTCTCATCTCCCCTTCCTGTTCAGGCTGGAGTTCCCCAAGGCAGTGTCCAGGGCCTTGTGCTTTTTATAATCTTCATCAATGATCTCTCCGACTCTATGATAAATCCTCTCTATCTTCTTGCTGATGACTCCACTCTCTGCCGCTCCATATCTCAACCCTCAGATCGGCAGGCAGCAGCCTCTTCACTCTCTGCAGACCTGGACAAAATCACAAACTGGTCAAACAAGTGGAACATGTCTTTCAATCCTGACAAATCTCACACTCTCACTTTGTCTCTCCGAAAAGACCGTCTGGAAAACCCTCCATCGACATTCTCAACAATCCTCATTCCATTCATTGTAGAGAACCTTCATTAGAAGATGAGTTGTAATTCCGGATACCACTGTGGTGCTATTACAATACACATTTACATAGAGAGAATTGGGGTCTTCCCACCACCCTGAACTCCATTCCCCAGATACGTGACCCAGACAGAAACCATACCTACGGTTCCCTTTTTTTTTTTTTTTTTTTTTTTTTTTTGTTTGTTTTTTTTTTTGTTTGTTTTTTTTTTTTTTGTTTGTTTGTTTTTTTTTTGTATACAAGATCGAGGCTCGTGAAAGAGCGAACATTAATCACACAGAAAGACAAACCGACACATAAAACATATAACATCGGGAGCGGTAGACAAGATAGGGAGAGAGGGGGAAGGACACAAACACAACATTTGAGAGCAGGGACCGAGAGACATGGAGACATCGAGAGATCTGAGAGAGGGCGAAGGCTTTGGGGGGGGGGGGGGGGGCATGGGAAGGGGGCGGTGGGAGAGGTATAAAACATATGGACACTGCCAGGACTTCCAGGAAAGAAGTTGGAATTTCAAACAAGGTGGATCTGGGGTGAATTAGCGGGGGTAGAAAAGATCAAGGTTTTGGATGGGGGAAGATAAGAGATGGTGGTGAACAGCTGTTTTAAAGACGTGGAGGGAGGAGAGGGATTGAAGAGAGTGTGGGAGATTGTTCCAGAGGTGGGAGAAAAGAGGAGTGAAGGTGAGCAGAGAGTCTTGATTTTGGCAGTTTCACCAGAAGAGTGTAGCTGGCAGATCTTGTGCGACCTGAAGGAATATTTGGGGGACAAAGCACAGACAGAGCTGGGGGAGCTAGGCCGGAGTGGAGTTGGTAGAAGACAGAAATACCACCAACCTGCCTGCGGTGAGAGAGAGAGTGTGAGAGTGAGAGAGAGAGAGACTTTTACATCCTTTTATTACAAAAATATCAAAAAGTATATTTTGTAAAAGTATATATAAAAAACCATTTCACAAAACAAATGTAAAAAAACAAGCAAAAACATTTTAAAGGGAACATTTACATAAAGACCATTAGTACATCAAGAAAAGAAACAGGAAAAAAATAATAAAGTGTTTTGCTCCTCACAGAAAAACATATCATGTTCGAGGAGTGATCAATCTGTGATCAACACACCATTTTGCACAGAGCAAAGCACATTATTCAATGCCCAAATACTTTTGAAGATCAATACTTTATCCATATATGTATAGAAACAAAATTCCATTTTAATCCAGGCAAAAACAAGTCCTTTAAAACAGGCCGGGAGGTTATCTGTACATCTTGTAGGATTTTCAATTTGCATTTTCCTCGTGCGATATATTGCTTTCTTTGCCATGGCAACAAGAAAGTTCGCTAGGACCACTTCTATTTGGTGTGTGTTTGAGACAAAGCAAAAAATGAAAGAATTCAAAGTAAAATTTAAAGAAAGCTTCGTGCACATTTCATGTAGCAAACCAAATAAAGGAATCAAGCGTGCACATTCAACATAAGCATGCGACAAGGTCTCAAGAGCACCACAGAAGGGACAATGGCCAGATATTTCAGAAGAAAAAACATGCAAGAGCTTATTAGTGGGTAATACCCAATGTGCCAACCTCCACGACAGGTCGGCAGTTTTCTTTGGAATAAGTATGTGATAATAGGCTTTCCAGTTAGGTTGGAAGGGGTATTCTGTAGGCAAGCAATTGTGCCACTTCCTTGACTGCCAAGTTCCTAAGGAGGGCCGGATTGCTTTGACACAGGCCTGGTATATTGCACGATTTTCCAGACCTGCAGATCCAAAACGTATTTTTGGTAAATATTTTATTATTGTACCAGAATTCATTACAGTGGGGGTGACTTCTAAATTTGGGAAACAGAGGCTTGGCTCACAAACAATTGGGCCATCACCAGTGCGAGGAGATTGCTCCCAGTGCACCAAACTTTGCGGTATACGCTAAGTATTTCGCGTAGCACAGCAGATATTATGCGGTTAGACCGCATGCCAACTTTATTCGCAAGTGCTGCAGCACTTAACCATCTCTTTTTCTCAATCATTAGATCAGCAACGTGATGGACACCATTCTGAACAAAATAATCAACAAAGGAGCGTTCCGTTCTTATTCTTTTGAAAAGAGTTGTAGAAAAGAGGCTCACTGAAAAACATCTCTTGGGTGTAGGAAACATAATCACCGTCGACCATGAAAACACACCAAGCATTTAAAATTATATTGTAAAATGGTGGAAGCAGGGACAGATCAATACATTTCATGTTCATTAGGAATAGACCAGATGAATAGTCTAGCATACCGGCTTGACGGAGGAGGAGGAGAGCAGTGGACCTCCAGGCTAGGTCTGATGAACCATAGAGAAGCCACCAGATTGAGGCGATGCCAAATGCCATAGCCCTGCATACGATGTCCACAAGACCATGCCCGCCTTCCTCTAAGGGAAGATTCATGATCTCTTGACGAAGCCAATGTTTTCCACTCCAGAAGAAGTTTATTATTGTCTTCTGTATATTCAGCAGAAAGTGTTCAGGAGGTGGAATGGCTTTGATTCTGTGCCACAGTTTAGATGCTGCTAGGTTGTTGAATGACCAGGACTCGTCCCCGGTATGAAAGCAAAGCCAGCAAACCTTTCCATTTCCGCAGCTTTTGTTCGAGAGAGTCAGCGAGACCCTCCCAATATTTCGCTTGTGTTGCTGCATCACCGATGAAAACACCAAGGTACTTCATTCCGTTGAGGGACCAGGTGAGGTGTTTCGGAAGGACAGGCATAGGCAGCTGGCATGGGCCCATCCACATTGCCTGGCACTTGTTCCAGTTTACCAAAGCTGAAGAAGCTGAACCATAATAGTCCAAGCAGTCCACCAGTTTCTTGATCTCATCGCTATTATGTATGATGACACAAATATCGTCAGCATATGCAGAGACTTTCACAGGCCTTGTGAGCAAATTTCTGCATCCGGTTAAGATGCTGCGGACTTTGATTAAAAGAGGCTCAATGGTTAAAGAGTACAGAATACCAGATAAAGGACATCCCTGACGGATACCCCTTCCAACCTTTACAGGTGAAGTCAGTTCAGAGTTTACTCTGAGTATTGAGGAAATGCCATTATAGAGCAGTTTTACCATGGAGAGAAAAACAGGACCAAGTCCAAAACACTCTAGTCTAGGACCTTGAAAAGATATACATGACTTACACAGTCAAAGGCCTTCTCTTGGTCAAGCACAATCAAACCAAGATTGTCATTTTTTATTTTACACACATTCCAAAGATCTCTTAATAAAAAAATGTTATCGTGTATCTGTCGGTTAGGGATACAGAAAGACTGATCACTTTGAATCAACGACTCTAGAAGTGGGGCGATGCTTTAAGCTAGAACTTTAGAAAATATTTTATAATCTGAAGTTAGAAGAGAGATTGGATGCCAATTAATCAATGAGCTGAGGGTCTCCTTTCTTGGGTAATAGGCTAATTACTGCTCTTCGGCAGCTCATCGGCAAGTCACCACAACGTAATGAACTATTAAAGACCTCCAATAGTTCTGGGCCTAATAAGGGCCAAAAGGATTTATAAAACTCTATTTGGAGGCCGTCCAATCCAGGAGATTTACCTGTAGGTAAAGAAGCAAGGGAAAGTGTAAGCTCTTCCAAGGAAAGTAACGAGCCAAGCTGATCCCTTTGAGCAGCACTTAGCATGGGTAAGTCAGATGTGAAGTAACTTATTGAGCCATCGTCAACATCATTTGCCATAAACAAGTCTGAAAAGAAGTTATAAACCTCCTTCTTTATATTATCTTGTGTTGTGACGTCACAGTGTTACCAGTTGAGAGCTTTAAGGTTTCAATTTGCCTTTGATTGGTAGTCTTTTTATCAAAATGGAAAAAAATTTGGTCGGTGCATCTAAATTATAAAGCTAATCCATCTGTAGACGGACCATTGCACCTTTTGCTTGGTATTCGACGAGGTTGTTTAGTAGAGTCTTCTTTTCCATAAGCAAATGATTATTTGTTCTATTTATTGGGGCTATTTGCCACATCAGTTTGCAACTTCATTATTTCCTTTTCTAGTGTGAACCTCTCCCTTTTTACACTGAAAGAAGAGAAGTAATTAAACTGTTGGCAAAAGACAGTGATCTGTGCCTTTGCGTAGTCCCACCATAATATCGGGTTATCAAAATTATTCTTTCTTTCTTTGAGGCTAATCCAAAACACTTTGAAAGCTTCACAAAAAGCAGCATTTTCCAGCAACATGACATTGAACTTCCAATATGGACTGCCATGTTGCTGCAGAGCAAGCTTAAAGGACAGTTACAGCCAGGTGATCAGAGAAAAGAGAAGGCACGATATCAGATTTCAATATCTTGTCAAGCATTACAGTATTGACATAAATTCTGTCTAACCTGGCTAGTTTGTGCATCTGAGACGTACATCTAGACCAAGTAAACTGCCGTTGCATAGGGTGCTGAATACGCCAGACATCTATTAATCCCGTCGTCTTGATGATTTTCTCCAAGGGTTTGGCAGATCTAGGATGTGGCTCCGCACTGTTTCTATCTAGTGCAGGGTTAAGAGTGCAGTTGAAGTCGCCACTCATTATAAAAGAGCAATTTAAGTCAATTGTACTCAGAAGATCCTCTAGCTTTATAAAGAAGTTGTGCCTTTCAGCATTCTTACAGGGGGCATATATGTTTACAAAAACAAAGATTTGATTATTGGCAGTGAATTGAAGACAAGCCAGATGTCTGGGAATTATTTCATTATATTGAACTTGTGAGAGTGTTAATGAGGAGGAGACAAAGAAAGCAATTCCAGCAGTGAGACAATTGATATCACTGAAGAACCACTGGCCCTTCATTAGCCTTCTCCACTTGGCTTGGCCATTCAGATCTCCATGCGTTTCTTGCAGTAACAAGACATCCAGGTGCAAATGCCGGGTCAGATCTTTTACCTGAACTTTGCGTTCTAAACTAACACCACCGTTAATGCTTAGACTGCCAAAACTAACACTCATTCTTTCGGAAAAAGAAAGAAGATAAATAACTAAATAGATCAAAAAACCCATAGGGACCTCATTTACGAAGCTCCTGCCGAGCTTTCTGGATCATTTTTCTTAGCCGGTGCTTCTGAGCATCAGTGAAATTTGGAGTGTCAGGGTTATTCACAATTTCCTTCAATTTAAAAATCAACACCTGAAGATCGGGGAAATGATCTTTCAGTTCAATGTTCCTTTTCCGATAGGAATCTCTCAAAAAGTCCCAAAGCTCGTCATCCGAAGGGCTATTTACAGCCTTTAGAATCTGAGAGGACTCTTCTTGACCCTCACCATCAGATTCCTCATATGGAGAATCAATTGGTGTTTCAGCTTCCTGGCACACATCACATGATTGCTCAGTTTCAATAAAAGAAAATTCTTCAGGAACGTTTTGTGCCGGGGTCACATTTGAAGCTTCTTCGGGATGTGAGGTGGGGGGCTCCAAGCATGTTTGTGACATGACCACGATGCTCGGTTCATGGATGTCACTCTCCTCGAGTGGATTTAAATTATCCTCTTTTATTTTCTCTGTGCCCTTGTTTTCCTCATTTATTCCTTTTTTAGGGGGAGATTTTAAGTGCTTTTCCTTCTCTTGCGATTGACAGGAGGAAGCTGCACAATGAGTGTCCTCGTGTGAGATGACACTTGTCTGAAGGATCAGGAACACTCACTGGGATTGAAAAATTAGAATCCACTTTTTCCTTGATGATGTTTGTACTAGTAGAGGTATCCTTTTTCTCTAATAAGGCAAACCTGTTATCACATTGAATTCCAGTGATGGAGTTTTCACTGATTTGCCTTTTCCCAGAAGGTGACGCACTTCTTACAGCTGATTTATGGGTTTTTTATTTTGGAAACGGTGACAAACCCCTCATTTGCGCTGTCCATTTGTTCAACGGGAGGAGGCGTCTCCACTTGTTTACCTGGTTTGTCCTGCACATTTGTCGACCGGGAAACGTTAACATTAATCTGTGAGTCATTGTTACCCATTTCGACCATGTTAGGCAGCTCCTTCTGATGGCGGCAAAACCGTTTCATATGTCCCACTGCACCACAACCAAAGCACTTTAGGGTGTCGGTGGTGATGTATACTTGGTAATCGCGACCATTTGTCGTGAATTTTAAAGCAACATTCAAGGAGGGATATTCCTTTTTGAGAACCATAAAAACCTGTCTCCGGAAACTCATCACGTGACTGACACGTTCATCCTTACTGCCCAAAGGGAGCATTATTAATGGGGACACACAGTGACCATATCGCTGCAGCGCTGCAAGGATTGTATCGGTATCGAGAAATGGTGGCAAATTTGAAATAACCACTTTCTGAGCAGGGGTATCCAAGGGATAAACCATAACAAAGTGTCCGGAGTCGAGGGACAAACCTTGTTGTACGATGAGAGCAACGTGCTCTACATCGGACACAAACACGATAACCCGTTTGTTCATACGCGATGCGGCACACACCTTATCAAACCCGATCATGTTCCCGATCGCGAGAACAATAGCTTCGACTGTAATACCCTCCGGTGGAGAACACGCAATGCCATGCTCGCGTGATAATTGCTCAAACGCTGCATATCGCTGCGAATGAGCAGCCGCCATGTTTGGACACACGAGGCTCGACCTCGTCCTCCCAGCTCGGGAAGAGGAAGTTAGTAATGCACTCCGACTTTCCCAGCTTAGGGAAAGGGAGCGTTTAAAAAAAAAAACTAAGGAAATATAAGCGAGAAAAAAAAGGTTTGAAGTGAAGAAAATAAGTCGGGGGAAAAAACAACAGGGAACCGCCCAAGAACGACGATTACCTTAACCTGCACAATAAGTGTGCTCTAAGGCTCTCTCTCTCGTCTCAACATAGAAGGGGAAACACAGGGAAGCTTTACAAATAGAAACAAGGACACGAAGGAGCGAAATGTGGGGGGGGGTGGGGGGAGGTGTAGGACAAACAGCCAAGACAGAGCACTCACGACACGAAGCGAGCAGATGCCATGACACCGCGTCGACAGGGAGACAGGGAGACAGAGAGACAGAGAGAGAGAGAGAGAGAGAGAGAGAGAGAGAGACTGACTTTGACTTTTACATCCTTTTATTACAAAAATATTAAAAAGTATATTTTGTAAAATGTATAAATACAACCATTTCACAAAGCATTTCACAAATCAGAGGTAAAAAAACAAGCAAAACCATTTTAAAGGGAACATTTACATGAAGACCATTAGTACATCAAGAAAGGGAACAGGAAAAAAAATAATAAAGTGTTTTGCTCCTCACAAAGAAATCATATCATGCTCGAGGAGTGATCAATCTGTGATCAGCGCACCATTTTGCACAGAGCAAAGCGCATTATTCAATGCCCATATACTTTTGAAGATCAATACTTTATCCATATATGTATAGAAACAAAATTCTGTTTTAATCCGGGCAAAAACAAGTCCTTTAAAACAGGCCGGGAGGTTATCTGTACATCTTGTAGGATTTTCAATTTGCATTTTCCTCGTGCGATATATTGCTTTCTTTGCCATGGCAACGAGAAAGTTCGCTAGGGCCACTTCTATTTGGTGTGTGTTTGAGGCAAAGCAAAAAATGAAAGAATTCAAAGTAAAGTTTAAAGAAAGCTTCATGCACATTTCATGCAGCAAACCAAATAAAGGAATCAAGCGTGCACATTCAACATAAGCATGTGACACGGTCTCAAGAGCACCACAGAAGGGACAATGGTCAGATATTTCAGAAGAAAAAACATGCAAGAGCTTATTGGTGGGTAATACCCAATGTGCCAACCTCCACGACAGGTCGGCAGTTTTCTTTGGAATAAGTATGTGATAATAGGCTTTCCAGTTAGGTTGGAAGGGGTATTCTGTAGGCAAGCAATTGTGCCACTTCCTTGACTGCCAAGTTCCTAAGGAGGGCCAGATTGCTTTGACGCAGGCCTGGTATATTGCACAATTTTCCAGACCTGCAGATCCAAAACGTATTTTTGGTAAATATTTTATTATTGTACCAGAATTCATTACAGTGGGGGTGACTTCTAAATTTGGGAAACAGAGGCTTGGCTCACAAACAATTGGGCCATCACCAGTGCGAGGAGATTGCTCCCAGTGCACCTTAACTTTGCAGTATACGCTAAGTATTTCGCATAGCACAGCAGATATTATGCGGTTTGACCGCATGCCAACTTTATTTGCAAGTGCTGCAGCACTTAACCATGTCCTTGTCTCAATCATTAGATCAGCAACGTGATGGACAACATTCTGAACAAAATAATCAATAAAAGAGCGTTCCGTTCTTATTCTTTTGAAGAGAGAGTTGTAGAAAAGAGGCTCTCTGAAAAACATCTCTTGGGTGTAGGAAACATAATCACGGTCGACCATGAAAACACGCCAAGCATTCAAAATTATATTGTAAAATGGTGGAAGCAAGGACAGATCAATACATTTCATGTTCATTAGGAATAGACCAAATGAATAGTCTAGCATGCCGGCTTGACGGAGGAGGAGGAGAGCAGTGGACCTCCAGGCTAGGTCTGATGGACCATAGAGAAGCCGCCAGATTGAGGCGATGCCAAATGCCATAGCCCTGCATACTATGTCCACAAGACCATGCCCGCCTTCCTCTAAGGGAAGATTCAAGATCTCTGGACGAAGCCAATGTTTTCCACTCCAGAAGAAGTTTACTATTGTCTTCTGTATATTCAGCAGAAAGCGTTCAGGAGGTGGAATGGCTTTGATTCTGTGCCACAGTATAGATGCTGCTAGGTTGTTTATGACCAGGACTCGTCCCCGGTATGAAAGCAAAGCCAGCAAACCTTTCCATTTCCGCAGCTTTTGTTCGAGAGAGTCAGTGAGACCCTCCCAATTTTTCGCTTGTGTTGCTTCATCACCGATGTAAACACCAAGGTACTTCATTCCGTTGAGGGACCAGGTGAGGTGTTTCGGGAGGACAGGCATAGGGCGCTGGCATGGGCCCATCCACATCGCCTGGCACTTGTTCCAGTTTACCAAAGCTGAAGAAGCTGAACCATAATAGTCCAAGCAATCCACCAGTTTCTTTATCTCATCACTATTATGTACGATGGCGCAAATATCGTCAGCATATGCAGAGACTTTCACAGGCCTTGTGAGCAAATTTTTGCATCCGGTTAAGATGCTGCGGACTTTGATTAAAAGAGGCTCAATGGTTAAAGAGTACAGAATACCAGATAAAGGACATCCCTGACGGATACCCCTTCCAACCTTTACAGGTGAAGTTAGCTCAGAGTTTACTCTGAGTATTGAGGAAATGCCATTATAGAGCAGTTTTACCATGGAAAGAAAAACAGGACCAAGTCCAAAACACTCTAGCACCTTGAAAAGATATACATGACTTACACGGTCAAAAGCCTTCTCTTGGTCAAGCACAATCAAACCAAGATTGTCATTTTTCATTTTACACACATCCCAAAGATCTCTTAATAAAAAAATGTTATCGTGTATCTGTCGGTTAGGGATACAGAAAGACTGATCACTTTGAATCAACGACTCTAGGAGTGGGGCGATGCGTCGAGCTAGAACTTTAGAAAATATTTTATAATCTGAAGTTAGAAGAGAAATTGGACGCCAATTATCAATGAGCTGAGGGTCTCCTTTCTTGGGTAATAGACTAATGACTGCTCTACGGCAGCTCATCGGCAAGTCACCACAACGTAATGAACTATTAAAGACCTCCAATAGTTCTGGGCCTAATAAGGGCCAAAAGGATTTATAAAACTCTATTGGGAGGCCGTCCAACCCAGGAGATTTACCTGTAGGTAAAGAAGCAAGGGAAAGTGTAAGCTCTTCCAAGGAAAGTAAGGAGCCAAGCTGATCCCATTGAGCAGCACTTAGCATGGGTAAGTCAGATGTGAAGTAACTTATTGAGCCATCGTCAACATCATTTGCCATAAACAGGTCTGAAAAGAAGTTATAGACCTCCCTCTTTATATTATCTTGTGACGTCACAGTGTTACCAGTTGAGAGCTTTAAGGTTTCAATTTGCCTTTGATTGGTAGTCTTTTTATCAAAATGGAAAAAAAATTTGGTCGGTGCATCTAAATTATATAGCTGATCCATCCGTAGACGGACCATTGCACCTTTTGCTTGGTATTCGACTAGGCTGTTTAGTAGAGTCTTCTTTTCCATAAGCAAATGATTATTTGTTCTATTGGGGCTATTTGCCACATCAGTTTGCAACTTCATTATTTCCTTTTCTAGTGTGAACCTCTCCCTTTTTACACTGAAAGAAGAGAAGTAATTAAACTGTTGGCAAAAGACAGCGATCTGTGCCTTTGCGTAGTCCCACCACAATATCGGGTTATCAAAATTATTCTTTCTTTCTTTGAGGCTAATCCAAAACACTTTGAAAGCTTCACAAAAAGCAGCATTTTCCAGCAACATGACATTGAACTTCCAATATGGGCTGCCATGTTGCTGCAGAGCAAGCTTAAAGGACAAGGTTACAGCCAGGTGATCAGAAAAAAGAGAAGGCACGATATCAGATTTCAATATCTTGTCAAGCATTACAGTATTGACATAAATTCTGTCTAACCTGGCTAGTGTGTGCATCTGAGACGTACATCTAGACCAAGTAAACTGCCGTTGCATAGGGTGCTGAATACGCCAGACATCTATTAATCCCGTCGTCTTGATGATTTTCTCCAAAGGTTTGGCAGATCTAGGATGTGGCTCCGCACTGTTTCTATCTAACGCAGGGTCAAGAGTGCAGTTGAAGTCGCCACTCATTATAAAAGAGCAATTTAAGTCAATTGTACTCAGAAGATCCTCTAGCTTTAGAAAGAAGTTTTGCCTTTCAGCATTCTTACAGGGAGCATATATGTTTACAAAAACAAAGATTTGATTATTGGCAGTGAATTGAAGACAAGCCAGATGTCCGGGAATTATTTCATTATATTGAACTTGTGTGAGTGTTAATGAGGAGGAGACAAAGAAAGCAATTCCAGCAGTGAGACAATTGATATCACTGAAGAACCACTGGCCCTTCATTAGCCTTCTCCATTGGGCTTGGCCATTCAGATCTCCATGCGTTTCTTGCAGTAACAAGACATCCAGGTGCAAACGCCGGGTCAGATCTTTTACCTGAACTTTGCGTTCTAAACTAACACCACCGTTAATGTTTAGACTGCCAAAACTAACACTCATTCTTTCGGAAAAAGAAAGAAGATAAATAACTAAATAGATCAAAAAACCCATAGGGACCTCATTTACGAAGCTCCTGCCGAGCTTTCTGGATCATTTTTCTTAGCCGGTGCTTCTGAGCATCAGTGAAATTTGGAGTGTCAGGGTTATGCACAATTTCCTTCAATTTAAAAATCAACACCTGCAGATCAGGGAAATGATCTTTCAGTTCAATGTTCCTTTTCCGATAGGAATCTCTCAAAAAGTCCCGAAGCTCGTCATCCGAAGGGCTGTTTACAACCTTTAGAATCTGAGAGGACTCCTCTTGACCCTCACCATCAGATTCCTCATATGGGGAATCAATTGGTGTTTCAGCTTCCTGGCGCACATCACATGATTGCTCAGTTTCAATAAAGTAAACTTCTTCAGGAACGTTTTGTGCCTGAGTCACATTTGAAGCTTCTTCGGGATGCGAGGTGGGGGGCTCCAAGCATGTTTGTGACATGACCACCATGCTCGATTCATGAATGTCACTCTCCTCCAGTGGATTTAAATTATCCTCTTTTATTCTCTCTGTGCCCTTATTTTCCTCATTTATTCCTTTTTTAGGGGGAGATTTTAAGTGCTTTTCCTCCTCTTGCGATTGACAGGAGGAAGCTGCACAATGAACGTCCTCGTGTGAGATAACACTGTCTGAAGGATCAGCGACACTCACTGGGATTGGAAAGTTAGAATCCACTTTTTCCTTGATGATGTTTGTACTAGTGGAGGTGTCCTTTTCCTCCAATAAGGCAAACCTGTTTTCACATTGAAATCCAGTGATGGAGTTTTCACTGATTTGCCTTTTCCCAGAAGGTGACGCACTTCTTACAGCCGATTTACGTTTTTTTACTTTGGAAACGGTGACAAACCCCTCATTTGCGCTGTCCATTGGTTCAACGGGAGGGGGCGTGTCCACTTGTTTACCTGGTTTATCCTGCACATTTGTCGAGCAGGAAACGTTGACATTAATCTGCGAGTCATTGTTTCCCGTTTCGACCATGTTAGGCTGTTCCTTCTGATTGCGGCAAAACCGTTTCATATGTCCCACTGCACCACAACCAAAGCACTTTAGGGTGTCGGTGGTGATGTATACTTGATAATCGCGGCCATTTGTCGTGAATTTTAAAGCAACATTCAAGGAGGGATATTCCTTTTTGAGAACCATAAAGACCTGCCTACGGAAACTCATCACGTGACTGACACGTTCATCCTTACAGCCCAAAGGGAGCATTATTAATGGGGACACACATTGCCCATATCGCTGCAGCGCTGCAAGGATGGTATCGGTATCGAGAAATGGTGGTGCATTTGAAATAACCACTTTCTGAGCAGGAGTATCCAAGGGATAAACCATAACAAAGTGTCCGGAGTCGAGGGACAAACCTTGTTGTACGATGAGAGCAATGTGCTCTACATCGGACACGAACACGATAACCCGTTTGTTCATACGCGATGCGGCACGTACCTTATCAAACCCGATCATGTTCCCGATCGCGAGAACAATAGCTTCGACTGTAACACCCTCGGGTGGAGAACACGCAATGCCATGCTCACGTGATAATTGCTCAAACGCTGCATATCGCTGCGAGTGAGCAGCCGCCATGTTTGGACACACGAGGCTCGACCTCGTCCTCCCAGCTCGGGAAGAAGAAGTTAGTAATGCACTCCGACTTTCCCAGCTTAGGGAAAGGGAGCGTTAAAAAAACAAACTAAGGAAATATAAGCGAGAAAAAAAGGTTTGAAGTGAAGAAAATAAGTCGGGGGAAAAAACAACAGGGAACCGCCCAAAAACGGCGATTACCTTAACCCGCACGGTAAGTGTGCTCTCTCTCTCTCTCGTCTCAACATAGAAGGGGAAACACAGGGAAGCTTTACAAATAGAAACAAGCACACGAAGGAGCGAAATGGGGGGTGGGGGTGGAACAAACAGCCAAGACAGAGCACTCACGACACGAAGCGAGCAGACGCCATGACACCGCACTCAGAGAGGGAGAGAGAGGGAGAGAGAGGGAGAGAGAGGGAGAGAGAGGGAGAGAGAGGGAGAGGGAGAGGGAGGGAGAGGGAGAGGGAGAGGGAGAGAGAGAGAGAGAGAGAGAGAGAGAGATTTATGTCCTTTTATTACAAAAGTATAAAATGAAGATTTTTTACAGTCAAAACAAAATAAACAAAACAGTTACATGCAATTTTACCATCGGGGAAGTCAAAACCAACAAACCGTTAAGCTACCAAAAAAACACAGAAGGATATTTAATAAAGATTAGAGAGAAAGCACCAAATGACCCTCAGATATTTCACAAAAATCCTTTACACACCACATTCTTTCTAAAAGTTCAAGTTGGCTGGAAAGCGAATACCAGTAAAAAATCAAGTTTTATCCGGCTCTCGCAAAAAGCTCTGAGCATTGCTACAGTATCTGTACTGTACAAGTCATTCTTTATCTTTGATTTTCTGGTTTTGTAAATTGCCAATTTTGCTTGGGAGATAAAGAAGTTTGCAAGAATTGTTGCTTGGATGTTTAAGGGGCCACTTGGCCCTAAAATAAACATTGGAAAATTGAAATCAATGGAAAGACGTGCAAATAGCACTTTCAAGAAAACAAAGAGAGGAGTTAAACGACTGCATTGAATATACGCATGGGCCAAGGTTTCTCTCTGTCCACAAAAGGGACACTGATCACTTGTCGCTTGTGAAAAGCGGTGAATGAGAGAGTTTGTGGGTATTATCCAATGTGCGATTCTCCATTGGAGATCACCAGCACGTTTTGGCACAGGATTTTTATAATACCATCCCCAGTTTGGGGAGAAAGGAGGAGTGTGTGGCAGGACTGCAGACCACTTACAAGGTGCTGGGGAAGACAAGGAGGGGAAAAGAGCTTTTAAACATTGGAAATATAAGGTTTTGCGGTTACCACTGGAAGAGGAAAAGGAACGGCCAAAATTTATTGGCTCCATGTTTTCAGAGGCCGACAAAAGAAGGTTGGGGAAAGGAGAGAGGCTCGGCTCAGAGGGAGGTACAGGACGAACCAACCAAGGTTGGGAGGTACCGTAGGCATGAAGCACCACCCTTAGACATCTGTCTAGTTGGCGAGATGATCTGATGCCAGTCGCCAAGGCAATAGCAGCAACACTTAGCCACTTGTCATTTGCATTGTCTCTAAGGTGGCACACTTTGGTTATTGATGCAGCCACAAACTTTTGAATGAAGGCCCTGCTGCTTCCAAAACCTTCAAAAAGTGAGTTGCAAAACAGTGGCTCGTTGAAGAACATGGATCTCTCGTACGTAGTACGATCCCGATGGCTTTTGAGAGCTTGCCATGCATTTAACAAACTTCGGTAGAAAGAGGGGAGTGAAGAGAGATCAAACATTGTCAAGTCCATTAGGAAAAGCTCCTTAGCATGACCGAAATTCTCAAAACGACCCAAAATGCAGCATGCAAGTTGCCTCCAAAGCGTAGACGAAAAGCCATGATTCGGCATTTTACATTGACAAGTCCTTGACCACCCTCAGGTATCGGCAAATTTAATCTTTCCGGTCGTAGCCAATGCATTCCAGACCAGAAGAAATGAGTGACGCTCTTCTGTATTCCGTCGATTAACCCAGCAGGTGGTTGCAGAGCCAAGACCTTGTGCCACAGAATGGAGGTAACCAGGTTGTTTATGACCAATACTCTGCCACGGTAAGACAATTGGCGGAGTAGGCCTTTCCATTTTATTAAAAGCAGTTCAATGCGTTCAGGCAAACCTTCCCAGTTATGCCTGATGAAATCTCCAGGACCTAGAAAAACTCCCAAAAACTTGATCCCATCTCTTCTCCAAGCAATATTTGCGGGAGAAGCGGGGGTGAAGGGGGGGTGGGGAGAATGGGGGGTGGGAAAGGGATTCGAGCCACAGTGCCTCAGTCTTTTTCCAATTGATTTTTGCTGACGAGGCTCTGTTAAAAAGTGCTAAAGCATGCATCATCTTAGCAATATCATCAGAGTTTTTGATACACACACATATATCATCAGCGTAGGCAATAGTCTTTATAGTGTGGTTTAAACCTCTCACAGTGAAACCAGTCAAAGACTTTCGAAGCGTGTTTAAGAGGGGTTCAAGGGAAAGGGTGTACAAAGCACCTGACAGTGGGCAGCCCTGCCTAACACCTCTTTTAATACAAAAGGGGGGCACAAGCTCATTATTTATGTTTAGCAGGGCAGATACGTTTGAATAACACATATGTATACATGATAAAATAAAGGGTCCAAAACCAAATCGATTTAAGACTTCGGACAAGTATTCATGCGAAACGTAATCAAAAGCCTTCTCCTGATCTAGGAAAACAAGGCCAACACTTTCATGATGAATATCACAAACATCAATCAAATCGCGAATAACAGAAATACTGTCATGGATATTACGACCAGGAACACAATAAGTTTGGTCCATGTCTACAATGTTCTTTAGGAAGGGTGAAAAACATAAGGCAATAAATAGCTTTGGAAAAGATCTTGTAATCAGTACATAGTAGTGATATTGGCCTCCACTGGGAGATGAGTAAAGGGTCGCCTTTCTTTGGAAGCAAGGTAAGTACTGCTCTTCTGCAGCTCAGCGGGAGTTCCTTCTTTTCGAGGCTTTCCTGGAAGACTGATAGCAGTTCAGGGCCAATTAGGTCCCAGAAAGATTCGAAAAATTCTGACGGTAGACCGTCGATGCCAGGTGATTTCCCTTTGCCAAGGCTCTTTAATGCGATGGAGAGTTCCTCAAGTGTGAGTGGTTTCTCCAGGCTCTGCCTTTGCTCTGGGGTTAAGGTGGAAACACCGTCAAATAAGTGAGAGACACCATTTAGGTCAACTTCTTTTGTTTTGTAAAGGTTGGAGAAAAAGAGTCTAGCTTCCCTCTTGATTCCTTCAGGGTGAGTGATGACAGAATTGTCAGGGCGTTTTAGAGCAGTAATTTGGGGGTGAGGAGCCTTCGATTCAAAATCAAAGAAGTATCGGGTTGGCGTGTCCAAAAGGTTGAGCTGCTGAAACCGTAATCTTTTTAATGCCCCTTGGGTTTGGTTCTCAATTATTGTATTAAGGAAAGCTTTCTTTTCTTTCAGTCTCAGTTCTTGTTGGGGAGAAGAGTGAGTTTTTAAATTTGTTTGAATTTGTAGAATTTCCTTTTCTAAAGTAGCCTTTGTTCTACGTTCCTCTTGTGTTCTTAGGAAACAAAATTGTTGACAAAATCCTCTACATTGGGCCTTTATGTTGTCCCACCACAAACGCTGATCTGTAAACTGGTGTTTTTGATTTAATAGAACAGACCATACGTCTTTGAAAGCAGCCCTAAAGGAGGGGTTTTCTAAGATGGTGACATTAAGCTTCCAGAAAGAATGGCGATTCAAGGACAGATGTGAATGGTAATTCACAGTAATTAAATGGTGATCTGAAAAACCAGAAGGCAAAATTCCAGTGGTAGGGGAGAGATTAAAAAATGGTGAATTTATATAGATCCGGTCAAGCCTAACTAGGGATACTTGGTTGTTTGTGATCTTGCTCCAGGTAAATTGATGCGTCGTGGGATTTTGTTGCCGCCAAAGATCCTGAAGCTTAAAATCCCTTATTATCTCTGCTAATAATTTAGCTGGTCCGGGATGGGGCTCCGCACCGTTCCTATCTAGGTTTGGTTGTAGAGTGCAGTTAAAGTCACCTGCCATTACAATACACCTGTGCAGGTCTATTTGCCTCATATAAGGCCCTAATCTAGCGTAGAAGCGTTGCCGCTCAGTGCTATTTGAAGGGGCATAAACATTCAACAAAGTAAAATTTGTGTTATTAATAACAAATTCTAGGGAGGCTAGATGCCCCGGGATTATGTTTTTAAAGGAAAGTTTTGATGGATGGAAATGGGGATTCAAAAGAAAAGCCACTCCCGCAGTTCGGGAATTGGAATCACTAAAAAAATTGGTCGTTTTCATCATCCGGTTCCATTCTGCATGGGATGCTGGCGTAGTGTGGGTTTCCTGTAAGAAAAGTACGTCTAAAGTTTTCTGTAGTGCAAGGTTCACCACTTGGAGTTTGCGCAGCTGACTCGCGCCACCATTTATATTTAAGCTTCCAAATCTCATTTTTTTTGTTCATCTTTTGCTCTCACAATGTACTTTTTCAGCCTGCTACATTGGGCTTCTGTGAAATGGTGGTCGCTAGGCCGGCGGATGATGTTCCTTGCCGTGTCGATAAACCCGTGCAGGTCAGAGAAGTGATCTTTAATGTCTACGTGTCTCTTTCTAAAAGTGTGGTTGAGGAATTTCAATATTTGGGCTGGTAAGACGTTGGATTCGCTTGTTGTAGGGAACTCCTCAATTTCGTAAGATTCCTCATCTGACATGTCGGAACCACTGTCTGGGAAACTTTCAATTCCTGGTTCTTGGGGCTCTGAGGTAACTTGTGCTGTGCAGGTGTCATCCTGCTCCATATTAATAGGAGCAGGAGGGGGTAGTGGAATTGAAAGAGCTTCGGGTAGTGGGAGGGGTGCGGGGGAAACCGTCGCCGGTTTGACAGTTTGAGGTTCTCCATCAGTTTTACCAATGTGCTCAGGCATGTTATGTAAGACCGCCAGCACAGGTACTGCTGGGGTTAGAATATTTTCATTGTGCTCAGAAATTGGAGCCGCTGGAAGTACGATCAGGTTTTCTGCTATCACGTTTCCTCCTATTTTTACGATCGGGTCTTGATGCACTTCGGCATCATTCACAGAAGGACACGGAACAGCTTTAATTTTCCCTTGAGGAGGGATGTAATTCCCCTCCGTTGCATTGTGGGGGAAAGTCTCAGGTAAGGGCTGGGGATCTACATTCTCATGCATGAGCAGTTCGTACCGGTTGCTGGTAGTAGTTTGGTCGGACAGAGGCATTCCCGCAATGTTTGACTGAAAAACTACCACCTTTTCGTTACGAGGTGTAACTGAATCCTGGGGTGTTTTTCTCTTCCTTAATGAGGAAACAAGTGTAAACCCATCCCAGATGTTCATGTTCGTTTTATCAGCGGTCGTTAAATTTGGTGCGATGTCATCCGAGACAGTAGTTGGGGGAGTTTGACCGTCAGTGTTGGAAGGTAGTGGGGGGTCTGAGACAGTAGTTGGGGTAGTTTGTCCGTCAGTGTTGGGAGGTAGTGGGGGGTCTGGGACAGTAGTTGGGGTAGTTTGTCCTTCAGTGTTGAGAGGTAGAGGGGGCACAGTATTGTCTAGAGAGCCTGTCTGCTCGATCACAGAGGGTGCAGTTCGCGGACAGAAACGTTTTAAATGTCCGAACTTTCCACAAGTGAAGCATTTTAATGTCTCGGTTGACGCATATACTTGGTAGTCGTGATCTTTTATACGGAATTTAATTACCACGTTTAATACTTTGTCCACGTTGGATGTGAGAAGTACAATGTATGCCTGGCGTCGGAAAGACATGACGTGCTTCGCCTGTTCACTCCGACAGCCCAGCGGCAGCATTTTGATCTGGGACACGACTGTACCATAGCGCGATAGTTCCGCTAACAGCGACTCATTTTTTACAAACGGGGGGACGTTGGATAGGAGTATTTTGACAGCTGGGGTATCGAGTGGGGAAACTAAGACGAAATGTCCATTGTCTGTGGACAGACCAGCCGCGACAACCTCATGCACGAGGCTTTCCTCGGCTAAAAAAACAACGATACGTTTATTCATCCGTGACGCTGCACGGATCTTTTCCATTCCAATGATATTCCCAATAGCAATAACAATGTGTTCCACACTAACCTCATCGGGAGGAACGCACACCACGCCATGCTTCCGTGTGAGAGCTTCGAAAGCCGCATACGGGGAACGTGTCGATATTTTACTAATTCAAATTACCCGGGCTAAGCCGAGTTGAGGCCGGGGGAAAAGGAAGGGGTCGGGGGAAAAAGGGGAGCGGTCGGGTACAGTTTTCTGTAAAGCAAGGGGGAAAAAAACCGCAAAGAAAACGCCACTCGGCATGTACCAGCACGAGAAAACGAACGCGGTAAAACACACCTCTTAATGAGGAAAGGGGCGAAAACCCATCGCAACTCCTTAGAGTGTCGATAGGAATACGACTCACCCGTCGACCTCACCGAAAGGTGTGGGCTCTCTCTCTCTCTGTATCTCAGAGGAAAAAGGTAGAAAAAGCTAGAAGAGAAAGAAAAAGAATCGAGACAGCAACACATGCGAGGGATGTACTAGGGGGGAAGGGAGGGGTGTGGGGGGGGAAGGGAAGGGTGTGGGGGGGGGAGGGAGGGGTGTGGGGTGGGGGGGGAAGGGAGGGGTGTGGGGGGGGGAGCAGGCAGAGGGAGGGTAGAACGGGTTAGAGTCCCTGTATATAGAGAGTTGTGTCAACTCAAATTTGGACGCCATTTTGTGTCTAAGTGTGTCGGATTAGATATACATGTACATTCGCGATATGGGGTGATATATTCTAAACCTGCGAAAAAAAATTTTACTACACATATTTAGTCTTATTATTACATACAGGTGATATTTGTTTTGTCAAAAACTCAGCTATTGCCGTGAAAAAGAGCTGTGTGGTGATATTAAAAGTGGTATGGCAATGCATATTACAAGCCAACACTGCATATAAGAGCTAACATTATAAGTAAGACAAACCAATGCTGTCGTTCTCTGAATTTTAATAACTTTTAGAAAGGAGTGTGGGCATATCCAATATTTTTTAAAGGGTGCCGAGAGCAATTCTGGTGTAGGACTTCCAGCCGACATATAGTCTAACACACTTAAAACAAATTCTGTACGTGGTATTGCCATATTTCTATAGTGTACAACCTTAGTTTTATCTAAGGGATAACAGCTTTTGAAAGTTGAGCCAGTTTTAAATGTGGGTACACAAATACACCTGTTTTACTGCATTAATCACCTAGAAATATTGTATGTTTTGGGAACGATAGCTGTCACCAGGTTAAATATATAGGGATTGTCCAATGTGCAAAATCTTCCATCACTACAATTTGGCCATAAATCCCGGGGTGGGAAATATTTGAGCAAATATGCCACAAGACGCATGAGCACTGTACAAAGCAAACAATAACTCGTCAAATTTTGGACGTATGGATGGCTGCACAACCCACAAAAAAATTGAGCAGGGTTCTTCCCACGGAAATGCATTTTTGGTCAGCTCCTTGAAGATTATAAACAAACACAAATCACTTCCCTTTAAAAGGGTTTTCAACGGACAGACAACCAAAAAAAAACCGAGCAGATAGAATTGCTTTTGAACATCGATCATCAAGCGGCGTGGGCCTACCTGGCAGAGTCTCGAGGAGTCGATCGCTTTCCAGCTCTTTCGTCTGACTTTCGCTTCCCAAATTTGTCTTCTGACTTTATCACTTGGAAATCTATACATCTTATATTTCCCAGATTGGTTTGAACAACCAAAAGCAGAACAACCAGTCATTTTGTTTGGCAATAAACAACATTCCCGTACCAAGCTGACGTTCACGCACGGTGAAGTTAGACACAAAATGGCGCCACGAAATCACGTGACCAGAAATCTCGGGTCAGCGCATGGCGCAATTCTCTTTATACAGGGAATCTAGAATGGGTAGGATAGAACGGGTAGGATGAGGAGTTGCAGCAGCGGGTTGTTGAACTGGGGTGGTGGGGGCAGACAGAGAGTAGGCAAACGTGAGGATAAGAAGAAAAGTGGAAGAACAGAAATTAAGAAAGACAACGAGCAAGGGGGGGGGGGGGGGGGTAGAAAGATCAAAGGTTGGAGCAGCTCACACCTCACCACACATGCACGGCTGCCATCTTGCCACGCCCAACAGCTAACGGCCAGCAGGGGGCGAGAGAGAGAGAGAGGGAGAGAGAGAGAGAGAGAGACTTTTGACTTTTGAAGTCCTTTTATTATCAAAATAGTACAAAAATGTATTTATATCTTCACACCAATCAAAATTGCAAGAAAAAGCAATGAAATGAAAGGAAAGGTAACAGAGGCATCACGGCACACAATTTGCCAAAATAAACCATTAACTTTAAGCAACCTACAAAAACATTACCAGTTGGTTCTCACGAACCTCGCACAACCCTTCATGACACCAAGTATTGGCGAATTCATCAAGATCGTTTGCATCTTTATAGAAAAAAAACTCTAGTTTAAGTCTTGCTGACACAAGGGCATTGAAAAACAACATTACATTGCATTCCCCGGCAGGTTTTCCATTCAATTTCTCCCTTCTTGAGAGGTATATTGCCAGCTTGGCTGTTGCGACCAGAAACCTCATTAACATATTCTCCTTCTGAAATTAACATATTAACATATTCTGAAAACAACCCTCAAGATTAAAGCACCGAAACAAAGGAACCAATCTCACACAATTAATGAAGGCGTGGAACACGTCCTCCGTGCATATGCAGAATGGGCAACATGTGGATGTAGGAGAGAAATGGCTGATTAACTTATTAGAGGGGACTATCCAGTGGATCAGTCTCCATTGGAGATCACCAGATCTTTTACTTATGAGCTTGCTATACATGGAGTTCCATACAGGTTCAGAGGGGGGTCCCACAGGCAACAGTTTCTTCCACCGGATTACTCCATTTAGCGGCGTATCCCCCAGCAGTAACTTGACACACGATTTGTATAGCTCTTTACTGCTGGTTTCTTGAAAGGGGCTTATCCCCATGCTAACCGGGGGTAAGTCTTCCAACTTGAAGTGCACCAGTAACCCAGGAAAAATCCACTCGTCGTGCAATGGTTCGAGCTCGTGGGACCAGCATACTCTCAGCCGTACCCCTATTCGTATCACCTCTCTCACCACTTTTGCAGTCACTCTTTCAGACCGAATTCCTGCTAGCTCGGCTACTTCTCGAGCTGATTTCCACCCGCAACCTGAAACTTGCCGGAGGTGCCATACTTTTGTGATGCCGGCAGTTATGAAATGCTGGCAGAGGTCCCTACTTTTGGGTATGTTTGGGAAAAGCCGATTGCAGAACAAAGGCTCTTGTGCAAACATATGAATATCGTAGATGTCTTCTTGACGGCACACAGTGAGGTTCTGCCAAGCATTCAACACACTCTGATAAAAAACAGGAAGAGGAGATGTGTCGACTTGTTGAAGCAGGACCAAGAAACATTCGTGGCCATATCCCAGCCCACCAGCTTGCCGCAAAATGTGGGTGGCCAAAACATGGTTTGGTAGTTGTTCTTTCACCAACAGTTTTTGCACAGTGCATAGCCGAAAGGCCATTATGCGGCTCCTGATGTCGACCATACTCTGGCCACCCTCGGCCAATGGACGGCATACAACGTTTGGCCGTAACCAGTGATGCCCTCCCCAAAAGAACTCCAACAGTTGTCTTTGCACTTCCTTCACCAAGCCTTCTGGTGGTTGCAGGCAGATGAATCTGTGCCACAGGAAGGAGGCGACGAGGTTCTTGACTACCAAAACTCGGCCCTTATACGAAAGGTGAGGCAGGGCTCTCCTCCATCTACTCAATCTCTTCTTTACGCGTTCAGCGACACCTTCCCAGTTTTTCTGGCTGTACTGTGGGGATCCAAGGAACACTCCAAGATAGCGAACACCTCCATCCACCCACTTTAAACTTGCAGGAAGGTGTATTGGCGGGTCTTGCGCCATTCCAGATGCGCTGTCCCTGACAGAGGGAACCCATAGCGCTTTGCTCTTTTCCCAGTTGCACTTCAACGAGGAAGCTAAACCAAACAAATGTAGGCACTTAGCCAGAGCTGCAATGTCGTTATTGTTTTTAACAATGATTGCAACATCATCAGCATACGCCGATACAACAACTGGAGGATGATCAGGAGATATACTCATTCCAGAAACGTTATTCCTTAGTGACACGAGAAGTGATTCCATTACAAGGGTGAACAGTAAGCCGGAGACGGGGCAACCTTGCCTTACCCCCCCTTTGAACCTGTATGGGAGAACAAAGCTCATTGTTCACCTTAACTAAACTGAATATATTGTTGTACAATAAAGCAATATAAGTTCTGAAATTATCTCCAAATCCACAGGCTTCAAGCACATGATTTAAAAAGACATGATCGATGCTATCAAAAGCCTTTTCTAAATCAAGAAAAATTATACCAAAATCATTCTGCACACAGTTGCCATCTATGAGATCTCTAATGAAAAATATGTTATCATACATAGATCTACCTGGAATACAATAACTCTGATCAGGGTGAACCAAATCGCCAATTACCCTTTTAGCTCGATTCGCCAGAACTTTTGAAAGGATTTTATAGTCAGTGCATAGTAGAGAAACAGGTCTCCAATTCTTCATTTGTCGCAGATCACCAGCCTTTGGAAGAAGGGACATCACCGCTCTTCTCATACTTAAAGGCAATTCTCCATGAGTCAGTGATGATTCAAGAACATGCATCAATTCTGGACCTAATAGTTCCCAAAATTCCTCATAAAATTCAGCCGGCAGACCATCGATTCCAGGGGCTCTTCCCGAGTCCATTCCAGCCAGGGCTTGCGTTAACTCCTCGAGCGTAATTGGCGAGTCCATATCCAGCCGCTGGGACTCGGTTAATGAGGATAGGTGAGAGGTTAAAAGTCTCATTGTTTCCTCACAAACGACCTGTTTTGAAAACAGTTTGGAAAAGAAGTCCTGAACACATAACCGTCTGTCTCTGGGATTAACAACGACAGTTCCGCCAGGATTAATTACCGAAAAGATGTTCTTGGGTGCTTTACTGACAGAGTCCAGACGAAAAAAAGCTTTGCTAGGGGTATCTAAAACCTTTAAGTTCTTAACCCTTAGTCTGAGCAACAACCCTGCTGCTTTCTCCTGGATTAACTCTCTCAACTGAGTCTTCTTTTCTAGTAATAATTGGAAGTTTCTTGCATTATTATTTTTAGCAAGTTTACCTTCGAGCTGTACAATGTCAGCCTCCAAACAAGTCATTGTTATATTCTTCACATTTGTAATGTTAGCTCTGAACTGTTGACAAAACACCCGAATCTGGGCTTTCGTATTGTCCCACCAAAGATTAACAGAAGAAAAAGAGGGCTTTCTTTGGATTTGATTAGCCCAGAAAACTTGGAAGGCTTCTTTAAATAGACCATCTTCTAGAAGACTGGTATTAAATTTCCAGTATGCACTTTTATTTATTGACTGAGGAAAAAGAAACCCCATGGTTACTAGATGATGGTCTGAAAATATTGACGGAAAATAATCTGGAGAGACTATAGCGTTTCTAAAGGGTGAGTTTATATACCATCGGTCGAGTCTCGCGAAGGACACTCTTCCTCTGGTGATGCGGCTCCAGGTGAACTGAGGTTCATTGGGGAAAAGTACCCTCCATACATCTAGCAAACCCACCCGAGAGAGGAAAAGGGATAAATCAATACATGATTCGGGATGAGGTTCTGCCGAGTTCCTGTCCATTACAGGTTCAAAGGTACAGTTAAAATCACCCCCGATACACGTACATTGGTTTAGGTCAACTGTCTGCAGGTGATTAATCACAGACGCAAAGAAAGCTTTCCGTTCTGTGCTCTCACTTGGTGCATACACATTGAATAATGTGAAATGGAAGTTATTAACCTCCAGTTCAAGAGAGCTGAATCGGCCTTTAATGATCTCCTGGAAGAGGATTGACTCAGGTACTAGCCCTGGTCGAAGTACGAACGCAACACCTGCCGAAAGGGAAGACAGGTTGCTAAAAAAGCACTGTCCCCCAAAAACGCGACACCAATCATATTCTACGTTTTGGGTGATGTGCGTTTCCTGCAGTAAAAGTACATCGACGTTTTTGCGCCGAAACAAACTTTGCACTTGAGCTTGGCGGTTTGGGTTTGCACCTCCACCATTAATGTTCAAGGTGCCAAAGGTAATTTGCTTCATTCCTTATCAAAGGGTTTGATTGGGTGTTGCGAAATCTCAAGACTGGCTTTTGTAATAAATTTCCTGAGTCGGTGAAATTGTGACCTTGTTAGTGGAAAATCCTTGCCCTTTCTTGTTATTTCCTTTGCTGATTGAATAAATGAACCTAAATCGGGAAATGTATCCCTGATAACTACATTCCGCTGTCTATAGGTTTCATTCAAAAAGGAGAGTACGAGTTGAGGAGATATCATTGGCTGACTCAACTGAGACTGAGACAACTCAGGCACCTCCTCATCCTCATCAGATTCCGACAAGTCTGACAAGGTCCCTCCAGGATCGAGGATGTCGGCCTCCGTGGTCACTATGGGAATTGTCAGTATCTCTGGGGATTCGCTGGAGAGCTCCACTGTGCAATCCACGATGCCCTGGTGATATTTGTGCTCGTCAAAAGTTGAAGCCTCAGTTTCATCCTCTTGTGGAGCACAATCTACCGAATCGATGAACGACTCGGTAACACAGTTTTGAATCTGCATCGGTAGAGCAGCACTGCAGAGGGATGAGTCAGTCACTGTCTGCTCGTTCACAGTGACTGATGTCAATGATCGTAATGGTTCGTTCGAGGGTTTATCAACGTGTTCAGCATTGCAACTTATTTCACCCCTATAGCAATTTGCATCCACAGAGTTTGTACACGAACCTTCAGACATATTATCCTCAGTTGCAGCACCGGATTCACCATCCCTTTTTTCAAACCCGATGGAAGCATTAGGGAGACATTGAGGTGTGTGTTCAGCTACACTGGCCTTCTCCAATACCACCTTTTTAGGATTACTGGTAGAAAAATTATCAACCGACGCCCTTCGTTTTTTAGAACCAATAATAGGGTCCTCCTCCATTCCTTCACTACATGAGGGAATCGCAGCAAAGGTTGTGCGAGTTGGGGTCGCTTCGGTTTCCGTGACAGGAAGTGAAGTGCGATCGTTTTTTGGACTCGGGATATGCGCATCGATGCTGCTATTGTTCGTCTCACTGCAGGAGGGAACAGCAGGAACCGGCACACTCACAGGATTAACTCCAATCGGTTGAATAGAAACACGAGTATTATCCTTTTTACAATCGGTGTATGCGTGGCCATTTTCCCAACACTTTGAACACGAAACCTTGGGACAAAAACGTTTAACGTGACCAAAGGCTCCACAGTGAAAACACGTTAGTGAGGCTGACGAGGCGTACATTTGATACTCCCGATCGTCGGATTTTATTTTAAATGAAATATTTAACCCTGTATCATCACCACGATCGGGAAGTACCATGTAAACTTGGCGATGGAAACTCATAACGTGTTTTATCCTCTCGTCTCGGCTCTTCAGAGGGATCATGGACATTCTCGACACAGCTGTTCCATAACGAGAAAGGACTGACATTAGTTTGTCGTTTGGTATAAAAGGTGGTACGTTTGATACAACGATTTTCATCGCTGGAGTATCCATGGGGGACACTAACATAAACACACCACCTTCTGTGGCTAAACCTGCACTCACGACGTCATGAACAAAGTTTTCTTCGGACAGGAAGATAACAACTTTTTGATTCATTCGTGAGGCAGCTCGGACATGCTCGCACCCGATTATTTTCCCTACTGCGAGTACCACATCCTCAGTGAGGACTCCTTCTGGTGGAACACACACAAATGCATGCTTCCTCGTTAGGCTATCGAACGCCTCTAACCGAGAGCGTGCATTCGCCATACCAGCGAATTCAACACCCCCACTTGTCCGAACCGGACAAGAAGGTAACAAACCAAAATAATCAAACTAAAGTAAGTAATAAACGTGCATTATAAGCACAAAAATGGCTTACAAAACGCCGTCGAAGCCAGTAGGCCGCACCCAAAACGGGCCCGCTCTCAATCCTCTCTCTCTCGAAGACAAAGGTGTAGAACGGATGAAAAACAAAATGCCAAAGTACACAGGATAGGAAGGAGAGGGAGGGGGGGGGCAGGGGAGGGCAGGAGAGAAGGAAAACTCGCAAAGAACTCACTACACCACAGAGCAGTTGCTCACAGCCGCCATGACGCCACACCCACCACAAACGGCCAGCAGGGGGCGAGAGAGAGAGAGAGAGAGAGAGAGAGAGAGAAAGAAAAGAGCAAAAACGTCCTTGGAATCAGATTCATCGTGGGAAATTCCAATGATTCTGAAAGCTTTGGTTTCAACCGCGTGAAGCAGAGCTAGGTGTGAGGCAGGAGCACCGGCCCAGAGGGGAGAGCAGTACTCCATTGAGCTGTGGATGAAAGCCTTGTATGTGGTGAGGAGCTCAGAAGTGCCCAGAAAGGACTTCGCACCACGGAGGATGCCCAGTCGGCGACTGGCTTTGGAGGCCAGCTTCGAAATGTGGTTTTCCCCAGGAAATATCATGGCAGATAGTGAGACCCAAAAGCTTGAGTGACTGAACTTCTTTGAGAGGATTGTTGAGAAAGTAGATGGGAGGGTTTTCCAGACCGTCTTTGGAGAGACAAAGTGAGAGTGTGAGATTTGTCAGAATTGAAAGACATGTTCCACTTGTTTGACCAGTTTGTGATATTGTCCAGGTCTGCAGAGAGTGAGGAGGCTGCTGCCTGCCGATCTGACGGTTGATATTTGGAGCGGCTGAGAGTGGAGTCATCAGCAAAGAGACAGGGAGGATTTTCCAGAGAGTCGGAGAGATCATTGATGAAGACCAGAAAAAGCATAGGGCCCAGAACACTGCCTTGAGGAACTCCAGCCTGAACAGGAAGGGGAGATGAGAGAATTCCATTCAGGGCCACACGTTGACTGCGACCAGAAAGGAAGTCTGCAAGCCATGCTTGGAGGTTTCCATGGATACCATAGGAGGAGAGTTTGGTGAGCAGAGCGGGGTGCCAGACCGTATCAAAGGCACGAGATATGTCAAAAGGGAGACAGCTCTAATTTCCTGTTTGGCATCGAGCATGTATGTATGTATGCGTTTAAAAACTTGTATGTTTTTAAATGTGTATTTTCCATGGGTATCGCTAGTATAAATAAATACCGAAATTCACTTTTATCGTATAGATTTAAACAGAATAAAAGTTTTAAAGGCTGTAGAAAAAGAAAAAAAAAAACATTGAATGGGAAGTTTACCACCATTAACACACCGTCTTTTACATGGCCTTATTTAACATGTTAAATTAGTTATTCGTTCCTGTTGTTTGTGTCCTTTATGACGTCTCCAAAAATGATGTTTCCTGTTTTGAATGGTATTAAATTTTGTTTGACTGCCATACACACACAGACAGACTGAAGCAATTGCTTTACCAAGGTCAGGGCGAGACTCTGTACAATTTTCCAAATTCAGAGGCAAAAGTACTGCAAAACCGCAGGTTCTTGCTCCGGTTCAGGTTCCGATTCGGTTCTACAGTGTTCAAAATATATAATTCAATTGGAATTATGTAGTTCCTCGATCATAGGAGTAGACAGCCAAATGGACTCGTGAACCAATTGTTAACCCCAATTTGCACTACGCGTGCGGGGTAATTACTAAGTGTGCGGGGTAATTACTAAACTTTGGGCATACGCGGATCTTCCCATATATGTTGTCTCGGTTCTGGCTCCATTGGGTGCATTACAGGTCAATTCCTTCCTGAACCACCTCCCACAAAGTGCTGCCAAATATCAAATGGGTCAGAAACTACAGTGAAACATTTTATATAATATAGCACAAGTCAAAGTATAAACAAAGTGCTCGCGTTCTGTAGTATTGCTTCATTGTCTGTTCTTAACTGACAGTCATGGTTTTGCCCAACTTTATATTTCTCATTTACAAGTTGAGAGGCTTAAGGGAGGTAAAAGGCATCATGAGAACTTGAGAAAGCAAGCAAGCAGTTAAAGCAGCAGCCGCTTGAGAACCAGAGAGAGAGGTCGTTCAATGGCTTCCTGTGCCGTCCGTGCATGGATGGGCAATTCATACTCAGAGAGAACGACCTCCAAAGCTTTTGAGGATATTATTACAGATTTGCCCCATCTCGTTGTTGTCGATTGTTACCAGCATCGTCAACTTTCTTGTTTGTTTATTTTCTCACTTTGATTTCATGCGGGGCTGGACCATGCAAGCACTTGGAGATGGCCTCTGCCATCAACCCCTTTAAATCCTCTGTTGTGCTGTGTTTCCCTGACAGTGCTGTTTGTCTGTTTCCTCACCTACGTACGCAATTCGATAATAAACTTAAATTATTAAAACTCCTCGACAGTCCTTCCTCCTTCCTGCAGTAAAAGAAAATGCAACATTTCCATTCCCCTCTCTACTTTTTCTCATTTGCTCATCCTTTTCTTCTCTTCCTTTATTTCTGAGCCTCACCTCCTCTTTAGCTCTCCTTCCCCACCCTCCTCCTAGCTGGCCTGCTCCAAAACCGATGCCACATCGCATTCTTACGTCACTGCCGTTCTTTGTGCCGTTAGCTGCACATTCCTCTAACCCTGACTGCACCACGAGCCAGCATAATACTGAATCTGAAATGGATTCTGAAACGTAACCTCATTTGCAGCATATATAGAGACATGGCGATTAACCTCTACACACCCACAGACCCTGCATCTCTTACCTCCCCTTCCTGCATGCTAATAAACTCCCCTACCTACCACCCCCCCCCCCCCCCCCACCCTCTCCCCTGCACAAATTTTCCTCTGGCTTCTATTCCCACCCATTCCAAATAAGTGTGAATCTCTTTCATTCGATGACTCTGTTCTACCATCACAGATTTCTCCATATTGGCTGTTTAATTGACACTTCAGATAGTATTCAACAGAAATGCTCCTCTCACAGCATGTCCCTGACTCTTGGGTCTCTCCTGAGCTATTCCGTTTTATGTTATGAGAGGCCAGGCCCTGCCCCTGTGGTCGGATTGCTGTTTATGTCAAGAGCTTTGCACATGTTTTGCAGCACTGTAACATTATTGGAATCTCCTACATGGAGTTCAAAGTGCAAACCCCGTTGCTCTCGCATCGTAGGCAGGTGGGTGGTCTCTCTGTTTTTTACTGCTTCTTCTGGCTCCCTCTTCTCTCCCAGCCCTCTGACCCTTCCCGTGCTCCTCCAGGATGCACACAATCTTCCAGTAAACCTGTCCTTGTTAATCTTGGTTTTTACGGCATAGCCCATAGGGCAAAGCAGTCTAGAACAGTGTTTGTCCATCTGTATGTATGTCCCCTCAAATACCAATCAGAGCTGAGGATATGGTCCCAGGACAGGGTGATGTGATTACGTCTGATGTCATTACGGCGTATGGCGGCTGACTCCCCACACTCTGGCATTTTGATTCCAATTTTTTTCAAGGCGAACATATCGTCGAACCTGTCATATATCACAATCACCATGCTCTACCTTCACGTTTTGCATTCAGTGCGAAAGACAAACAAACCGATTGTTAAAATGACCATCAAATATCAAAAGCATCGGCGTTACCGCTCTTCCATCAAAATGGTACGTTTATGATAGCCTTAGTTATTTTATATTGATATTATATAGTTATATTATATAGTGTTATATTTATTATATAGTATTATATAGTTTTATATTATATAGTTTTTATATTTTATATTATTTATATAGTTATTTGATATTGATAGTTAAAAGCCTTAAGCTTCATACCTCACCTTCGAGCCGTTTCGGACAAATTAAGCCCAAGTTTATTATTACAGTAGTGTATCGTTTCAGTCGTGTACCGTTTCAGTAGTATCGTTTTCGTAATGGTAATAATAATAATATAGTAAATATGACAATAACACTTTAATCCCAATGTCGTGAATACAAAGTTGATGGATTGAAGCGATGTATGGTTCATGAATCAATGATAAGAGGTGTACGGCCTAACAACCGCGGAAGTAAGGAAGTCGCCTATGTTTTTTGATAACATGTTATTAACCCAATACTTGTGAGGTATATAGATTACAGTAGATCTTCCCTCAGTTCTGTAAGTAAAACTTACCTCACGGATGTCTAGATTCCTCCAAATTTCTTTGTTTAATGTTATAAGCAGCATTAGCGACTGTTTAAAAAGCTAATCATATGTGTTTGTGGTTTATAATATTTTACAAGCCCGGCTACGCCACTGTTAGACTTTCGGTCTTGTCATTTAAGCTTTGATTGCACTTTTGTAACTTTAGGTACGAAGCTTCATCTCAAGATGTCATCATGAGATACATCCACAGGTAATCTGAAAAAGGCATACAGACTGCGGTGGAGATGTGAATGTAAAAATCACTGAAAATGCCTGTTCTCAGGACAATACAAGCTGTGACGAGCAGTATTTTACTCAAAATGTCCATGATGGTGTGAGTCATCATTTTTGACGAATCTCTTCCCTTCTGTGACGTGCTCACTAAGCATTGTGTGTTGTGCAATATCTGTGTAGTCCAATGCGGGACCCTCAGCATCTACCACAAACATCACAGGTATAGACCGGTCCTTGCGGAGATGGACGTTGGCAGGTTTTCCTTTCTTGCCTCCGCTGTCTCTCGATAGAAAGACTCCCACGTTCAAAGTGGTTCAGGCCTTTGCAGCCTGATCTTCCCAGGTGACAACTGGAAGGGCACAAGACCTGAGTGTAGACTTAGGACGTCCTTTTAACGCTTTCTTTGTCCACCACGTGACCGTTTACCAAATTTAACTTGTCCATTGAAAAACACTCTCGGGATTCTATGGTCTTCCATGTGCGTGAGGTGTCCTGACTACCGAAGCTGGGCTTGCATCAGGAAATACTCAATTCCTTGGATACGACACGATCGCAAAATGTCCATAAGCCTTCAGCTAAGGCCCAACAACTTGTCAGAAATCAGGAAATGCTTCCACATGGCACAAATCTCATACAGCAACACACTACCTGGATAGCCACTCACACTAGTTTGTATCGTTTGTACCACAATAGAGGGTAAGGGCAGGGCCGTGTATATTGAGAGTCTGGCCAACTGAAATACTGGCGCCATGTTGCATACCTAACTTCGCGCGCTGGCACTGCGAGATGTATGTCAGCTGTGGCAATCCTGTAGTTCTGCGACGAGGGAATCGATGTTATTACTGTTTGGTCGCAGATTTAATGAGGAACAACTAATTCAAGTTAAAGTGACGCGTTGTTTGTTATTGGAATAATAAAATCAGCAAGCGGTGTCATTTATTCACACGAATTGTTTACCTGTCGCGGCACACGATTTATTGTCAGCTGCATACAGCAATTACAGTATACTGATACATTTTATTTATCTTGGCATGAAATTGTAATTTGATAAAATGGAGCTTGTATACTAGTTTTCATCTATTATCTGGAAACGTAACATGCAATATTCCCATAATGCTACGAAAGTACAATGTCTATTATTTTATTCCTTAGCTTGGGTTCACAAATGTTGTTATAACTTGATTCGCACCATAATCAGCAATAAAAAAAAGTAAACAGACTCAGAGGTACATTGTTTATTTGTTATTCTTGAAGAAATCCGCCATTAAACATTATAACCTTGGTGATATATTTAGATAAAATATATATATATATATATCAAATGTGTACGTGTATATACATATATCCTATTTCAATTTCTTGACAAGCGCTCGCATTGCCATAGTTTTGCTGCCATGCTCTCTGGTCGTAACTTTACGTTGCGTTTTACGGCTGTGTGCCTGGGCTCCATATCAACCGACACCCACAACGTTGTGCAGAGTCCTATCTGTTGAAACAATCCAAATTAACTGCTGTTTTGGCAATATAATATTTGGAAACAGTATTATTTTCCCCCAAAAAATGTTACGTTTTAAAAGAACACTTTACTCAGGAAACTGACACAAACAGTGACAAATATTGCGTCATAAACAAGTATTTCCTGATATATAAGCATATATAAACAGTGCATGTTACATTGTATATGTATAATAAGGGATTATGTATAATACCTGATTTTCAGTTATTACACATAATCCCTTATATATATATATATACCCCATACACTGCATATGTACACGAAAAATGTTACAGGGAATATGTATAATATATATATATGGTTGACTAAATAAATGTTAAGCTCACCAGAGACCTAATACACACGTGTCATGTCACTTTTGATTTGAGACCAATATATATTAAGCGATTTCACTTAGCGAACATAAATATGAGTAAGGTGATGGATTCCATCCAACTCGGCGTATTTTAACGGCCCAAATAGCACTTCGTTCCTTGTCTCGAGGAAATCTGCGCATTATACGACCTTGTCCTGGTCTAACAGAACATCCCCAAGCGGCACAACACACCATATTGGTTGATTTTATTGAAATATTACTCAAATGAAATATGCAACGAGACGAAGCAATGGCACGGAATGGGTGCAGCGGGAAAGCTGCTCGGCTGAGGTGGTATGCAAAATGGCGCCTGTAAACCACGTGACGCGGGCTCGACCAATCACGGCGGTAGTTGAGGAGATCAAAGGCTGGCCAGACTCTGTTAATATACGGCACTGGGTAAGGGGAAGGATGGAAAAGATGAGAAATAGTATTCAACTGAAATAGCCAAACTTGGAGAATGCATCAGCCATGACTGGAAATGGTGTGATAAAGTAAAAGACCATTAGATCTGGTCTTCCTATTTCAATGATCTTACCTGAGACATGGGACCGGCCACAGCCCTGTTGTTGAACCTTCGGTTACTGTATTTGAAATAACCGAGGCTTGCGGCGTCCACCCCATTGCCAGCTCTGAAACGCATACTATAGAAAGTGGAGGCTGTTTTGGAGTTTTGACATCTCTACTTCTGATAAAATAAAAAGACAACATCCGAATTGTAATTTAAAGTGAAATATGGTAAAGGTGAATACAGACAATGTGATAAGTTTAAATGTACGATGGTTCTTATTTCTCATTAAACTCTTCTTTATTACAGGAAGAACATGAAACGATAAGGTACTGGGGACAAAGATGGGTTTGGAGAGGAAGAGGATGAACCAAAGCTGAGATGAGGAACCTGATGGAGAAGTTTGCGAAATCTTCGTCCGTGTCAATTCTCAGCAATCAGAACAGGAAGCTCCAGTGTGACTGGGAAAAGAATACACCCAAAACAACATCTGCAGGGAAGCATAAACCTGGCTGAACAGTGAACAGGTTACATTTTGTATTCCATTGATTTGTATCCAGACCAGAACCAAATCTAATCGGCTTGTTCTTGTCACTTACCCAACTCATCTACCAAGTTTTGCCATAATCCATCCATAACTTTTTGAAAAATAATGCCATATATCGTTTTTGCCCAGGGGGCAAAGCCCCCATTTTTTGTGAAAACAGACACGGTCTGCTATAAAAGGTTGTTGTATATGGTTGGATTCCTTAGACCCCCAGCAACAACTTCCAGGTGGACAACCTTTCCAACAGGCTACTGTAACTGTGCAATTCAAGATGGCGTCCAAGATGGTCACCATATTTTTAAATCTCCATATTGTCGTCAATTGTTATCTTATTTTCATGTGTAATACTTTGTTTCTCCGGTTTTCAAGGTCAGGGAATCTATTTATGATGGTTTCAGAGTGATATGATGTGTTTTATGCCATTTGTCTCATAAAAATCATGTGGGCAGAAATGTCCAAAACTGTGTGATCTGTAGTGGTGTGGCCATTGTGTAGTGTGCATGTGGTCCTCGTAGGTCCTCGGTCCTAGGTCCTAGGTCCTCGGTTCCTGAGTTCAAGCCCTGTCATGCCGTTGAATTAACACCAGGGGGGATGACTCTGTCTGGCATCCTTCCGAGGTCAGCAAAATGAGTACCAGCCAGCTGGTAAGGGGGCACTGCATCAGTGGCGCAGCCACGCTTCCAGAGAATGACGCAACCAGGTAGCCACAGGCTGCATGCAAATAAATAAATAAATAATAACCTTGGAGCACCCAATACCCTTGCACCAGTGACCGTGTCATCACGTTTCATCCAAATCCATCCATAACCTTTTGAGATATCTTGCTCACAGACAGACAGAAAACCAGGGGTGAAAACATAACAAAATGTCAGGTGAGGTGTGACATCTTTGTGCAGATGTTGCCAACCCCTTCCTCACTGTCACTTCCTTCCTCACAACCCCTTCCTACAAGTACAAATTCTTACATCCCCCAACCCAAGCAAGATTGGTATTCGCATGTCGAAGGTATTTTAAGGAATGTTAATTAAACCCTGTGTGATGACTGAAAGGCAGATTCTCAGGAGACAAATAGGTGTTTATTCCATCAACATTCGGTAAATGTTACAGTGTTCAAATGTTGTGCAGTCCATGAGGCCAGTGCGCATGCGCGGATCCTCACTGGCGGGAATGGCGATGCCTGAGAATGGTTCTGGCTGAACGTGCTTCGTTAAAGCCTGAATGACCCACCGATCTTTGTTCATGACCACTGTTACGACCTGGCCCTTGTGCGAAGGGCTTGGGGGTACTGCCTATTGCTCCGGAGATCCTAATCGATGTGCTCGGGAGACCAATACGTTCCCCGGGGGCGGGTTGCGCCATATGAGCAATCAGAAGTGACTGAGCGAAGCTACCATCCAAATGCTGACGCAATTTTTTACCCCCCCCCCCCAATCTTCAACACACAGTATGCCAATCCTCTTGGTAAGCCGTGACGTAACGCGCGCGTTTGGACCCAGAAACAGAATTATGATGCGGCGCGTTATGTCACGGCTTACCAAGAAGATAACAACAAGACAGGAAGTCTAACAGCAGCGAAGCCGGGCTTGTAAAATATTATAAACCATAAACATATTATTAGCTTTCTAAATAGTCGCTAATGCCGTTTATAACATTAAACAAAGAAATTTGGAGGAATCCCGACATCTGTGAGGTAAGTTTTACTTACAGCACTGAGCGAAGATCTACTGTGACCATATACCCCACAAGGGTTGGGTAATAACATGATCCTTCTGCCGGGCCTATAAAAGTAATGCCAATGCGTTCGATATTTGATAATCATTTTAACAATTGGTTTATGTGTTTTTCACACTGAATGAAAAACGTAAAGGTAGAGCATATCGATTGTGATATCCTCTTGGTAAGTGTGACGTAACGCGCTGCGTCATAATTCTGTTTCCGGGTCCAAACACGCGCGTTACGTCACACTTACCAAGAGTATTCAGAAATGCAATGCAAATTCAAAACAGGGGAATAAATGCAAATACTTTACTCAAAATCAAGAAAAAACACAGGGTACAACACCCAGGAAAAGCTAAATCATAAGGAAAGGAAATCCCGCTGATATGCAGCGGCAAAGATCAAGTAATTAAAGGACAGACAGGCGCCAAGACAAAACAGACAAGACAATTAAATGACCCACCCGGTATCCCTAGCTAATCCCAATGGGGAGGGAGAGGGTAGCAAAATAACAAAGAAATATTCACCAGGATATAAAGGAAATAAAAGGTAAAATAAAACTGGGAGGGGAGGAGGGGAATTCAGGCCTGTTTCAGATGGCGTCCTGGCTGCCTTGCCCCAGCCATGTGTCCCGAGGGTGGAGCCTCCCCTCCACTCTTCTCTTTCTCAGTGGGTGTCCTCAAACTCCACGAACGACTTGCCCAGAGCAGTTCCTGCAAGACCATGAAGCCGCACGTTGCCTCTGGCCAGCTCAGACGAAACTTGATGAGGAGCACAAGCTTTTGGCTCCCTCTCCCACCTCCTCACGATCGATCCCACGTGCACCGAGAAAAACATCCTCCACCCAAATCTCTCCTGCACCGACTGTCCCTCCAACAGGCAGCCCTCAGAGAGATTAATCAAAAATCCTCAAAAAGCTCACACATGCCGAGTTTCTCTTCAAAACCTGGACCATACGTGCTGCGTTCAGTTTTCGCCTTTCTCCACCGATCCGACGCCCTCTTCTTCATCCTCCCTCTCCTCCCCCCCAAAGGTTCTTTCTCTATTCAATTATATAGAGCTCTGGTGGGAGGGAGAAAGTCGATAAGGAAGATCTTTGTTTTTCTTTTAACAAAATAATAAAAATTAAGTCGATAGGGAAGGAAGAAAGAAAAGAGCAAATCTAGTTTCACAGCCGGCCCGGAATTTCACATAAGGTACACCCCAAAGATCACAGCTTCTCGTCATTTCAAGCCCAGCCCCATGAGTGTACCATCATTAAACAATCCACCCAACGAGTGTAACACTGCTCCCATCCTGCTTCCAGAGCCGTCCCTGCTCAACTATATAACGAATCTAAGCAAATGCGGTTCTCTACTCTACACCCCTGTTTAGTCCTATAACACAGAAAATATACTTACACAAAATTCAAAACATAGGGAGCATGGTTCTCTATCACAATAGAGTCGCATGGCACAGTTAAAAATAATAATAATAATAATAATAATAATAAACAACAACAACAACAACAAAAACAAAAACAAAAACAACTGTTGCGTCCTGATGGTTTACAGGATTCAAGTGACAGCGAGCAAGGTAACCAACTTGCATCCCTCCCTCTCTTCCAAGCTTGAGGCGAAGATGGGGAATGCCACGCAGAATATTGCCAGTAGCTTCTGCCGAATCTAGGGGAGGGAAGTGGGGAACAACGACAACAACCCCACCTGATAGACCTATCCCCGCATCCTCTCAAGTCAAGGTCATAGTCCGGAGATAAGCTGGATGCTGAATATTGTGTTTTCCCCTTCCACTTTGGCTGGCCAAATTGTTATTACCGATTCCATCCCCTGGGTCATGCTGTTGTGGGGTGCAGTTATTTGGGGTGTGGGTTTTCGGTCTTTTCCCCAACTTCTTTTGGCCGAGTCGTACCCACTCAGGGATGGAGTCCCCATTATATTCCCTCAGCCTGTTCCGGTGGAGGACACGTGGCGCAACTCGCTGTCCCTGCCGCATGCGATAAATGACGTCATTTTCTTGCTTCATCACTAGACACGGACCCTGCCAACGATCGGCAAACTTGCGACAGAGCCCTCTCCTCTGCCTCATGTTGCTCACCCACACCAGGTCTCCCTCATTAAACTGCTTTCCCCGGGGTTGTGTGTCGTACCTAGTTTTCATGCGCTGTCCGGAGTGCTGCAACCTGTCCCAAGCAAACTGATGCGCCTGTTCAATATCACGTTGTAGGCCTTCGACATAGTGGGGCCAGGTCTGGACATGTTGATCGGGTGGTCCTCCGTAAATCAAATCTGGGGGGAGTCTTAGTTCTCGACCATACATCAGGAGTGTGGGTGTGCAACCGGTGGCTTTGCTCACCGCCGTTCTGCATGACAGTAGAATCAGCGGTAACCCCTCATCCCAGTCAGTGTGAGTATTATTCACATACATTGTCAGCTGGGTACCTCGGGTTCGATTGAAACGTTCTACCGTGCCATCAGATTGAGGATGATAAGGAGTGGTTCGAGTTTTCCGTTTACCTCGAAGATCGCACATTGCTCGAAAAACCTCAGACTCAAAATTGCTTCCCTGATCTGAATGTAGCTCAGAAGGGATGCCGTACCAGTTGAAGAAACCGTCCACAAGTGCCCGCGCAACTGTATTCGCAGCTATACTTGCCAATGCATAAGCCTCGGGCCACTTCGTAAAGTAGTGCATAGCGACTAGGATGTATCGGTTTCCCCGGGCAGTTTCTGGAAAAGGTCCTGTAATATCCATGGCCACTCTCTCCAGGGGTGCGCCCACTTGGTATAATTGCAACGGGGCTAATTCTTTCCTCGAGGGGCCCTTCTTAGCAGAACACTTATCACAGTTGCGACACCACTACTCATTGAAACATGGTGTCAGAACTCAGAAGTGAGCGAATCTGATCATGATTACCATTGATCATGATCATGATTACCACTGCCCCATAAGAAGGCCTAGGATCTGGTGTGCTAAGTGCCAACTGCCGAGGATTGTGCACGGATACGAGTTTTAGGTCCATCAAGCCAGCTGACCGCCGAATTTGCTGTGAGTTCCTTATACTATTACATGGGACCTCGGTTTGAGTTTGAACCGTCTAGGTCAGTTTGCAAAAGATGTCTGAGGGGCCAGATACGACAGCACGGCCTGTGGAGGCGACACCAATAATGGGATCAGCTACAAATTCACGAGCAGCGATGACAATGAATATACAACCGCCGGGCAAACTGGATTTCCATGCAGCCAAATTGCCGCAGACGTGGAGACGCTGGAAGGGGGGGTTTTTTTTGTTTTTGTTTTTTTTTGTTTTTTTGTATACAAGATCGAGGCTCGTGAAAGAGCGAACATTAATCACACAGAAAGACAAACAGACACATAAAACAAATAACATCGGGAGCGGTAGACAAGATGGGGAGAGAGGGGGAAGGACACAAACACAACATTTGAGAGCAGGGACCGAGAGACATGGAGACATCGAGAGATCTGTGGGAGGGAGAGGGCTTTGGGGGGGAGGCATGTGAAGGGGGGGAGGCATGTGAAGGGGGGGAGGTATGTGAAGGGGGGGGGGGTGGGAGAGGTATAAACATATGGACACTGCCAGGATTTCCAGGAAATAAGTTGGAATTTCAAACAAGGTGGATCTGGGGTGAATTAGTGGGGGTAGAAAAGATCAAGGTTATGGATGGGGGAAGATAAGAGATGGTGGTGAACAGCTGTTTTAAAGACCTGGAGGGAGGAGAGGGATTGAAGGGAGTGTGGGAGTTTGTTCCACAGGCGGGAGAAAAGAGGAATGAAAGAGTGAAGGTGAGCAGAGAGCCGAGATTTCGGCAGTTTAACCATCAGAGGGTTGCTGGCAGATCTTGTGCGACCTGTAGGAATATTTGGGGGACAGAGCACAGAGAGAGCTGGGGGAGCAAGGCCGGAGAGGAGTCGGTAGAAGACAGAAAGACCACCTACCTGCCTGCGGTGAGTGAGTGAAAGGCCCTCAGAGATAGCTTCATCGCGGGAGATTCCAATGATTTTGAAAGCTTTGGATTCAACAGCGTGAAGCCGAGCCAGGTGTGAGGCAGGAGCACCAGCCCATAGGGGAGAACAGTATTCCATTGAGCTGCGGATGAAAGCCTTGTAAGTGGTGAGGAGCTCAGGTGTGCCGAGGAAGGACTTCGCACGACGGAGGATGCCCAGTCGGCGACTGGCTTTGGAGGCCAGCTTGGAAATGTGGTTTTCCCAAGAAAGATCATGGCAGATAGTGAGACCCAAAAGCTTGAGTGACAGAACTTCTTGGAGAGGATTGTTGAGAAAGTAGATGGGAGGGTTGTCCAGTCGATCTTTTCGGAGAGACATAGTAAGAGAGTGAGATTTGGCAGGATTGAAAGACATGTTCCACTTGTTTGACCAGTCTGTGATTTTGTCCAGGTCTTCAGAGAGTGAGGAGGCTGCAGACTGCCGATCTGAGGGAAGAGGAATGGAGCGGCAGAGAGTGGAGTCATCAGCAAAGAGATAGAGAGGATTTTCCAGAGAGTCAGAGAGATCATTGATAAAGACCAGAAAAAGCACAGGGCCCAGCACACTTCCTTGGGGAACTCCAGCCTGAACAGGAAGGGGAGATGAGAGAAATCCATTCAGGGCCACACGTTGACTACGACCAGAGAGGAAGTCCGCAAGCCATGCATGGAGATTTCCATGGATACCATAGGAGGAGAGTTTGGTGAGCAGAGCTGGGTGCCAGACCGTATCAAAGGCCCTTGATATGTCAAGGGAGACAGCTCTGATTTCCTGTTTGGCATTGAGGACCTCCATCCATTGTTGAGACAGCAGAAGCAGCATGTCCAGAGTAGAGTGACCTGGTCTGAAACCAAATTGATGATCAGAGATCAAGCCATTGGAGAAGAGGAAAGATTTCATATCCGAAGCAATGATGGATTCCATGACTTTGCTGATAATTGGGAGCAGGCTGATTGGTCTGTAGTTGCAAGGATCTGTTTTTGCACCTTTTTTGTGTAAAGCGGTAATGTTAGCTGATTTCCAGGATGCTGGCAGATGACCTTGAGCTACAGATAGGGTGAAAAGAACAGAGAGAGGGTGAGATAGAGCGGCAGAGCAGGATTTTAAGACCCGTGGGCTGATGCCGTCTGGTCCAGTTGCAGAATCAGAGTCGAGGTTTGACAAAAACTCCTCCACCTTGTCAGGAGAGAAGGACACAGAGTCCAGGAGCAGTTGGGTTCGACTGGGAAAGGTGGGAACAGAGAGAGATGGGTTTGGGACTAAGGATTTCGAGGCGAACACAGAGTTGAGGCATTCGGCTTTGTCACGTGCGATGTCAACTGTGTGGCCATTTGAGGTAAGGGAGGGGATGGAGGGGGAACAAACACCAGAAACGGATTTGACCAGACGCCACCAGGATTTGGAGGAAGGAGACAGGTTTGAGAGTTCATTCTTGAGTGAGGAGAGATAGTGCTTCCTGGCACTCCTGAGGGTAGACACACACTTGTTCCGAGCTTGGTGGAAGGAACTGAGATTTCCTTCAGTTGGATTAGCCTTCCAAGAGGCAAAGGCAAGTTGTTTCAGGGCAACTGCCTCACCACAAGATTCAGTGTACCATGGACGGGAGGAAGGGTAAGACAATTGAAGGCGAGATGGGATAAATCTGTGCATGAGAGAGATCAGTTTGCTTTGGAAGAATTCCCAGGAAGAATTGATGTCAGAGGCAGTGGAGATGGGAGACCAATCCAGACGATTGATGGCTGCTTGAAGACCGTCCCAGTCGGCCTGAGTGAAATGCCAGACTCGTCGACGCTGAGGAGGCTCTCTGAGAATGGCCAGAGAGATGTCCACTTTGACAAGCACATGATCAGAAGAACCGATTGGAGCAGAAGAAGAGCAGCAGACATTAGCAGGGAAGTTTGTCATAACCAAGTCTAGAAGAGAAGATACTCCATTGGCTGAGATCCGGGTCGGGAAATTGACAGATTGTGTCAATCCCAGTGAGTCACAGAAGTCCTTTGCTGAGGTGCCATGACTAGTGAGAGAGGAACCCACACCCAACCAGGTGGCATGATGACAGTTGAAGTCACCACATATGAGGAAGAGAGAGTTGGGATGAGTGGATAGAAGTTGGTCCATGTTGTCAGACATTGAAATGTAGATGGAGTCATCACTGTTTGGGGGACGGTACAGAACACATATGAACAAAAGGTGGGAGTGGAGAGGAAGCCGTAACCAGAGGTACTCCTGCGGGTGAGGAGGAAAGAGAGCAGTGCAAGGAGAGTGAGGAAGAGAGTTTTTGACAAAGATAGCCACCCCACCACCAGGCCGAGGCTCAGGTCTATCATACCGGAGGAGGGAGTAACCAGGAAGAGATATTAAGGAATCAGAGACATCTTGAAGGAGGAAAGTCTCTGTTAAGCAGATCAAGTCTGGATTGTCAGAAGCAACCTGTATGGAGAGATCAGTCAGGTTTGAGCGAAGGCCCCGGATGTTTGAGGTCCATACCGTTAATGAAGAGAGAGGGGGAGCATCGGGTACAGGACAGGGGAGGGGAGGAGTAGGGTAAGATGAAGGATGAGAGGGGGAGGTAGGGAGAGCAGTTGATAGTGTTTCAGATGTTGCAGAAGAGTTCCAAGAAAGGGAAGGATGAGGAGGATGAAAGGTTTGCTGGTGAAGGGATGCGGCACAGTGAGGGGTTGTTTGAGGGGGGGCAGAGGAAAGTAGAAGGTTTGGGGGGGTGGAGGTATGAGATAGAAGGGAGACGAAGTGGGGAGGAGGCAGCTTGGAGGAGGAGGGGGGAGGAGAGAGAATTGGAGAGGAATGGTATGGGGGGAGAATTGAATGGGAGGGATTGGGGGGGTGTTTTGAAGGGGAGGAGTGAGGGGGGAGTTTAGGAGGGGAGGGGCAAGGGGGGAGTTTTGGAGGGAAGGGGAAAGGGGGGAGATCAGGAGTGGAGGGGCAAGGGGGGGATTAGGAGGGGAGGGGCAAAGGGGAAGTTTAGGAGGGGAAGGGCAAGGGGGGAGTTCAGGAGTGGAGGGGCAAGTGGGGAGTTTAAGAGTGGAGGGGCAAGGGGGAAGTTTCGGAGTGTAGGTGCAAGGGGGGGGATTTGGATGGGAGGGGCAAGAGGGGAGTTTAGAAAGTGGATGATTAATGAAAGACGAACATTGATAACAAATTGGGTTTGTTGTGATTTTCAAGTTAGCAATCCGGTTTAGGATGATGGAGGAGGGATGGAATGAATGTGAATTTAGACCATGTAGTGAGGGAGACGTATAAGATAATCAATTTCTTTTTTTTGAAGTGGAATGAGTTGGAGAGGAAATTGAGAAAAGCCTTTTAAATAGGAAGAAAAACAGCGTGTTGTAATATACCACTGAATAAAAAACAGAAGGGGAAAGGTTAAACATATTTAAACAGAACTATGAACAATCTTATATGCACAAAAATACCAACGGGGGGAGAGCCGAGAGGGACCACCACGAGTCACGTGAACAGGGCAAACGGTGGATGGCAAGGAGATAATGGGGGTGGGGCGAACAGCACACCTGGACAGAAAATACAGGATGAGACAACAGTACACGTGGAGAAAAGAAAATAAATGTTTTTGGTTTTCTTTTTTTTTGGGGGGGGGGGGTGGGGATTTAGAACGTTAGACAGTATTATGTTCGGGGTAGAAGGGAAAAAACCAAGAGCCAAGCAAAACACACTTAAGTTAACAAAACACCGACTGGGGTACAACTACAGTACAAGGCCACACACGAGGAGCAGAACACGATTAATTAAATACGAGTTACAGGAAATTCAAACCAAAACTAACTATAATCAAACAATATCACATGGACGATAAAATAACGAATTGAAATTTGACAATCTATCTGGGGAAATGGGGGAGAAACACGTGGTCGAAGAACGAACGAACGAATAAGAAAGAATAAACGAATGAGCACAGAGAAGGTAATGTCTTTTTTTTTTGTTTTTTTGAGTTGAGATTTACATAAGGAAGTAGGCTTTGGGGTGGAAAGACTGCGAAAACAGAGAACGAAAGTTATTGGATCACAAACGACAGGCGCTGAGAGAAAAACAAAGCCTCAAGGTTGTACAGTGTACACTGTACAGGGCCTCGAGACGACACGAATTAACGCGATTTTCAATACAGGTATGAAAGATTTGCACCGAAAATCTTTGACGGGACAATATACGTACATACACCATAAAAGAAATACAGTTATAACGAAAATACAAATTGGAACAATGACTTAACTTCGATTTCGATGGAGAGCGTGGAGACCTGCGAAAAAACGAACCGTCGCCAGCAAGACCGGAGACCGGGAATTGTACTTGGACCTTGGAATTGTACTTGGACCTTGCAATGCATGATCAATCAGACGAGAGGAAGGTGAAGTTGATTCTCTACTTGATCGCCACAAAGGGTAGGGAGATCTATCGCACCATGTCATTCGACATGGCTGAAGATGAACGCACCGCATCTGAATTCATGCAAGCTTTTGATGCCTAATGCCACCCACGTACAAACGAGACGGTGGAACGCTATCGTTTCTTCACCAGAGGCCAAGAGAGTGGTGCGAACATTGACAAATATGTCACAGAACTGAGAATCCAAGCATCCACCTGCAATTTCGGAACGTTCTGGGAATCGTTAATTCGTGATCGCATCATCTGTGGCATTAATGATTCCACGCAGCTTGAATGAACGTTTACTCCGAGAGGCAGAGCTTGACTTGGCTAAGTGTTTGCAGCTATGTCATGCTCCAGAATTGTCGAAGGAACGTATATGAGCCATTGAAGTGACGCCTACATCATCAGTACATCCAGTTGTCCAACGCACAATGGGTCAGACCTAAGGCAAATATGTACAGAACGGACCGGAAAATGCCTGATACAACAGTTTTACCAAGTAATCGGAAGCAGACTCCTAATAGGAGAGATGCGTGCATGTATTGTGGTCAGATGCATTCCCGTGGGCCACGTTACTGCCCAGCTTATGGACAACGTGGTCGAAATTGCTCCACATTGAATCATTTCAGTTCAGTCTGTATGCGGGCCCAGCAAGGCTCTGTCCACGTTGTTCATATGGCTAGCGAGTCTGCCGAAGATCCGAGCCCAGTTGAGGATATTCTAACGGTCACACTATCTCCAGATGTCTCAACCACAATGGAACAAATTAATGTTGTACGGACGTCCTATCCAAAGTGGATCCTCGCAAATATGGACATCCATGGTAACTTGGTAACCTTCCAAATTGATAGTCGTGCGACGTGCAATATTTTACCAATCAAACACCTGCAGGGACTGTGTTATGAGATTGAGGCAACTGAGCAGATTCTGTCGTTCTACAACAAGACCAAAGCAAAGCCGTTGGGTCACTGTCGGGTGAAGTTGACCAACCCAAAGAACGGCAGACGGTACCGTGTGTAGTTCGTTATCATGGAAAATGACTGTATGCCACTACTGGGAAGCCAAGCCACATTGCAGATGCAGCTGATTGCTCTTCAACCGGAGAATATAAACCAGATTGTTACATCTCCGGATTGTCAACCTGGGCAGCATGTACAAGCACCACTATTGCTCAAAAAGGTCATGCAGCGGTATGGAGATGTCTTTGAAGGCACAGGGCTGCTTGAAGGTGATTATCACATAGAAATTGACCCACACATACAACCAGTTGTACACCCACCACGTAGAGTTCCTGTTGCACTCAGAGAGAAACTAAAAGAGGAGCTTGACAGACTCCAGGATTTCAACATTATCACTTCGGTTACTACACCGACACCATGGGTTAATAGCATGGTGACTGTTGTAAAGCCAGCGACAGGGAAATTGAGACTGTGCATCGACCCGAAGGCCCTCAACACAGCCATCAGACGTAGTCACTACTCCATGCCAAAAATTGAAGAGATCCTTCCGGATCTGACCAATGCCAAGGTTTTCAGTACGTTTGATGCCAAGAATGGTTTCTGGCATGTCAAACTCGACCACACAAGTTCTTATGCAACGATGTTCAACTCGCCATTTGGACACTACCGTTGGCTGAGGATGCCATTTGGCATCAAATCCGCACCGGAGGAATTTCAACGTTGGGTCGACCAGGCTTTGGGAGGTCTGCTTGGATGCAAGAAAGTACATGATGATATACTCCTGCATGGGGAGGGACAGACGGTAGAGGGTGCCATCGCTGATCATGATCATAAGTTGATCCAGCTACTGGAACGTTGCAGGGAGAAAGGGTTGCATTTGAACCAAGAAAAAGTCAAATTTCGTGAGTCACAGGTTGCATATATTGGACATTTGCTTACATGCGACGGTGTGCAACCTGATCCCTAGAAATCACAAGCTGTGATGGAGATGCCAAAACCGAAGGATGTATCAGCAGTATGTCACCTCATAGGTTTTGTGATGTACCTTAACAAGTTTCTTCTGAAACTGAGTGATTTGTGGTACCCGTTACGTCAACTTACACAAACAGATGTGGATTGGCATTGGTCAAACAACCATGACAAGGTATTCGATCAGATCAAGAAGCTTATCACCGCACACCCTGTCCTGAGATATTATGATGCTGGACAAGAATTAACGCTACAAAAAGATGCCTCAGAAAAGGGATTGGGTGTGGCGTTGTTGCAGAATGATCAACCTGTTGCATTTGCCAGCAGGGCCTTGACCGATCCAGAAACAAGGTATGCCCAGATTGAAAAGGAACTCTTGGGGGTGATGTATGTACTAGAAAAATTCCACCAATACACGTATGGCCGTAGAGTGACGGTCCATACTGATCACAAACCTCTTGAAATCATTGCCAAGAAGGATCTGTACAAGGCTCCAAAACGCTTACAGCGAATGCTGTTGCGATTACAGCTCTATGATGTAGACATCATCTCCAAGCCGGGTAAGAAGTTATACCTGGCAGACATGCTGAGTAGGGCTTACCTGCCAAACACGGGCCGAACATCATGTACTCTGGCACATTTGGAAAGTATTAATATGCTGGACTATGTGCCAGTTTCTCCCAACACGTGTTCTGACATCGCTGAACACACAGCCAAAGATGGAACAATGCAAGTGGTACAACGAACCATCCGACAGGGTTGGCCAGTGTCGATCGGGTTGACCCCAATGGAGATTCGTTCATACTTCCATGTGCGTGATGAATTGTCATGTCAGGATGGCCTCGTGTATCGAGGGGAACGCTTAGTCATACCACGGTCTCTCCGCCATGAGTTGCTAAAGCGACTCCATTCATCTCACTTGAGCATGGAGAGCTGTCTACGCCGCGCCTGAGAATGCATTTACTGGCCGGGCATGAATGCCGATGTACGTGACTGCATACAGAAATGTGATACCTGCAATGCCACCGCAGCCAAGCAATGCAGAGAAACTTTAAACTCACACAAACTTCCAACACGTCCGTGGGTAAAGGTGGCTGCCGACATATTCTACCTACATGATAGTCGATATTTAGTACTTGTGGACTACTACTCGGCCTTCATTGAGGTTGACCTCATTGATGATATGAGGTCAGTGACCATAATACGCAAATTAAAGGCACACTTTGCACGGTATGGAATTCCAGAGACCTTTGTCTGTGACAACGGTTCCCAGTTGGTGTTAACAGAATTCTGCCAATTTGCATCAACTTGGGGATTTGAGATAGGAACGTCATCACCAGAGTACCCACAGAGTAATGGTCGAGCAGAAAGTGCAGTCAAAATCACAAAGCAGTTGCTGAAACGAGCTGTTATATCAAAATCAGATGCATACCTGGCTTTGCTCGATTATCGAAATACACCTTCACAGGACATCGGTTACAGTCCTGCACAAACGCTTAATGGGCCGCCGTACTCGTACACTGCTGCAGACTACCAACTCACTGCTACAACCTACCATACCAGAACATGTGCTCGAGAGAAGTGCAGTCCGCCAGACACGACAGGCACTCTACTACAGTGTATAACCAGTCAGCAAGTGATTTATGTCCATTGGCACATGGGATGTGGAACGGATGCAGCCAGCAACCTGTGGCAACGAGTGGATACTGGCTAAATAAACCAGTCGAGTTGCCGTTCATATGAAGTCATCACCCTCACTGGCAGAACACACCGACGACACCGCCGTCACCTGCGGTTGACAAATGAGCAATTCAGGGAGATCGATATGAGCAATCCAGATCAGATCAACAATGTCCCATGCGACAGTCCAACGAGTGAGGCAACCACTCACAACTGCCTTGTGAGGATGGTGTGGTGACACCAAATATTGATCATTCTCCCAAGGAGGAGGGTGTCTCATCACCAAGTTGTGGGCATGAGGAGGATGCCGTATCACAGAGTCGTGGACATCCACCCGTTGAAGGCAGTACGCCGGCCATGTTGATGGCTGGGGCCGAAAATGGCTTGTTTACATGTACTGTACACGATCGGGCAGGCCAGTCACTTCCATTGTGGTGGTTTGCATCCACTGTAAATATTTCTGATTCCATGTACTATTATTGTTTTCAAAAGGTTTATTGTTCATGAACTGTTTTCAAAAGGTAAAAAAAGTTAATGTTAAAAGGAACAGGAAACCGGATCGGGAACCGGAAGACGAAGAAGAAGAGAGAGGAAAAAAGGGCGGAGCGAGTGAAGTCGGACAAGAAGCTAGTCGTTTCAAGGTCCGGGGCGAACGTTGTCGAACGAAAGTCGCTAGTGAACTTTCGGGGTTCCTGGGACAGGAATTCCTGCGACAGAGTTGTTGTCGCTGTGACTGATCCACCTGCATGTCAGGTTTGGCGTTGGATTCCGAGGAATCATCGTCGTGTCGTTTCGACCCGAGTACGGGCCGTCGGCCATTTTGACTCGCGCAGGACTTGTGCTTCGCTCGCGGTTTCGTTTCTTTTCGACAATTCTCACCTCATTCAGACGTCGATCTGGGGCGTGTGTGTGACGTGGCTTTTTGAAGGCTAATTCGTCCATACCCGAGGGTGTGATCTCTCCGTCGCCTGTAGGTCGCCTTTGGATTTCCCAGTCGCCTTGAGGGCGCCTTTGTACAGCTTTGGCTGTGTGACTGCCCTTGCCATCCGCACAGGATTCTGGTCTCGATTGGACATCGTTCTCGCGATCGCTGGAGCGAATCAACTTCGTCTTGAAGCCGGGAATAAGTGACATTGGGGAATGTTCTTGTTATGCTCACTTGGAGCACAGTGAGTTACTTTCTACTAGCTGATGGTACCATCATAAGATATACATTGATTGTACTTGTGATTGCTATTATTGTTGTACTGTTATTCTTGTGTGATTTTTACTACAATATTTGTTTGTTGGTAACAATTGGTGTGGTTTCACCATTGATTTTTGACACAGAATAACACATTTTTCTGCCGTGACTCCTCTCGGGGCTCGGAGGTACACAGTGACCAGGGGGTCGGGGAAGAGCACATAACACCAACAAGTGAGGCAACCACTCACAACTGTCTTGTGAGGATGGTGTGGCGACACCTAATATTGATCACTAGCGGGGTCACCGGTGGGAATCCCACGGGCATGGATGTGTGTGACATTTCGACATATTGAGTTAGATGCTGCACCTGCACATTCAGTTATATAAAATGGTTACTGGCAATTGATCACATCCACAAATGATGTAATCCACACAATTTATGTACTTTACATAACGTTAATAGGAATACATGCCCGTGTAGATGGGAAATACAGTTTGTTTGAAATAAATCACAAATATCAGAAGAAAGTTTTTAAAATTTAGAACTATTCTCACTCAGAGTTAAACATCACAGTAATATTATGCGGTTGCTTCAACGTTTTCGGTGAATTATATGTCATTCCCATCTACACGGGCATGTATTCCTATTAACGTTATGTAAAGTACATAAATTGTGTGGATTACATCATTTGTGGATGTGATCAATTGCCAGTAACCATTTTATATAACTGAATGTGCAGGCGCAGCATCTAACTCAATATGTCGAAATGTCACACACATCCATGCCCGTGGGATTCCCTTGGGGGTGATGATTTGGGGGAATCCCAAGATTCCCTTGGGGGAATCCCACGGGCATGGATGTGTGTGACTAATTTTAAATATATGTCGACTGTTATTTTAGGCAGTGTATTTTCGTTTATCATCATGGCGCGATTTTAAAATATATATCTCTGCATTTTCCTCTCCAATACCTCCTCACACTTTACACACACACCGGCCCATGTTTACATATACACACACACACACACACACACACACATACACCCACACACATATACACATACACACATGTACATCGACACACATGCACACACACACACACACACACACACACACACACACACACACACACACACACGTACAGACACATATACACATATGCACATATGCAAATATGTATACACATATGTATCCACATATATACATATATGCACATTATACACATATAAAGCGCGGCGTTACGCGCGCTGCTTGCGAGCAAGGAGGAAGCGGACAAGCGGTAACTTATAAGCGTCTTTATTTCAGGAGCTCACTGTAACACTGGCGCGCTCCGGGCTGCGCGCCCGGTGTATATCATGAGGCCACGCCTACCCCTCGGGCGTGGCCACCGCCCACTTGGTGCGCGGAATGATGTCACCACGCCAGTGGGCTTTTGTGTCTGCCACACGCGCCCCCCCCAGAATTCACGCGCACCTGGAGGGCCAGTTTGCGGGGCAGACGAATGACCCGGCCGAAGCGCCCCCTGTCGATCGGCGGCGTCCGGGGTGCAGGGATGCCAGGTGGGATGCCCCTGGCTGCCCCTGGGATGGGTGCAGGCCCGGGGGGTGGCGTGGCGGCGGGGCTGGGCGGTGCCGGGGGTCCACCCGCAGGGGGGCGGCCCCGACGTGGGGGTCGGGCCACTGGCGGTGGATGGTCCACGTCGAGGTGGGCCGGCTTGAGGCGGTCTACCGAAACGCGGTCAGGAGTACCGCCGATGTCCAGGGTGAAGTGCTTCGCCCCGGTCTCCAGCACGCGGAAAGGCCCGTCGTACGGGGGCCGCAGTGGTGTCCGGTGGGCATCGTGGCGGACGAAGACGTACTCCGCCGTGCGAAGCTCCGGGGCGATGTGCGTCGGTGGGTGCCCGTGGCATGCCGTTGGCACCGGGGCGAACCTCTGGGCGGTCTCTTGCAGAGCGGAGCGCTGCTGTGCCACGGACCATGGTGCCGTGGAGTCGGGGAGGAACTCGCCCGGCACCCGCAGCGGCTGCCCGAAGACCAACTCCGCCGCGGATGCGCGCAGGTCCTCCTTGGGCGCCGTCCGGAGGCCCAGCAGGACCCAGGGGAGCCTGTCGACCCAGCCGCCGTCGCGGAGGGTGGCCCGGAGCGCGGCCTTCAATGAGCGGTGAAATCGCTCACACAGGCCATTAGCCTGGGGGTGGTAGGCCGTGGTTCGGTGCAGCCGGACCCCGAGCCCCTGCGCGACCGCCCCCCAGAGCTCCGAGGTGAACTGGGGGCCGCGGCCGGACGAGATGTCTGAGGGGGCGCCGAACCGGGCGACCCAGGTGGCGATGAAAGCCTGCGCGACATCGGCCGCCGTTGTCGACGCCAAGGGCACGGCCTCCGGCCACCGGGTGGTGCGGTCCACCATGGTGAGGACATAGGTGAAACCCCGCGAGGGGGGCAGAGGTCCCACCAGGTCCACGTGGACGTGGTCAAACCGGCGTTCCGGCACCGTGAACGGGTCCAACGGGGCCTGGGTGTGCCGGTGCACCTTGGCGCGCTGGCACGCGAGGCACGTCCTGGCCCAGCCGCGGACGGCCTTCCGGAGGCCATGCCAGACGAACTTGTCGGCGATCAGCCTTTGGGAGGCCCTCGCGCCCGGGTGGGACAGGCCGTGGATGGCGTCAAACACCTGGCGCTGCCAGCCCGCGGGCACGATGGGGCGAGGACGCCCGAGGGAGACGTCGCACAAGAGGGCCGCGCCCGCGCCGTCGAACGCCACCTCGGTGACGCGGAGGCCCTTGACGGCGGTCCGCAAGGCCTGGACGTCGGGGTCAGCGGCCTGGTCCGCTGCCATCCGTGCATAGTCGATGCCGAGTTGGACTGCGTGGGCGACGGCCCGGGAAAGGCAATCCGCCACCGGGTTGTCCTTCCCCGCGACGTGCTGGATGTCCGTCGTGTACTCGGACACGGCCGAGAGGTGACGCTGCTGCCGGGCCGACCACGGCTCAGTGACCTTGCCCATCGCGAAGATCAGCGGCGTGTGGTCGACGAAGGCAGTGAACGCACGGCCCTCGATCAGATGGCGGAAGTGCCTGACCGCCAAGTGAAGCCCGAGCAACTCGCGGTCGAAGGTACTGTAACGGCGTTCGGGCGGGCGAAGCTGCCGGCTAAAGAACGCCAGCGGTTGCCAAGCTCCACGCACCCATTGCTCGTGCACCGCGCCCACCGCGTAGTCCGAGGCATCGGTGGTGAGGGCGATCGGTGCATCGGGCGCCGGGTGCGCGAGCATGGTGGCGTTAGCCAAGGCGAGCTTCGCGCCCGTGAACGCCGTGTCCATCTGCTCGGTCCAGGTAACGTCGCCTTTGCCCGGCTTACCTCGGAGAGCTTCGTGCAGGGGGCGCAGGAGCTGGGCGATACGGGGCAGGAACCGATGGTAAAAGTTCACCATGCCCAGGAACTCCTGCAGCCCTCTGATCGTGCGGGGGCACGGAAACCCCTTCACCGCCTCCACCTTGGCTGGCAGGGGGACAGCTCCGTGCCTGGTGACACGGTGCCCCAGAAAATCGATTATGGTGGCGCCGAACCGGCACTTTGCGGGGTTCACAATCAGGCCATGCTGGCCCAGGCGTTCGAAGAGCGTGCGGAGGTGGCGTAGGTGCTCTTCGCGGGACGCGCTGGCGACGAGGATATCGTCCAGGTAGACGTAGACAAAATCCAAGTCACGCAGGACGCTGTCCATCAGTCGCTGGAACGCCTGAGCCGCATTCTTCAGACCGAAGGGCATGCGCAGGAACTCGAAGAGTCCGAATGGCGTGATGACCGCCGTCTTCGGGACGTCCTGGGGCCTGACGGGGACCTGATGGTAGCCGCGTATGAGGTCCACCTTCGAGAAGAAGGACATGCCCGCCAAACGGGCGGAAAAGTCCTGAATGTGGGGGACGGGGTAGCGGTCGGGAGTCGTGGCATCATTGAGACGGCGATAGTCCCCGCACGGTCGCCATCCCCCGCCGGGCTTCGGCACGATGTGCAGCGGCGACGCCCAAGAGCTCTCTGAGCGCCGAACGATGCCAAGTCGCTCCAGGGTAGCGAACCCCGCTTTTGCCACCGCCAGCTTCGTTGGCTCGAGGCGGCGTGCCCGGGCGTAGACCGGTGGCCCGGCGGTGGGGATGTGATGGGCCACCCCGTGCTTGATGGCCCACGCCGAGAAGGTGGGCCGCGTGAGGGCCGGGAAGCCGGCGAGTAGGCGGGTGAATGCGTCCGCTGCCGGAAGCGTACAGACCAACGTGGCCGGAACCGAACCGTTCGGCAAGCCGCTTGGAAAGCCGCTCGTTGAGCTGGGCAACGCACAAGCGAGCGAGCTGAACGTCTCGGCCTGGACAAGACGTCTGCTCTTGACGTCGACCAGGAGCCCATTAGCGCACAGGAAGTCCGCGCCAAGCAGTGCCATGGGCACGTCGGCGGTGACGAACGTCCATCGGAAAACCTGCCCTCCGAACCGCAGAGAGAGGCAGCGTTTTCCGTACGTACGGATGGGCGTCCCGTTCGCGGCAAGCAGCGCGGGGCCCCCACCCGCGGCGTGCTTGTCTGACGTGCCGGCGGGAACGACACTCACCTGCGCTCCCGTGTCGCACAGGTAACGGCGCCCGGAGAAGGTGTCCGTTATGAACAGCAGGCTGCTCGAACGGCCGGCGCTCATCGCCACTATTGAGCGCCGGCCCAGGCATTTCCCGACCTGTTGAAGGAGCATGGCGGATGACACTGCCGAGCTTCGTGGCCGAACTTGGCGTGGAACCAGCACCAGGTGGTGGAGCTGGAGGAGCGCGGCTGGCTCCGCCAGGCCGGTGGAGTTGGCGAGTTTCCCCGCGGTGGCGGTTTTCGCCGCGGCGGTGGGCGGGGCGTGGCAGCGGTCACGAGGTGCGTATCAGCATGCTGCGTATGCTGTATAAGCTGATGCTGTGGATCAGCAGCATCAGCAGCAGCATCAGCAGCATCAGCCACGAGGGCCGTGACGGCCACGCCGACTCTCGCCCGCGTGTCCGAAGCGGCGAAGTACTTGTCCGCCTCGGCTGCCAATGCTCGGGGTTCCGTTAGCCTGGTCCCGGCCAACGCGAGGCGAACCTGCGCTGGAAGTTGGCGACGGAAAAGCGCCCGGAATAGAGAACCGGGGGCTTCGTCGCCCAACAGTGACAGCATATGGTCCATTCGGACCGACGGGCGCGTGTCACCGAGCTCGGGGAGATCCAGGAGGCGGTTGGCCCGTGCGTCGTCCGTGAGGCCGAACGTGGCTAGGAGTAGCCGCTTGAGTGCCTCGTACTTGTGGCTGTCCGGTGGGTGGCGAAGGACGGACACAACTCGAGCGGTCGTGCCGGGCCCGAGGGAGGCGACGACGTGGCAATAGCGCGTGTCATCGCCGGTGAGGCGCCGAAGCTGAAATTGGGCTTCGGCCTGGACGAACCAGACTTCGGCCTGAGCCTCCCAAAATTCGGGAAGTTTGATGAAGTTGGCCATGGCAATGGCGTCGCGTGTGGAAGGATCGCTCCGGCAGATCCAACGTCAAGGGGGTCACCAGTAAAGCGTGGCGTTACGCGCGCTGCTTGCGAGCAAGGAGGAAGCGGACAAGCGGTAACTTATAAGCGTCTTTATTTCAGGAGCTCACTGTAACACTGGCGCGCTCCGGGCTGCGCGCCCGGTGTATATCATGAGGCCACGCCTACCCCTCGGGCGTGGCCACCGCCCACTTGGTGCGCGGAATGATGTCACCACGCCAGTGGGCTTTTGTGTCCGCCACACATATATACATCTACACACACACACACACACACACACACACACACACACACACACACACACACACACACACACACACACACAAAAACAGACACACACACACACGTACAGACACATATACACACATACACACACACACAGACATATATATACACATACAACAACATGCATTTTAAGGCCATTTTCCCTGCTAGAGCGGGAGTTAGCCTACATACACATACACACACATATATACACACACACACACACACACATATGCACGCGCACACACGCACACACACACACACACACGTACACACACACGTACACACACACACACATACACACACACACGTACACATGTCCCACATGTATATATCCCACATCCCACATGTATATACATGTTTAAAGTGTAGGTGCCCTTCCCTCCTCCCCCACCCGGCAACGCTGGGTACTTCTGCTGGTAACGAATAAAATAAAAACGAAGAAATATCTCTCGGTAATTTCATGAAACTCGGTGGAATTGGATAAAATTCGCTCGGTGAATTCACTCGGTGTATTCGGTTCGGCTCGGTTCACTCGGTTTAAAGAAAAAGCGATAATGTCGACATGTTGCTGTCTGTGTCATGTTGGGCGGTGAATGATACTTGTTGGCTGTTGGGCGGTGTTGGGCGGTGATATGGTGTATTTCAAAAAATATATCTCTGCATTTTCCCGCGTTGCTGACACCGAGTCGTTCTTCATCGACTGAGTCATTCATTTTGGAAATGGAAGTTTCCACGCAACGCATGAATTGTCACGAGTCAAGAGGAAGTGTCTCGTCATCATCAAATGACAAATATATTACATTGTGAAAATTAAAGATTTCAAATAAACCTATTTAAAGTGTATGCGCAAATAACTAATAAATAAAGAAACGAAGAAATATCTCTCGGTAATTTCCTGAACCATATTTTACTTCCAGCTAATAATGTTGAATGAAATAAAAACGAAGAAATATATGTCGTTTTGTGACGACTGTCATCAAAAGTAAACGGTGAATTCATTCGGGTCGGCTCGGTTCACTCGGTTTAAAGAAAAAGCGATAATGTCGACATGTTGCCGTCTGTCATGTTGGGCGGTGTATGATACATGTTGGGCGGTGTATGATACATATTGGGCGGTTGTTGGCGGTTGGGCGGTGGGCGGTGATATGGTGTATTTTAAAAAATATATCTCTGCATTTTCCCGCGTTGCTGACACCGAGTCCAAAACCATCGATAAAAATGAAATCAGATGGTGAGTTCGATTGGAGATAAAGGCGTGAGAGAGACTCAATGGCCTTGAAGTTACAGGCCTTTGAGAATTCATTTCGTTCTATAAACGGCAACTTTCATCGGATCTTCTTCCCGTTTTTTTTCACCCGAGTCTAAAACTATGTTAGCGACTGTGAAAAATGAAATGATATATCGAATTTGATTTGAAATAAAACTGGGAGAGAGAGCAAGAAACCACGGGCCTACAAAACAGGCCTCAAAGCTATGCGAGTTAATAAAATGGTGGATATTTGTTTATGTGAAGCGGAGCCACTCCCAGAATGGGTGGAGCTATGGGTGGAGCTACTCTGCAAACCGAGTAAGCCACACTCCGGACAGACGCCCAACAGACAGACAGACAGACAGAATCATCTACGGCTATTATAATAGAGATTCTACCAAGGAGGAAGGTGTCTCATCACCAAGTTGTGGGCATGAGGAGGATGCCGTATCACCGAGTCGTGGACAACCACCCGTTGAAGGCAGTACGCCGGCCATGTTAATGGCTGGGGCAGAAAATGGCTTGTTTACATGTACTGTACACGATCGGGCAGGCCAGCCCGACGCCCAGTAACACTGAAGGACTACGTGTGACTTTGGCCAGCACATTTGAAAGCTTGGACAGTTGATACTGGAGGGTTGGAGAATGTTGTAGTTGTTTCTTTTTTTTATAATTTAGTTATCATTAATTATTTCTAGTTCATAATTTAGATGTTATCATTAATTACTGGGTCATGATTACTTGTTCATAAAGTTTAATTCATAAATGTTAAAGAAAAGGGGATGTCACAGTGTTGAAATGTTGTACAGTCCATGAGGCCGGTGCGCATGCGCGGATCCTCACTGACCGGAATGATACAATGGCGATGCTTGAGAATGGTGCTGGCTGGACGTGCTTCATTAAAGCCTGAATGACCCACCGATCTTTGTTCATGACTACTCATTGAAACAGTAGAGCCTTGAAGTTGAATAGCTGAGCCGCCATTACGTACGCTGGCGTACTTATCTCTCAAGTAGTTCCACCGACGGATTACGTCATAGTACATGTAATATATGTTTGAAGTGCCTGCAATTGAGAAGCAACTACATGGTTGTTGTTGTTGGTTGTCCCGAGAGATCCAGAAAAAGAAACAGACTTCCGGCGCGGACCGAATAGCCTAATATTGGAGTCCTGCTTATGCTACATGGTGTCAGAAATAATCTGCAAATAACTCCGTCCATCCGTGCCATCTGAATCTGGTATCTGAGATACATAAACTATGGCATCCGTTAACTTTGAGTACCCCACGATTGACTGGGATTGGCTTCGTTATATCAGGAATTTGTTCGATTTCGAAACGACGTTGGATTTGTGTTCGACGGTCCGTTGGCCGATCTGCCCGCCAAACGCAAGGCAGGCTGACTTGGAATATGGATCGGAGAACAAGGACGAGAGATATACAAGACTTTTGAGTGGATTGAAGGTGAGATGGATGATCCCAACAAAGTTTTAGACAAATTTGAATTGTATATTCGTCCACGAAAAACAAGCACATCGCGAGGCATCGGCTGTTCAAGAGGAAACAAAGCTCCGAGGAATCGTTTGACAACTTTGACAAGGACTTGCGTCTCATTCTCTTGGACTGCGAGTATGCACAACCTGAAGATGTGCTCGTGGATGCGATCATTCAAGGCGTGTATGAGGAGAAGGTCCAGGAACACCTGCTGGACAGAGGTGAGGAACTTACACTGGCCAAAGCTCTTCAATTGGGTCAGCAATATGAACTTTCAAAGACTCAAATTCGCATTGTCCGTGATGAGGACACGAGTGTAGCTGCTGTACACTACAAACAAGCGAGGCCGAAACCACAATCGAACCCAGCGCCACTACCGCCATCATGCAGGAGACCAACCCTGAATAGACCACGGTTCAAGGACAGATGTCAACACTCTGGTAAAGATCCTAACCATGCATATAATCACGGTTGAATGTCCAGCAATTGGATCCACGTGCTCTTACTGCAAGAAACCGAATCATTGGCTTCCAGTTTGCCGTCGACGTGCTAGCATACATTCGGTTGAAACTCGGTTGGACGGTGCTTATGCTGATACAACCGAGTATATGGATGAAACTCATGGGAACATTCTGCAGATCAGTGCACTGCAGGCAATGGCTGCATCTTCTGGTGACAATGGCTGCATCTTCTGGTGATAAATGGAGGCAATCTCTCTTGGTATCAGGAAGGCAAGCGACCTTCAGAATTGATACCCAAGCTCGCTGCAACACAATGACACTATCTGATTTATCAGCGTCTTGCTCACACTGGTGAACTCCGTCAATCAGCCAAGGTATTGTGTACCTACTCTAATCACAGGATAAAACCCGTTGCAGCCATGGATCTTCCTGTTCAGTACCGTGGCAAGACAGTCACCACAAAGTTTGAAGTGGTTGCTCTCCCACAGGAAAACATAATATCCGGAGATACAGCTGAAGTTCTGGGTCTGATCATCCGTTGGAACTGAGGTGGACTCCGGTGACGTTCTTACTGAGCTGAAGGAGTATCTGGATCTAGTGCGAACTACTGGAACTCTGCCAGGAATGTATACAATTAAAGTGCAATCTGGTGCGAAGGGAGTAGTACACGCTTCGCGGCGACAACCAGCTTCCACGTATTAAAACCCGACTGGAGGAGATGGAATCCGATGAATACATTGCCAAAGTTAATGAACCAACTGAATGGGTCAGGTCAATGGTGGTTTCTCTTAGAAATGACAAACTGAGAATCTGTCTTGATCCATCTGATCTGAACGAGGTCATCAAGTGGGAGCACCATCCCATTTGCACTGTTGAGGAGGTCATTGCAAGTATACCTAATGTCAAGGTGTTCTCAGTGCTTGATGCAAAGTCAGGATTCCTACAAATCAAACTGGACGAGGAATCATCTTATCTGACATGTTTCAATACACTGTTTGGTAGGTATAGGTGGCTTTGTCTTCCCTTTGGATTGAAATGTGCACCTGAAAATTTTCAGAGGATAATGGACCAGATGATTGAAGGCATTGATGGAGCATTTGCAATCATGGATGACATTCTTGTATCTGGTCCAGACGTGGAGTTGTTTGATCGAATCCTGAAAAAGGTAATCGAGAGAGCAACAAATTACAATCTGAAGTTGAATCTGCAGAAATGTAAAATCCGCCAGTCACGGGTACAGTACGTAGGACATGTACTGTCTGCTGATGGATTATCTCCCGATCCAGCCAAAATAGAGGCAGTTCACAGTATGCCGATTCTGACCGATAAAGAACCTGTGAGACTTTTCGTCGGATTTATCACGTATCTGTCAAAGTTCATCCCTCGTTTGAGTAACGAGTTAGCTCCACTCCGAGAGCTGTTGAAATCGGACATTGAATATCAATGGCAACCAGCTCAAGCGAGAGCATTTGAGCGACAGAAGGAACTTTGCTGTCATCCGCCTGTTCTTGCATACTACGACGTCAACAAACCAGTCGAGATCCACTGTGATGCTCACCAAAGTGGACTTGGTGCAGTTCTCATCCAAGACAACCGACCCATTGCATATATTTCCTGGACTCTCACAGAGACGGAGACATGGTATGCACAAATAGAGAAGGAGATTCTATCCATAGTCCATGCTTGCAAGAAGTTTCACTGTTATATATTTGGGAAATAGTCATCGTCTACAATGACCATAAGCCTCTGGAAATGATCGCCAAGAAGCCATTGCTGTCCACTCCGATGAGACTACAGCGCATGCTACTACGATTGCAATGGTATGATCTCAACATTCGGTACAGAAGAGGGGAGGATATGCAGCTTCCAGACACCCTTTCTAGAGCCTATCTGTCAGATACTCGTTCGGAACTGGACAACTTGGAGCATATTTCAATGTTGGACTTTCTATCTATCTCTGACAAGAGGTATGCGGATCTTCAAAAAGCTACTCAGTCAGAACTCACTCAGTTACAGTGCACGATTCTTGACGGATGGCTAGACACCAGGCAAGGTGTATCACCCTGTCTTCGACCATACTGGGATTCCCGGAGTGAACTTTCAGTTACGGATGGCATACTATACAAAGGCATGCGAATTGTCATCCCACCTACTTTGAGACCCCGCATGCTGAGCCTGATTCACGAATCACATCTCGGAATAGTCAAGTGTAAGCAACGAGCTGGGGAGGTTCTATACTGGCCCTCCATGAATGTGGAGTGTGGACATAGAGCAAACTGTTCAGAACTGTTCCAAGTGTGCAGACTATAAAAATCGCCTGCCTGCTGAGCCCCTGAAACCGAGTCCGACACCAGATCTACCTTGGAGTGAAATTGGGACAGATCTGTTCCAGTTTGATGCTAAGACATACCTGATAACGGTTTACTATTACTCCAGATTCATTGAGGTGGATGAAGTGAAGGATTTACGCTGTAGTACAACTCTTGAGCGAGTGAAAGCACAGTTCAGTCAACATCTTCTACCGGAGACTCTACACAGTGATAATGGGAATATGTACAACTCGCAACTTGTGAGAAAATTCTGCAAAGATCATGGAATCGTTCTTAGAACTTCTAGTCCCAGATATCCACGTTCAAATGGAGAAGTCGAGAGGGCTGTACAAATGGTTAAACGACTCTGGCGAAAATCTACAGACAAGCACCTGGCCTTGCTGGATTATCGGACAACACCATTGGAAGGCATTCACCTATCGCCGGCTCAACTACTGAAGGGAAGACATCCGAGGAATACCCTTCCCATTGCCCGAGGTCGTCTGGTGCCTATGGCTTACGACCGTGATGCTGTGAAAAGACACTTCAACATAGAAAAAGCGAAACAGAAGTTCTACCATGATCGTCACATGCTCAAAGATATCCCACCATTACATCCGAATGATGAAGTTAGAATGGAGCCTCCTACGGGTTCCAAACGGTGGATACCAGGTGTGATTGTGAAGCAGCATTCCAAGCCACGTTCGTACATTGTTCGGTCCAGAGAAACAGGTGATGCTTATCGCCGTAATCATCGACATTTACGTAGGAGCACCAGTGTAGCCAATGAAGGTGCTGCCCTCTATCGGTCTTTCATTGATACTGATAACGTTGATACTGATAACGCTACCAGTGAGTTCCATGATGGCTCAAGCTGTTCATTAGACTTGAAGCCTCCAGGTTGTGATACTGCACCTGCTGTAGATCTGGATGATCCTGGCAGAGCAGTCACCCAGCCAGTGTCTACAGCTCGCTCAGTTACCCCGTGCGTAACTCGGACACGAAGTGGTCGTATCAGTCGTCGACCAGACAGACTCGACTTGTAGTGAACTGTAAATATTGTCCTTACCAATATTGGATGTTTGCTGACACTGAGTTGGATTTGATTTGTTGCAATCTAATGTGCATTTACGAGTTTAATCTGTTGTTTATGGTTTTGTATTAAGTTGGACTTTGCAAGTGATCTTTGCTTCTACTTTTCTTACTGCATTGGTTTTCATCTGTACTATTTGCTTGTGCAACAATAACTTGGTCACTGCACTTTTCCATCTTGAGGGTAAAGATGTTATGTATGTTTGAAGTGCCTGCAATTGAGAAGCAACTACATGGTTGTTGTTGTTGGTTGTTGTTGGTTGTTGTTGGTTGTCCCGAGGGACCCAGAAAAATAAACAGACTTCCGGCGCGGTAACATAAGCAGGACTCCAAATCTCCGTGATCTGGACTGTCCGTAAACCACCTGGTGTAATGATCCGGACTGTCCCTGTAAAACACCTGGTGTAATGATCCGGACTGTCCCTGTAAAACCACCTGGTGCAGTGATCTGGACTGTCCATAAACCAACTGGTGCAGTGATCTGGACTGTCCATATTTGTACTGTAACATAAGCAGGACTCCAAATGGCCTAACAGTACAAATACCAACGCGAAAAAACGTTGTCACGACACCTTGAAATATTCAAACTTCACCTAGTGTTTACTGACCCGATCTAGTGTTTACTGACCGGATCTAGTGTGTTTGACCCGATTTAGTGTTTCACCGGATCTAGTGTTTATTGACCCGATCTAGTGTGTTTGACGCGAACTAGTGTTTACTGACCGGATCTAGTGTGTTTGACCCAATCTAGTGTGTTTGACCCGATTTAGTGTATTTGACCCAATCTAGTGTGTTTGACCCGATCTGGTGGGTTTGACCCGATCTACTGTGTTTGACCCGATCGAGTGTTTATTGACCCGATCTAGTGTGTTTAACCTGATTTAGTGTGTTTGACCCGATCTAGTATTTACTGACCCGATCTAGTGTTTACTGACCCGATCTAGTGTGTTTGACCCGATCTAGTGTTTACTGACCCGATCTACTGTTTACTGACCCGATCTAGTGTGTTTGACCCGAACTAGTGTTTACTGACCTGATCTAGTGTTTACTGACCGGATCTAGTGTGTTTGACCCGATCTAGTGTGTTTGACCCGATTTAGTGTATTTGACCCAATCTAGTGTGTTTGACCCGATCTGGTGGGTTTGACCAGATCTAGTGGGTTTGACCCGATCTCGTGTTTACGTCTCCCTCACTACATGGTCTAAATTCACATTCATTCCATCCCTCCTCCATCATTCTGAACCGGATTGCTAACTTGAAAATCACAACAAACCCAATTTGTTTTCAATGTTCGTCTTTCATTAATCATCCACTTTCTAAACTCCCCTCTTGCCCCTCCCATCCAAATCCCTCCCCTTACACCTACACCCCTAAACTCCCCCCTTGCCCCGCCACTCTTAAACTCCCCCCCTACCCCTCCACTCCTGAACTCCCCCCTTGCCCTTCCACTCCTGAACTCCCCCCTTGCCCTTCCCCTCCTAAACTCCCCCCTCACTCCTCCCCTTCAAAACTCCCCCCCAACCCCTCCCATTCAAATCTCCCCCCATACCATTCCTCTCCAATTCTCCCTCCTCTCCCCTCCTCCTCAAAGCTGCCTCCTCCCCACTTCGTCTCCCTTCTATCTCATACCTCCACCCCCCCCCCCAACCTTCTTCTTTCCTCTGCCCCCCCTCAAACAACCCCTCACTGTGCCTCATCCCTTCACCTTCAAACCTTTCATCCTCCTCATCCTTCCCTTTCTTGGAACTCTTCTGCAATCGCTGACACACTAACAACTGCTCTCCCTACCTCCCCCTCTCATCCTTCATCTTACCCTACTCCTCCCCTCCCCTGTCCTGTACCCGATGCTCCCCCTCTCTCTTCATTAACGGTATGGACCTCAAACATCCGGGGCCTTCGCTCAAACCTGACTGATCTCTCCATACAGGTTGCTTCTGACAATCCAGACTTGATCTGCTTAACAGAGACTTTCCTCCTTCAAGATGTCTCTGATTCCTTAATATCTCTTCCTGGTTACTCCCTCCTCCGGTATGATAGACCTGAGCCTCGGCCTGGTGGTGGGGTGGCTATCTTTATCAAAAACTCTCTTCCTCACTCTCCTTGCACTGCCCTCTCTCCTCCTCACCCCCAGGAGTACCTCTGGCTACGGCTTCCTCTCCGCTCCCACCTTTTGTTCATATGTGTTCTGTACCGTCCCCCAAACAGTGATGACTCCATCTACATTTCACTGTCTGACAACATGGACCAACTTCTATCCACTCATCCCAACTCTCTCTTCCTCATATGTGGTGACTTCAATTGTCATCATGCCACCTGGTTGGGTGTGGGTTCCTCTCTCACCAGTCATGGCACCTCAGCAAAGGACTTCTGTGACTCACTGGGATTGACACAATCTGTCAATTTCCCGACCCGGATCTCAGCCAATGGAGTATCTTCTCTTCTAGACTTGGTTATGACCAACTTCCCTGCTAATGTCTGCTGCTCTTCTTCTGCTCCAATCGGTTCTTCTGATCATGTGCTTGTCAAAGTGGACATCTCTCTGGCCATTCTCAGAGAGCCTCCTCAGCGTCGACGAGTCTGGCATTTCACTCAGGCCGACTGGGACGGTCTTCAAGCAGCCATCAATCGTCTGGATTGGTCTCCCATCTCCACTGCCTCTGACATCAATTCTTCCTGGGAATTCTTCCAAAGCAAACTGATCTCTCTCATGCACAGATTTATCCCATCTCGCCTTCAGTTGTCTTACCCTTCCTCCCGTCCATGGTACACTGAATCTTGTGGTGAGGCAGTTGCCCTGAAACAACTTGCCTTCGCCTCTTGGAAGGCTAATCCAACTGAAGGAAATCTCAGTTCCTTCCCCCAAGCTCGGAACAAGTGTGTGTCTACCCTCAGGAGTGCCAGGAAGCACTATCTCTCCTCACTCAAGAATGAACTCTCAAACCTGTCTCCTTCCTCCAAATCCTAGTGGCGTCTGGTCAAATCCGTTTCTGGTGTTTGTTCCCCCTCCATCCCATCCCTTACCTCAAATGGCCACACAGTTGACATCGCACGTGACAAAGCCGAATGCCTCAACTCTGTGTTTGCCTCAAAATCCTTAGTCCCAAACCCATCTCTCTCTGTTCCCACCTTTCCCAGTCGAACCAAACTGCTCCTGGACTCTGTGACCTTCTCTCCTGACAAGGTGGAGGAGTTTTTGTCAAACCTCGACTCTGATTCTGCAACTGGACCAGATGGCATCAGCCCACGGGTCCTAAAATCCTGCTCTGCCGCTCTATCTCACCCTCTCTCTGTTCTTTTCACCCTATCTTTTGCTCAAGGTCTTCTGCCAGCATCCTGGAAATCAGCAAACATTACCGCTTTACACAAAAAAGGTGCAAAAACAGATCCTTGCAACTACAGACCAATCAGCCTGCTCCCAATTTATCAGCAAAGTCATGGAATCCATCATTGCTTCGGATATGAAATCTTTCCTCTTCTCCAATGGCTTGATCTCTGATCATCAATTTGGTTTCAGACCAGGTCACTCTACTCTGGACATGCTGCTTCTGCTGTCTCAACAATGGATGGAGGTCCTCAATGCCAAACAGGAAATCAGAGCTGTCTCCCTTGACATATCACGTGCCTTCGATACGGTCTGGCACCCAGCTCTGCTCACCAAACTCTCCTCCTATGGTATCCATGGAAATCTCCATGCATGGCTTGCGGACTTCCTCTTTGGTCGTAGTCAACGTGTGGCCCTGAATGGATTTCTCTCATCTCCCCTTCCCGTTCAGGCTTGAGTTCCCCAAGGCAGTGTGCTGGGCCCTGTGCTTTTTCTGGTCTTTATCAATGATCTCTCCGACTCTCTGGAAAATCCTCTGTATCTCTTTGCTGATGACTCCACTCTCTGCCGCTCCATTCCTCTTCCCTCAGATCGGCAGTCTGCAGCCTCCTCACTCTCTGAAGACCTGGACAAAATCACAGACTGGTCAAACATGTGGAACATGTCTTTCAATCCTGACAAATCTCACACTCTTACTATGTCTCTCCGAAAAGATCGACTGGACAACCCTCCCATCTACTTTCTCAACAATCCTCTCCAAGAAGTTCTGTCGCTCAAGCTTTTGGGTCTCACCATCTGCCATGATCTTTCTTGGGAAAACCACATTTCCAAGCTGGCCTCTAAAGCCAGTCGCCGACTGGGCATCCTCCGTCGTGCGAAGTCCTTCCTAGGCACACCTGAGCTCCTCACCACATACAAGGCTTTCATCCGCAGCTCAATGGAATACTGTTCTCCCCTATGGGCTGGTGCTCCTGCCTCACACCTGGCTCGGTTCACGCTGTTGAATCCAAAGCTTTCAGAATCATTGGAATCTCCCGCGATGAAGCTATCTCTGAGGGCCTTTCACTCACTCACCGCAGGCAGGTAGGTGGTCTTTCTGTCTTCTACCGACTCCTCTCCGGCCTTGCTCCCCCAGCTCTCTCTGTGCTCTGTCCCCCAAATATTCCTACAGGTCGCACAAGATCTGCCAGCCACCCTCTGATGGTTAAACTGCCGAAATCTCGGCTCTCTGCTCACCTTCACTCTTTCATTCCTCTTTTCTCCCGCCTCTGGAACAAACTCCCTCACTCACTTCAATCACACTCCTCCCTCCAGGTCTTCAAAACAGCTGTTCACCACCATCTCTTATCTTCCCCCATCCAAAACCTTGATCTTTTCTACCCCCACTAATTCACCCCAGATCCACCTTGTTTGAAATTCCAACTTCTTTCCTGGAAGTCTTGGCAGTGTCCATATGTTTTATACCTCTCCCACCCCCCCCCCCCCTCTCCCATGCCTTCCCCCCAAAGCCCTCTCCCTCCCACAGTTCTCTCGATGTCTCCATGTCTCTCGGTCCCTGCTCTCAAATGTTGTGTTTGTGTCCTTCCCCCTCTCTCCCCATCTTGTCTACCGCTCCCGATGTTATTTGTTTTGTGTGTCTGTTTGTCTTTCTGTGTGATTAATGTTCGCTCTCTGATGCGAACCGGTCTGTTTGACCCGATCTGGTGGGTTTGACCAGATCTAGTGGGTTTGACCCGATCTCGTGTTTATTGACCCAATCTAGTGTTTATTGACCCGATCTAGTGTGTTTAACCTGATTTAGTGTGTTTGACCCGATCTAGTATTTACTGACCCGATCTAGTGTTTACTGACCCGATCTAGTGTGTTTGACCCGATCTTGTGTGTTTGACCCGATCTCGTGTGTTTGACCCGATCTAGTGTGTTTGACCCAATCTTGTGTGTTTGACCCGATCTAGTGTGTTTGACCCGATATTGTGTGTTTTACCCGATATTGTGTGTTTTACCCGATCTAGAGTGTTTGACCCGATCTCGTGTGTTTGACCCGATCTAGTGTGTTTGACCCGATATTGTGTGTTTGACCCGATATTGTGTGTTTTACCCGATCTAGTGTGTTTGCCCAGATCTAGTGTGTTTGACCCGATCTTGTGTGTTTGACCCGATCTTGTGTGTTTGCCCAGATCTTGTGTGTTTGACCCGATCTAACGGGTTTGATCATCACAACACATTGCGTGTAAAGACCATGACAGACACCATTCCGAGATGTCCCTCTGCGAAGCTTCTGTGTCCATTGTCAATCTTTTACGACTTTTCACTGATCGACTGTTCAGGACAAACAAACGATCGATCGATCAAATTAATCTGTCACTCACTTTCCGATTGATTGAGCCATCGTAACTTTGTTTGGAGTATCAGGTGTGTGACAAAGAAGAATCGATTCGATTTTGGTTCAGGTCCGAATCCAGATCCGGCCTATCAGTGGGATACAAAACGTAAACTGTTTCACCTGGCGGAGGTGTGCTCTCCACCGAGTGCCCTTCTCGTTATAACCAGGTACTACTGTACAAAATCGACAGGTAACCATTATTTGCTGGGAAAATGTCCTCTAATTTTATGTCCAAGGTAACGTTTGCTCGAAGTTCACAAACACTGCAGTCACAAGAGCTATCTATGGCGACCAAGTGGGTACCACCACCACGTGATCCAAATGTTCACACAAGCACATAGAGGGCATTTACGTGCTATGGCATTGTTACACAAAATATGTACCACGTAGGACATGGTCCGTTGTTGTATAATGTACATAACATTTTATTTCGTAAAGTGTGTTACAATGGAAAGACGGTCGACCAGACGACCACACAGAAACAGGTTGTTACAGAGATAGACGTGAGGCAATCCATGTTCCTTGAGGTCGCGGGATGGGGCAGGGAGAGGGAGGGGTATGGGGAAGGGAAGGACACGTGGGCTGCAGCCTGCAACAACACCACCTTGACGATAGCTGGGATGATCAAAGTGCAAGGGGGAGGAGTCAATCAAGGAGGGGGAGGAGTCAATCAAGGAGGGGGAGGAGTCAACGAAGGAGGGGGATGGGTCAGTGAGGGAGTGGGAGGAGCCAGTGAGGAAGTGGGAGGAGTCAGTGAGGAATGAGAAGGAGTCAGTGAGGGAGTGGGAGGAGTCAGTGAGGGATGGGGAGGAGTCAGAGAGGGAGGGGAGGAGTCAGTGAGGGAGACACATGAGTTGAAACATCGGTTGTGGGATGCCAGGACAGCCTCGAGGAACGCACACTCGCCTCTGAACCGTCCAACCTCATGAGTTCGAGGACAAATGGCTTATTGTACAATGTAGAGAATACAAAATTGAATGTGTTATTCTTTAATTCTTACTCGTACAAACAAATATAGCAGTTTGAACAGTGCACGAGTTAACAGGCAAACGGCGAGCGCTGCAATGTTTACGAAGCAATGATCTGGGGTGTCCATAAATCACCTGGTGTAGTGATCCGGACTGTCCGTAGACCACCTGGTGTAGTGATCCGGACTGTTCCTAGAAATCCAACTGGTGCAGTGATCCGGACTGTCCGTAAACCACCTGGTGCGGTGATCTGGACTATCCGTAAGCCACATGGTGTAATGATCAGGACTGTCCCTGTAAAACCACCTGGTGCAGTGATCCGGACTGTCCTGTCCAGAAACCACCTGGTGCCGTGTTCCGGACTGTCCGTAAACCACCTGGTGTAATAATCCAGACTGTTCCTGTAAAACCACCTGGTGCAGTGATCCGGACTGTCCTGTCCAGAAACCACATGGTGCAGTGATCCGGACTGTCCTGTCCATAAACCACCTGGTGTAATAATCCAGACTGTCCCTGTAAAACCACGTGGTGCAGTGATCCGGACTGTCCTGTCCAGAAACCACATGGTGCCGTGATCTGGACTATCCGTAAACCACCTGGTGTAATAATCCGGACTGTCCCTGTAAAACCACCTGGTGCAGTAATCCGGACTGTCCTGTCCAGAAACCACCTGTGCCGTGATCCGGACTGTCCGTAAACCACCTGGTGTAATAATCCGGACTGTCCCTGTAAAACCTCCTTGTGCAGTAATCCGGACTGTCCTGTCCAGAAACCACCTGGTGCCGTGATCCGGACTGTCCGTAAACCACCTGGTGTAATAATCCGGACTTTCCCTGTAAAACCACCCTGTGCAGTGATCCAGACTGTCCTGTCCAGAAACCACCTGGTGCCGTGATCTGGACTGTCCGTAAACCACATGGTACAATGATCCGGACTGTCCCTGTAAAACCACCTGGTGCAGTGATCCGGAATGTCCTGTCCATAAACCACCTGGTGCAGTAATCCGGACTGTCCATAAACCACCTGGTGCAGTGACTTGGACTGTCCATAAACCACCTGGTGTAGTGATCTGGACTGTCCATAAACCACCTGGTGTAGTGATCTGGACTGTCCATAAACCACCTGGTGCAGTGCTCCGGACAGTCCTAAAACCACCTGGTGCAGTGTGATCTGGACTGTCCACAAACCAACTGGTGCAGTGATCTGGGCTGTCCTGTCCATAAACCAACTGGTGCAGTGATCCGGACTGTCCATAAACCACCTGGTGCAGTGATCCAGACTGTCCATAAACCACCTGGTGCAGTGATCTGGACTGTCCATAAACCACCTGGTGTAGTGATCTGGACTGTCCATAAACCACCTTGTGCAGTGATCCAGACTGTCCATAAACCACCGGGTGCAGTGATCTGGACTGTCCATAAACCACCTGGTGTAGTGATCTGGACTGTCCATAAACCACCTGGTGTAGTGATCTGGACTGTCCATAAACCACCTGGTGCAGTGATCTGGACTGTCCATAAACCACCTGGTGTAGTGATCTGGATTGTCCATAAACCACCTAGTGTAGTGATCCGGACTGTCCATAAACCACCTGGTGCAGTTTTTTTGTTTTTTTTGTATACAAGATCGAGGCTCGTGAAGGAGCTAACATTAATCACACAAAAAGTCAAACCGACACATAAAACACAAAAAATATGGGGAGCGGTAGACAAGATGGGGAGAGAGGGGGAAGGACACAAACACAACATTTGAGAGCAGGGACATCGGGAGAAATGTGGGAGGGGGAGGGCTTGGGGGGAGGTGGGAGAGGTATAAAACATATGAACACTGCAAGGACTTCCAGGAAAGAAGTTGGAATTTAAAAAAAAAAGTGTATCTGAGGTGAATTAGCGGGGGTAGAAAAGATCACGGTTTTGGAAGGGGGAGGATAAGAGATGGTGGTGAACAGCTGTTTTAAAGACCTGGAGGGAGGAGTGGGATTGAAGGGAGTGGGGGAGTTTGTTCCAGAGGCGGGAGAAAAGGGGAATGAAAGTGAAGGTGAGCAGAGAGCCTAGATTTTGGCAGTTTAACCATAAGAGGGTTGCAGGCAGATCTTGTGCGACCTGAAGGAATATTGGGGGGACAGAGCACAGATAGAGCTGGGGGAGCAAGGCCGGAGAGGAGTCGGTAGAAGACAGAAAGACCACCAACCAACCAAAGACCACCAACCACCTGGTGCAGTGATCCGGACTGTGATCTGGACTGTCCATAAACCACCTGGTGTAGTCGTCTGGACTGTCCATAAACCACCTGGTGTAGTCGTCTGGACTGCCGATAAACCACCTGGTGTAGTGATCTGGACTGTCAATAAACCACGTGGGGCAGTGATTCAGACTGTCCATAAACCACCGGTTGCAGTGATCCAGACTGTCCATAAACCACCTGGTGCAGTGACCTGGACTGTCCATAAACCACCTGGTGTAGTGATCTGGACTGTCCATAAACCACCTGGTGCAGTGATCTGGACTGTCCATTAACCAACTGGTGCAGTGATCCGGACTGTCCTGTCCATAAACCACCTGGTGCAGTGATCCGGACTGTCCATAAACCACCTGGTGCAGTGATCCGGACTGTCCTGTCCATAAACCAACTGGTGCAGTGATCCGGACTGTCCATAAACCACCTGGTGCAGTGATCCGGACTGTACATAAACCACCTGGTGCAGTGATCTGGACTGTCCATTAACCAACTGGTGCAGTGATCCGGACTGTCCTGTCCATAAACCACCTGGTGCAGTGATCTGGACTGGCCATAAACCACCCTGTGCAGTGACCTGGACTCATGTCCATAAACCACCTTGTGCGGTGATCTTGACTGTCCCTAAACCACCTGGTGCAGTGATCTGGACTCATGTCCATAAACCACCTTGTGCGGTGATCTGGACTGTCCATAAACCACCTGGTGCAGTGATCTGGACTCATGTCCATAAACCACCTTGTGCAGTGATCTGGACTGGCCATAAACCACCCTGTGCAGTGACCTGGACTCATGTCCATAAACCACCTTGTGCAGTGATCTGGACTGGCCATAAACCACCCTGTGCAGTGACCTGGACTCATGTCCATAAACCACCTTGTGCGGTGATCTTGACTGTCCCTAAACCACCTGGTGCAGTGATCTGGACTGGCCATAAACCACCATGTGCAGTGACCTGGACTCATGTCCATAAACAACCTTGTGCGATGATCTGGACTGTCCATAAACCACCTGGTGCAGTGAACCGGACTGTCCATAAACCAACTTGTGTGGTGATCCAGTCTGTCCCAATAAAACCACCTGGTGTAGTGATCCAGACTATCCGTAAACCACATAGTACAGTGATCTGGATTATCTATAAGCCACCTGGTGCAGTGATCCGGACTGTCCGTAAACCACCTGGTGTGGTGATCCAGACAGTCCCTAAACCACGTTGTGCAGTGATCCGGACTCATGTCCATAACCCACATTGTGCGGTGATCTGGACTCATGTCCAGAAACCACATTGTGCGGTGATCTGGACTGTCCATAAACCACCTGGTGCAGTAATCCGGACTGTCGATAAACCACCTGGTGCAGTGATCTGGAATGTCGCCAAACAGTGGGTGCAGGTTTCACTACCCTGATCGATACCTCCTTTTTATAAACACGTTCATCTCAATATGTTGATGCGATGATCTCATCTCATTCATGGCGACATTGTCCGATACATTTTCTCATAACATTTTGAACCTTTCTCTCTCCCTCTCTCCGTGTGGTTTTAACCACGCACATGTCATGCTGCACCCACTGTGCACCACCGCCTTGTGATCTGGTATTGTACATGTTGAACCCAAGCAGCAAATACCACGTGATCGTTACACAGACCCTCCCAACCCCCACCGAGCCCTCCCAACCCCCACCCCGTCCTCCCAACCCCCACCCCGCCCCTCCACGCCTCAACCTCATTTCCCACACACCACCCCATTACTTCCTTCCCGTTACTTCATTCTGCCGTGCTCCGCCATCCAGCAACCATTTTACACTTCCCACTTCGTCTCTGCAATCTCCGTTGTGGCAGCAGCTCGGACCCGTCTGCGGGATCCATCAGTGTGCGTTTGTCTGTGTGTGTGTCCATTTGTTTGCGCAGCTCTCCGCCCGGCCGTCGTGCTTCCGCGGGTTGTCACCATCATTAAAAACGTAAGCAGAACACCTACTGTTGCTGTTTGCTCCCCACTCCCCATTCCGCAACCACACGCCCAATCCCCAGGCTTCCTCCCAGGTGGATCGCGACCCGTCGCTGCATCTTGCTGCACCTTCGCTCTCGTGGGTTCCAGGTGCGTGTCTACACGGAGGTCGCGCGGGGCGTGGCGGGTCTTTTTCTCTCTTATTGCACGTTATGGAGGATCCAGTTTGTCCGTCCTGTTCGGTTATTAAAACACGTCCAACTGCTCGATCGGCACCGCCAACGGGTCTTGCGTTTCGAGGGAATGGCTGTTGGTTGCGTCACCTTATGGTGACTGCTCCGTCGTGTCATTTTCCCTCAACGTGAGAACAAAGAGGCGACGTCGCACAGTTGCGATCAAACGTGTTTCAAATTCGGCGCGAAAAGGACGACATCGAACACCCGAGGCTCGGTCTCCGCCGTCTCGAACACCATCTGCACCCGGTGCTCGGTCCTTCGGTCCGCATTGTTTCAAATTTCCGTCCGTTACGGTTCTGGGGTCCATTTTGGTCCCTCGTGTCGTGAGGTCTTGAACCCCACCCTAAACCCCTCGGACGCCTCTCCTTCGGTTCCCTTTCACTTCGCGCTTTAATGTGACATTTTTCCCCAATGAAACATTTCGCTTACTGTCGAAATGAAAATACGGCGCCCGCAAGGGAGGGCGGTGGGGTTGGGTTGGTCGCTGGGGGAGGGATGGGGAACGATGGCTGCAGTGGTTCTCTGTGGTGGAGAAGGGAGCAGATTGGTTCGTGCGCCGTGTGCCCCTCCCAGGCAAGACCAAGGTTCCTCTTCACACACACACACGACGCATCATGGCGAAGGGAGGTCGCACGTCCACGGACAAATGCTGCAGTAAAGTAGTTCGGGGTCTAGTGCTAATCACCTTTCGCTTTGATCCCCGAGGAAAATGATCTTGGATGTGCGTTTCCCTCGTACGCGACAATAACGGAGCAATTGGGTCGTTTGACTCGATTCCAGGTGAAGAGGGAAACGTGCCAGAAGCTTTCGTCGAGACCATCAAATAAATACGTGATCCGAAATGATGATTTCAGGAAGATCTTTAATAGATCCAGCACACGATAACAAAAACGTGCGGTGGCAATGATCCCCATCAACACTTCATTCGAGATCCTTTTATGTGAGCGATTGAACGTCGGGAAAACGGTCTCTCAAAAATGGAGGGTTCAGCACCGCGGAGAGCTGGGGGCACTAAGGAAACGACCATTTGGCTTTCTCGAAGACGCTCTTTGTCCATCGAACCACTATCCTCGAGTGTATCAAGTATCGACTGATGATGCAACGTCGTAAATTTACTCGAGAATTTGATTTACTGGCGGGAGCACGCTTCCCGACCCACCTTCGGTGGGTAACGTCCTGCGGCACAGTCTTGGAAATGCACTTTATCATTTTTATTTTTGAAACAAATTACATTGATCACAACATAATATACTCCAGATCACAAGATAAAGGAAGATGATTTTAATTTTAATACCGGCTACCACCAAAAGTGGCACTATTTCCACCACACACACACACACACACACACATATATATATATATATATATATATATATATATATATATATATATATATGTTTTTTTTAATGAACATATATATCAAAGGGGGGTGCAAATCACCCCCTCCCTTTATATGGGATCGTTTCTCTGTATGCAGCTTTAACATGGGGACTGAAAATAAGTTTCTCGGCTTCTACTGGATGCAGTCGGCTGCAAATTTCAGAAGAAAATGTTTTGTACATCGAGGTAATACAGTATGTTCCCAAGTTCAGAAGAAAATGTTTTGTACATGGAGGTAATCCAGTATGTTCCAAATTTCAGAAGAAAATGCTTTGTACATCGAGGTAATATGTTCCAAATTTCAGCAACGTCTGTTTGCGCATTCTTGAGTTTTATTAAGAAAACGCTCAAAATCACGTTGGTGTGTCTGTCCGCCCGTCCATTAACTCAAAATGTGTTGGTGCTCATATCTCAAGGGCTATACTTTGAAACTAGCTGAAACTTGGAGTATACATCGGCTAATAGGTCTAGTTAATGGATTTTGAAACAAATTCCACTTTAGTCCCATCGTTTTTGCCTTAAAATTCAATATATATAAATATATATACATAAATAAATATCTAAAAAATATTTATATTTAAATACACACTTTATAACACTTCAAAATATTACCCCAATCTATTGTGCTGGGTTAATGGTGTAATAGATAAGGCATCAGACTCCCAAGCTGGGGATTGTGAGTTCAAATCCCATCTGGTTAAAAAAAAAATTCCCCTTACTTTTCCAAGTCTTTTAGATCGACTTCAATAAAGTCTTGTAAGATGAAAAAATGCATTTTGTTCATATCTAAAATGTATCTTGTGAAAAATGCCAGGGACATAGAAAAGACCCTTTACATGGTTGTGCCATGTGGCAAGGTATAGAAAAGAAGGGACATTCAAAAATAAATCTCGTGTGCATGTTGGACTACCATTGTGTTCTTAGGAGGAACCAAGTAATGCTCTAGGAAATTTCATATCAAGGGGTGCCAATTTTATTCATACAGCTACATGAATAAGTAAATGTATTTTCAATGCATTACAGTCTCTTGGTTTCAAAAGGAACCTCTTCGTGATCCTTAATTTTTCTGTAAAATATTAAAATGCCATACATAATGTTAGTTTTTTATTCTATTGCCGAAGTAGGTGCACATATACAATGCATCCATCATCTCTAATTATCATCAGTATTCATCATGTACATATCACGTTTCCCCAATATCTCTGCAATGTCAACACTTGCAAGTTTATGTAATGTGCAATTATGGTCCAAAAGGGACATATATATATATATTGTTACGGACGCGGCTAGGATGTTGATTGGCCGAGCGGATGGCCGCCGCGCCCGAACAGTTACTCCGACCAACCCGATTCCTGCAACGTTGGCCAAAATCACGCCACAGCTTTTCAATGGGGAAAATACAAAAGCGAAGGATGTGAAGAAGAAGAACACCAAAGCAAAAGGGTGGAAATACGAATATAATTTATTACTATTTGCACAATCAAAGAAACCAAGGAGGAGGAAAAATAATAAAATAAAATAGAAAGAGGGACGGACCAGAAGGACACAGTGCAAATTCCTAGCTTACCTATAGCAGTCTTAATTAACCCAGGGACAGAATAAACAAAACAAACTCACGTACACAAGAAGGATGGAAACGTTGGAGGGATGAGGAGGTTCAGGTTCGTGCAAACGGCAGGGCTGGAGGTGACAGCTCCGACTCCTCGCACTCTGGTACACAGAACGGGCGACAGGGAGATCCGAAGACCGCGGCACGGCGATGTTCGCGTGCACGCACTGGTTGTTCTCAGAGTGCTGGTTGGTATCGCGAGCAGGGCGTGCCAATTCTCATTCCCCGCAGGACGTTCGCGCCAAACAGAATGAACAATCCTCCCCACTGGTGTTCCTTGCTCATGCGCCTCCCTTCACAGAACTTCTCAATCTGTGCTCCCTCACTCATCTGCTGCCTCAATCGTTTGCTCGTGCCGCTGTGGGGACGTCGCGTGCTTTTCCAGGACTCATCTGCTCGTGCCACTGTGGGGACGTCGCTTGCTTTGCCAGGACTCGTCTGAGGTGGGGGCGTCTTCTGCGGGTTATATCAGCCCCACCCTTCATCCTCTTCGAACCTCCCCCAAGGGTTCTCTCTCCGCCCTCCCCAGCCAAACCCCTCGTTCTGGGTTGGTCGGCCAGGGCTGGTTCACTCCTCCCCTCTATGACGAGGTGGAGACACGCCTTTCTTCCCCGACCCGAGCACATGTTCAATGGCGGCAATTGCAGCAAACCGCCCAATTCAACCGGCAAAGGATGCAAAAAGGGGAATGCAGTTGGTAATGGAGGCTTTGAGAGAATTGAAAGGGGATCTATCTTATGTAATTCAGTGCAATGGAGTATTACGTTAATGGAAGACAAATCCTTAGCCTAATACACATAATAAGGATATAACTGTCAACAAAGATATATGGTGTCCTGCATGTATGTTTTATGGACTAACTACGGGAACGCCCTTTGATCTTTATACAACAACAATTGCAGGAAGGAGGGTGACATTTTACCACAATTCATTACACAACAATAAAAAAAAACAACATTCTCATATCCACAACACTGCACCCTCCTCCCCTTAGGCACGTCCCGGGCCTATGAACTTTTACCTTAGTGTGGCACGTAGGTGTAGTTCCCTCTACATTTAACCTGACCCTGAGTGCGACAGTTTTAAAACATAAATAAATATGTCCCGCTGCTCCATTGCACCCTGCCTAACAGATTCACGCCTACAGCTAACCGAATTGCGGAATGGTCTTCAAACTATACATTGATGGTGGGGAGCATTATTTACAATGACGTTACTTTATTTACAAAACGCAACCCAGGACCTGTGATTGTTCTTTCTGGGGGGCGGGGGGAGACAGTCTGCCCTGAATCGACGCACCAGAAAGCACCAAAGCACCCTCAAGCACCAATCGGTGCACAGTCACCACAGTTCAATGAAAAATAAACCGACAAACCCTGCTGGTGGTCTCTTGCTCTTCGGCTCCCTCTGCTGGCTATTTGTTCTTCCAGATGTTGTCTTTCTTTCATTTTCTTACTGGCGGCCTATTGGTGGAAATAAAATGCACCCAACGTGTCCATTTTTATTTATTTATGGCCCACAGGGCCGACTGCGTGTGGTTCACCTGTGGGGCATCGGTGCCCTGTGACCAAGGTCCGCCAGCAAGATCTCGGGCCTTCATGGCCGGTTCCAGCAGAGGGGCCATGCCCCAACCCATGGGGTCCATAAGTGGTGCTCAGCCACAGACATGTGGTCCATAATGTGGTGCATCGATGCAGACAGCTGGTTCTGGGAGTTCCGGGCGCACAATGGCGGATTCCCGCACGCTCCCCTCGGCGCTCAGTGGCGCACAGGTCCTCATTTGGGAGACAAAGGGGGGAAAAGACAGATGAGCGAGCGGTAAGGTCTCAGGGGTACACATCAATACAGGCAATGCAAGGCGAAGTGCGTACGGAGAGCGAAGTGAGAAAGCTCGTCCCTACCGTACGTCACCCCCCCCCCCCCTGTCACATACTCTACCCTTGCCCTTACCCCATATTAACAAAATCTACACCTTTACAAATTCGTCGCTACTGTCACGTCTCCCCATATTTCCCCTACACCAAATTCGTTACCACAATCCCTCTAACCAAAATTTGCCATCACCCAATTCATCATCAATCCTCATAAGGAGGGAGAGATGGAACAACAAGCACAATGTCACACCCACATCATGATGCGTCTCACAATCCAAAACATTTGCATCATAAAAATAATAAAAACAACCTGGCATGGTGTGGAGGTACGTCATCCCAGGTGAGTGGATGTAGATGGTGCAAGGAGATTTTCATCCTAACTATCCTCTAAATGACATTAACACACTTTACACTACCCGGGGTCTTTCCCTGCCAATCCATTGGCCAACTTACACTATGGGTTCTAAAAACCAATTCCCATTGACCAAACTGTGGTGCTTCTCAATTTGGGGTCTCACTCCCCCGATTCATCTCCCTGTGCCCCAATTTCCGGGCTGGGTCGTGTAGCTCTCCCAGCAGGTCTACCCACCTGCACACCTCCACCACTGTAGTTGCCACCCGAGCTTACCTAGCTCCTCACCCTAACCTAACTAACTGGGGAAGGCCCCTCCTGGCTCTGTCACCCCTCGGTGCCCTCTGGCACTGGGCTACCCGGGTCCGTCCTCCGGATCCTCGGGCCCCATCCACAACAACTCTACCGGCTCCCAGAGCCCACCTGCGGCCTCACCTGGCCGACATCCTCACAGTGGTGGAGTGCCCATTTAACTACACACACTAACAGGCTACACGCCCAGCCATTTCCACAACACTAATGCACCCATCCAATCACCATTCTTCCACCACGCACCACAGATGCCAATATCCAACCACAATTTACCTGTACCCTCTACCTAACACTTACACTACCCTCCCCGGGTATTCGTGATGGGGTTCATCCTCCTTTCCCCCATCCACACCTTCGCACCATCCACTCCACTCCACTCCACAGTTTCCACCATACTCACTCCACGACCATCCATTCCAATACTCCATATACTCCACACTCCATGTATTCCACACAACCATGTATTCCACACCACCATTCTCCATACCTCCTGTAGTTGCACACCTGTGCAATCACACCTGGGGCCACCTGCACCCTCCTCCTCCCTGGACCATTTGGTCAACACCACACACATCACTATCACTCATTCAAACACTGCTCCATACACCTGTCCAGTTGCACACCTGTGCAATCACACTACAACTCACAATCATTTACTCATACCCTGCTCAATACACTTGAATACACCTCCAACACTCACACGGCATCATCTGAACTACCTGTTGCCCTGCTAACTTAGTGCTCCCCGTCTTCCCTTTAAACTAAGCACATACCACGTCATTATCATCCACACTAATCTACCTGCGTCCCCACTACAGGTATCATTGTCACTACCTAACCTTACCGTTACCTAAGGTCGTTCTTTTCTCGATCCCTACACACTATATCCTAACCCTCCCGGGCTAGTTTTCACTGCCATAAACCCCATAACTAGTGCTCCTTTGCCCCCGCTGTGAGAGATGGCAGAGTTGCCATCCCATCACATCGGGTATCTTCTACTATCAATTTTGCTCACCAAATTCCAGCCAATTAAAAATTTGCCAATCATCTGCCAATCATTCAAAAAAAAAAACACCTTTAGAGGCCATTTTTCCCCGCAAGCGGGGGTTGGCCTTTTTCGGGAACTGTGGTTGTTGTTGTTTTTCGGTCCCCTTTTTGAAGCAATGTTTTACGGCCGGATGCCCTTCCTGACGCCAACCCTTTTTGCCGCCTTTAACGACAAGCAGGGAATTACCAGTGAACTGGTACTCAATTTGCCGACCTCGGAAGGATGACAGGCTGAGTCAACCCCCCTGGCGTTAATTCAGCGATTGACCGGGATTCGAACCCAGGATCCTAGGATCCTAAGCCGGCACCCTAGCCGCTAGCCCAACACCAGGGTTTCTACCAATTTCTACCAATTTCTACCAATCATTTCTACCAATCATCAGGGTTTCTGCCAATCATTCTACCAATCATCAAATTTTGCTTTGCAATTTCGGGTCCAAAACACTATTCTCGTCACACGTCTAATCACTAGTGCCTCTTGGTGCGCCAATTCATCTCCAAAGCTCGGCTTCATAAAGCCGAGCAATGAATGCGGGTTGCTTGGTGCCGGCGGCTGGATGCGTCCGACACTCGGTGAAAGGAAGGAGGTTTACCCGGGCCGAGATCCCACGCACCATCTCGGCACGGAGCCGTCCAATGGCCCGATTTCGACCTGCCGGAACGCCTCAACCACAAAGGGTTGTCGTGACGACCCTTCCTACAGGGCCGCCCGCTCCGCTTAGTGGAGCACGGACACGGCCGTTCAAAGCGCGGCCCGGTGTGGATCTCGCACGGCGGTTCTTTCGAAACCGCCGCGGATCCCCGCGGCACGCGAAGCTGCCCGGTTCGCACCGAAGGCCCGATTCGGCTATACGTCACTCTAACCGCTAACCCGGTTAGCGTCGATGCTCCATTCGCATGCTTACACCCCGCAGCCCGTTCCTTGCTCTCCCGTTACACTCTCCGTAACACTCACCACAGGTGTGCATTCTCCCGTTACATCCTCTGTAACACTCCCCATCGCGCGCTTCCATGTTACCCCTCGCACACGCGCTACGACCAACCCACTCTCGACAGCACACTCACTCCTCGGCGTGCACTTTTTCCTCACACACCCCAGAGTCGGACATTCTCGCACACCTCCTCTCTCGTACTCCGTACCTGTCGCACACTTCACCAACGGCCTCTCACGAACACCCGGATCCAAATCAATCCCCAAGCCGACTGAAGCTCCCCTCACATCATATACATTTCCACGTATATCGCCACTCACCTCGGCACCTCGTCTCCGCACCTCCTTCGCCACCTGCAAACTCTTTATTTGGTTAGCGAGCACACCATCACGATTTGAGCACCGACCTTGTACATATTCCATCACCTCCTCCGAATATTTCTCTTTTAGTTTCCGTCCGTCTCTTCTTAATTTCACTCACCCCCTCTTCCACTTCTTCAAACTTTTGCTTCACCTCTTTTATTTCCCGGTGCGTCTCCTCAATTTCGTCCTCTAAGGCTACCTTGACCGTTTCTATGTGCGTCCTCACCTCCCGGTCCTTCGTCTCCATTGCTTCTGTCACCTCGTCCAACCTCGTTGTCAGTCCCTCACGTACCATCTGACATTGCCTCTTCGTCGCTATCAAGTCGTCCTTGATGTCTTTTTGTGTCGCTTTTAACCCTCCTAGTACCGCAGTGTTCTTTTGTACCTGCTCCGCTAACTCCGTCTGTCCCACCGTCAGCTGTTCCACCTCCTGGGTCAGGTCCTCTATGCCCCCTTGTAACCTAGCCGTTCCATTTCTCACCTCTTTCTCCATACGCTTCTCACCTCGCTTTACCTCCTCGCGTACCCCCGAGACCTCCTCGCTTACACCTCGTCGTATTTCCTCCTTCATTTCTTCCATCTCTTTAGTAGATGCCGCCCTCATCTGTCCCAATTCATCCCTCTGAGCATCCAGTTTACCTTCCAACCCGATTTTCACCTCCTCTATCTGGTTCCCCATCCGTTTGATTTCCCGGGCGGATTGCTCCCCTATTTCCCTCAATTTGCCGTCCATTGTGTTTTCTAACCCCGTTAACCCATTCTTTACCTCTTTTATCCCGTTGTCTAACCCCTCAAATTTATTGTCTATCTTCCCAATTTGGGCACTGGTACCCCTCGCTTTGTCCCTCATTTGGCTCCTCAATTGCTGACCCTGAGCATCCATCTGGTTCCCCAATTGCTGACTATTAGCCCTCATCTCGTCCCTCTGCAGGTTGAGGGACGCCTGCATTTGCGTCATAAATTGCTCCATGAGGGCCTGCATTTGGACCACCCCCATTGGTGCAGCAGGCGCGGCTACCGCGCGCTCGTGCGAGGCGCCATTTTGCGCGCCTGAAACCTCGTGCGCGAGGGCGCCATTTTGCGCACCTGAAACCTCATGCGCGAGGGCGCCATTTTGCACGCCTGAAACCCCCTCAACCACATTGCCATTGTTCTCCTCCTCCCTTTCCTCCACATACATTTCCCCGAGGTCCTGGGTCGATTCTACCCCGTCTATCTCTCCCACCGGCATCCCGTCGCCTTGACCAGCCATGGCGCGACTTTCAAATTTAGGATTTTATAAAATACAATTTTTGGGCCACTCGTAATTTGAGCGCGCTAAGCGCTTCAGGTCCGAATCCGACACTCCTGACACCACTTGTTACGGACACGGCTAGGATGTTGATTGGCCGAGCGGATGGCCGCCGCGCCCGAACAGTTACTCCGACTAACCCGATTCCTGCAACGTTGGCCAAAATCACGCCACAGCTTTTCAATGGGGAAAAGACAAAAGCGAAGGACGTGAAGAAGAAGAACACCAAAGCAAAAGGGTGGAAATACGAATATAATTTATTACTATTTACACAATCAAAGAAACCAAGGAGGAGGAAAGATAATAAAATAAAATAGAAAGAGGGACGGACCAGAAGGACACAGTGCAAATTCCTAGCTTACCTATAGCAGTCTTAATTAACCCAGGGACAGAACAAACAAAACAAACTCACGTACACAAGAAGGATGGAATCATTGGAGGGATGAGGAGGTTCAGGTTCGTGCAAACGGCAGGGCTGGAGGTGACAGCTCCGACTCCTCGCACTCTGGTTCACAGAATGGGCGACAGGGAGATCCGAAGACCACAGCACGTCGATGTTCGCGTGCACGCACTGGTTGTTCTCAGAGTGCTGGTTGGTATCGCGAGCAGGGCGTGCCGATTCTCATTCCCCGCAGGACGTTCGCGCCAAACAGAATGAACAATCCTCCCCACTGGTGTTCCTTGCTCATGCGCCTCCCTTCACAGAACTTCTCAATCTGTGCTCCCTCACTCATCTGCTGCCTCAATCATTTGCTCGTGCCGCTGTGGGGACGTTGCATGCTTTTCCAGGACTCGTCTGCTCGTGCCGCTGTGGGGACGTCGCTTGCTTTGCCAGGATTCGTCTGAGGTGGGGGCGTCTTCTGCGGGTTATATCAGCCCCATCCTTCATCCTCTTCGAACCTCCCCCAAGCGTTCTCTCTCCGCCCTCCCCAGCCAAACCCCTCGTTCTGGGTTGGTCGGCCAGGGCTGGTTCACTCCTCCCCTCTATGACGAGGTGGAGACACGCCTTTCTTCCCCGACCCGAGCACATGTTCAATGGCGACAATTGCAGCAAACCGCCCAATTCAATCGGCAAAGGATGCAAAAAGGGGAATGCAGTTGGTAATGGAGGCTTTGAGGGAATTGAAAGGGGATCTATCTTATGTAATTCAGTGCAATGGAGTATTACGTTAATGGAAGACAAATCCTTAGCCTAATACACATAATAAGGATATAACTGTCAACAAAGATATATGGTGTCCTGCATGTATGTTTTATGGACTAACTACGGGAACGCCCTTTGATCTTTATACAACAACAATTTCAGGAAGGAGGGTGACATTTTACCACAATTCATTACACAACAATAAAAAAAAACAACATTCTCATATCCACAACACTGCACCCTCCTCCCCTTAGGCACGTCCCGGGCCTATGAACTTTTACCTTAGTGTGGCACGTAGGTGTAGTTCCCTCTACATTTAACCTGACCCTGAGTGCGACAGTTTTAAACATAAATAAATATGTCCCGCTGCTCCATTGCACCCTGCCTAACAGATTCACGCCTACAGCTAACCGAATTGCGGAATGGTCTTCAAACTATACATTGATGGTGGGGAGCATTATTTACAATGACGTTACTTTATTTACAAAACGCAACCCAGGACCTGTGATTGTTCTTTCTGGGGGGCGGGGGGAGACAGTCTGCCCTGAATCGACGCACCAGAAAGCACCAAAGCACCCTCAAGCACCAAACGGTGCACAGTCACCACAGTTCAATGAAAAATAAACCGACAAACCCTGCTGGTGGTCTCTTGCTCTTCGGCTCCCTCTGCTGGCTATTTGTTCTTCCAGATGTTGTCTTTCTTTCATTTTCTTACTGGCGGCCTATTGGTGGAAATAAAATGCACCCAACGTGTCCATTTTTATTTATTTATGGCCCACAGGGCCGACTGCGTGTGGTTCACCTGTGGGGCATCGGTGCCCTGTGACCAAGGTCCGCCAGCAAGATCTCGGGCCTTCATGGCCGGTTCCAGCAGAGGGGCCATGCCCCAACCCATGGGGTCCATAAGTGGTGCTCAGCCACAGACATGTGGTCCATAATGTGGTGCATCGATGCAGACAGCTGGTTCTGGGAGTTCCGGGCGCACAATGGCGGATTCCCGCACGCTCCCCTCGGCGCTCAGTGGCGCACAGGTCCTCATTTGGGAGACAAAGGGGGGAAAAGACAGATGAGCGAGGGGTAAGGTCTCAGGGGTACACATCAATACAGGCAATGCAAGGCGAAGTGCGTACGGAGAGCGAAGTGAGAAAGCTCGTCCCTACCGTACGTCACCCCCCCCTGTCACCTACTCCACCCTTGCCCTTACCCCATATTTACAAAATCAACACCTTTACAAATTCGTCGCTACTGTCACGTCTCCCCATATTTCCCCTACACCAAATTCGTTACCACAATCCCTCTAACCAAAATTTGCCATCACCCAATTCATCATCAGTCCTCATAAGGAGGGAGAGATGGAACAACAAGCACAATGTCACACCCACGTCATGATGCGTCTCACAATCCAAAACATTTGCATCATAAAAATAATAAAAACAACCTGGCATGGTGTGGAGGTACGTCATCCCAGGTGAGTGGATGTAGATGGTGCGAGGAGATTTTCATCCTAACTATCCTCTAAATGACATTAACACACTTTACACTACCCGGGGTCTTTCCCTGCCAATCCATTGGCCAACTTACACTATGGGTTCTAAAAACCAATTCCCATTGACCAAACTGTGGTGCTTCTCAATTTGGGGTCTCACTCCCCCGATTCATCTCCCTGTGCCCTTGCACAATTTCCGGGCTGGGTCGTGTAGCTCTCCCAGCAGGTCTACCCACCTGCACACCTCCACCACTGTAGTTGCCACCCGAGCTTACCTAGCTCCTCACCCTAACCTAACTAACTGGGGAAGGCCCCTCCTGGCTCTGTCACCCCTCGGTGCCCTCTGGCACTGGGCTACCCGGGTCCGTCCTCCGGATCCTCGGGCCCCATCCACAACAACTCTACCGGCTCCCAGAGCCCACCTGCGGCCTCACCTGGCCGACATCCTCACAGTGGTGGAGTGCCCATTTAACTACACACACTAACAGGCGACACGCCCAGCCATTTCCACAACACTAATGCACCCATCCAATCACCATTCTTCCACCACGCACCACAGATGCCAATATCCAACCACAATTTACCTGTACCCTCTACCTAACACTTACACTACCCTCCCCGGGTATTCGTGATGGGGTTCATCCTCCTTTCCCCCATCCACACCTTCGCACCATCCACTCCACTCCACTCCACAGTTTCCACCATACTCACTCCACGACCATCCATTCCAATACTCCATATACTCCACACTCCATGTATTCCACACAACCATGTATTCCACACCACCATTCTCCATACCTCCTGTAGTTGCACACCTGTGCAATCACACCTGGGGCCACCTGCACCCTCCTCCTCCCTGGACCATTTGGTCAACACCACACACATCACTATCACTCATTCAAACACTGCTCCATACACCTGTCCAGTTGCACACCTGTGCAATCACACTACAACTCACAATCATTTACTCATACCCTGCTCAATACACTTGAATACACCTCCAACACTCACACGGCATCATCTGAACTACCTGTTGCCCTGCTAACTTAGTGCTCCCCGTCTTCCCTTTAAACTAAGCACATACCACGTCATTATCATCCACACTAATCTACCTGCGTCCCCACTACAGGTATCATTGTCACTACCTAACCTTACCGTTACCTAAGGTCGTTCTTTTCTAGATCCCTACACACTATATCCTAACCCTCCCGGGCTAGTTTTCACTGCCATAAACCCCATAACTAGTGCTCCTTTGCCCCCGCTGTGAGAGATGGCAGAGTTGCCATCCCATCACATCGGGTATCTTCTACTATCAATTTTGCTCACCAAATTCCAGCCAATTAAAAATTTGCCAATCATCTGCCAATCATTCTAAAAAAAAAACACCTTTAGAGGCCATTTTTCCCCGCAAACGGGGGTTGGCCTTTTTCGGGAACTGTGGTTGTTGTTGTTTTTCGGTCCCCTTTTTGAAGCAATGTTTTACGGCCGGATGCCCTTCCTGACGCCAACCCTTTTTGCCGCCTTTAACGACAAGCAGGGAATTACCAGTGAACTGGTACTCAATTTGCCGACCTCGGAAGGATGACAGGCTGAGTCAACCCCCCTGGCGTTAATTCAGCGATTGACCGGGATTCGAACCCAGGATCCTAGGATCCTAAGCCGGCACCCTAGCCGCTAGCCCAACACCAGGGTTTCTACCAATTTCTACCAATCATTTCTACCAATCATCAGGGTTTCTGCCAATCATTCTACCAATCATCAAATTTTGCTTTGCAATTTCGGGTCCAAAACACTATTCTCGTCACACGTCTACTCACTAGTGCCTCTTGGTGCGCCAATTCATCTCCAAAGCTCGGCTTCGTAAAGCCGAGCAATGAATGCGGGTTGCTTGGTGCCGGCGGCTGGATGCGTCCGACACTCGGTGAAAGGAAGGAGGTTTACCCGGGCCGAGATCCCACGCACCATCTCGGCACGGAGCCGTCCAATGGCCCGATTTCGACCTGCCGGAACGCCTCAACCACAAAGGGTTGTCGTGACGACCCTTCCTACAGGGCCGCCCGCTCCGCTTAGTGGAGCACGGACACGGCCGTTCAAAGCGCGGCCCGGTGTGGATCTCGCACGGCGGTTCTTTCGAAACCGCCGCGGATCCCCGCGGCACGCGAAGCTGCCCGGTTCGCACCGAAGGCCCGATTCGGCTATACGTCACTCTAACCGCTAACCCGGTTAGCGTCGATGCTCCATTCGCATGCTTACACCCCGCAGCCCGTTCCTTGCTCTCCCGTTACACTCTCCGTAACACTCACCACAGGTGTGCATTCTCCCGTTACATCCTCTGTAACACTCCCCATCGCGCGCTTCCATGTTACCCCTCGCACACGCGCTACGACCAACCCACTCTCGACAGCACACTCACTCCTCGGCGTGCACATTTTCCTCACACACCCCAGAGTCGGACATTCTCGCACACCTCCTCTCTCGTACTCCGTACCTGTCGCACACTTCACCAACGGCCTCTCACGAACACCCGGATCCAAATCAATCCCCAAGCCAACTGAAGCTCCCCTCACATCATATACATTTCCACGTATATCGCCACTCACCTCGGCACCTCGTCTCCGCACCTCCTTCGCCACCTGCAAACTCTTTATTTGGTTAGCGAGCACACCATCACGATTTGAGCACCGACCTTGTACATATTCCATCACCTCCTCCGAATATTTCTCTTTTAGTTTCCGTCCGTCTCTTCTTAATTTCACTCACCCCCTCTTCCACTTCTTCAAACTTTTGCTTCACCTCTTTTATTTCCCGGTGCGTCTCCTCAATTTCGTCCTCTAAGGCTACCTTGACCGTTTCTATGTGCGTCCTCACCTCCCGGTCCTTCGTCTCCATTGCTTCTGTCACCTCGTCCAACCTCGTTGTCAGTCCCTCACGTACCATCTGACATTGCCTCTTCGTCGCTATCAAGTCGTCCTTGATGTCTTTTTGTGTCGCTTTTAACCCCCCTAGTACCGCAGTGTTCTTTTGTACCTGCTCCGCTAACTCCGTCTGTCCCACCGTCAGCTGTTCCACCTCCTGGGTCAGGTCCTCTATGCCCCCTTGTAACCTAGCCGTTCCATTTCTCACCTCTTTCTCCATACGCTTCTCACCTCGCTTTACCTCCTCGCGTACCCCCGAGACCTCCTCGCTTACACCTCGTCGTATTTCCTCCTTCATTTCTTCCATCTCTTCAGTAGATGCCGCCCTCATCTGTCCCAATTCATCCCTCTGAGCATCCAGTTTACCTTCCAACCCGATTTTCACCTCCTCTATCTGGTTCCCCATCCGTTTGATTTCCCGGGCGGATTGCTCCCCTATTTCCCTCAATTTGCCGTCCATTGTGTTTTCTAACCCCGTTAACCCATTCTTTACCTCTTTTATCCCGTTGTCTAACCCCTCAAATTTATTGTCTATCTTCCCAATTTGGGCACTGGTATCCCTCGCTTTGTCCCTCATTTGGCTCCTCAATTGCTGACCCTGAGCATCCATCTGGTTCCCCAATTGCTGACTATTAGCCCTCATCTCATCCCTCTGCAGGTTGAGGGACGCCTGCATTTGCGTCATAAATTGCTCCATGAGGGCCTGCATTTGGACCACCCCCATTGGTGCAGCAGGCGCGGCTACTGCGCACTCGTGCGAGGCGCCATTTTGCGCGCCTGAAACCTCGTGCGCGAGGGCGCCATTTTGCGCACCTGAAACCTCATGCGCGAGGGCGCCATTTTGCACGCCTGAAACCCCCTCAACCACATTGCCATTGTTCTCCTCCTCCCTTTCCTCCACATACATTTCCCCAAGGTCCTGGGTCGATTCTACCCCGTCTATCTCTCCCACCGGCATCCCGTCGCCTTGACCAGCCATGGCGCGACTTTCAAATTTAGGATTTTATAAAATACAATTTTTGGGCCACTCGTAATTTGAGCGCGCTAAGCGCTTCAGGTCCGAATCCGACACTCCTGACACCACTTGTTACGGACACGGCTAGGATGTTAATTGGCCGAGCGGATGGCCGCCGCGCCCGAACAGTTACTCCGACTAACCCGATTCCTGCAACGTTGGCCAAAATCACGCCACAGCCTTTCCATAGGGATAAAGACAAAAGCGAAGGATGTGAAGAAGAAGAACACCAAAGCAAAAGGGTGGAAATACGAATATAATTTTTTACTATTTACACAATCAAAGAAACCAAGGAGGAGGAAAGATAATAAAATAAAATAGAAAGAGGGACGGACCAGAAGGACACAGTGCAAATTCCTAGCTTACCTATGGCAGTCTTAATTAACCCAGGGACAGAACAAACAAAACAAACTCACGTACACAAGAAGGATGGAATCATTGGAGGGATGAGGAGGTTCAGGTTCGTGCAAACGGCAGGGCTAGAGGTGACAGCTCCGACTCCTCGCACTCTGGTTCACAGAATGGGCGACAGGGAGATCCGAAGACCGCAGCACGTCGATGTTCGCGTGCACGCACTGGTTGTTCTCAGAGTGCTGGTTGGTATCGCGAGCAGGGCGTGCCGATTCTCATTCCCCGCAGGACGTTCGCGCCAAACAGAATGAACAATCCTCCCCACTGGTGTTCCTTGCTCATGCGCCTCCCTTCACAGAACTTCTCAATCTGTGCTCCCTCACTCATCTGCTGCCTCAATCGTTTGCTCGTGCCGCTGTGGGGACGTTGCGTGCTTTTCCAGGACTCATCTGCTCGTGCCGCTGTGGGGACGTCGCTTGCTTTGCCAGGATTCGTCTGAGGTGGGGGCGTCTTCTGCGGGTTATATCAGCCCCATCCTTCATCCTCTTCGAACCTCCCCCAACCGTTCTCTCTCCGCCCTCCCCAGCCAAACCCCTCGTTCTGGGTTGGTCGGCCAGGGCTGGTTCACTCCTCCCCTCTATGACGAGGTGGAGACACGCCTTTCTTCCCCGACCCGAGCACATGTTCAATGGCGGCAATTGCAGCAAACCGCCCAATTCAATCGCCAAAGGATGCAAAAAGGGGAATGCAGTTGGTAATGGAGGCTTTGAGGGAATTGAAAGGGGATCTATCTTATGTAATTCAGTGCAATGGAGTATTACGTTAATGGAAGACAAATCCTTAGCCTAATACACATAATAAGGATATAACTGTCAACAAAGATATATGGTGTCCTGCATGTATGTTTTATGGACTAACTACGGGAACGCCCTTTGATCTTTATACAACAACAATTGCAGGAAGGAGGGTGACATTTTACCACAATTCATTACACAACAACAACAAAAAAAAACATTCTCATATCCACAACAATATATATATACATATATATATATATATATATATATATATATATATATGTATATATATATATATATATATATATATATATATATAGATATATATATTGTTACGTGCTCCTCCTGGTCACGGTGTACCTCCGAGCCCCGAGAGGAGCCACGGCAGAAAAATATGTTATTCTGTGATAAAAATCAATAGGGAAACCACACCAATGGTTATCAACAAACAAATATTGTATTAAAATCACACAAGAATAACGATACAACAATAATAGCAATCAAAAGTACAATCAACACATCTTATGATGGTACCATCAGCTAGTATAGGATAACTCACTGTGCTCCAAGTGAGTGAGAAAAAAACATTCCCCAATGTCTCTAGAGCTCAAAGTTGATCCCCTCCAGTGATCATTAGAGCGATGTCGAATCGAAACCCGAACCCCGTTCAAATGACGGGCCCGGTCACACCACCAAAACAGCAGAAAGGCGTACGCGGCCGAAGCGGTGCAAAGAGTCACGTGGTCCAAAACTGCGTAAAGCAAACTCAAGGCGAATGGGAAATCCAAAGGCGCCACTGCGTAAGGCAAACTCAAGGCGAATGGGAAATCCAAAGGCGCCCTCCAGGTCTGAACTTTCATGGCTCAGTCGTCGAACCGCAAATTAATCTTCCAAAAGCCCCGGTGCACACACACACATCAGATACGTCTGAAAGCGGTGGAAATGGCTGACGGAGAAAATACCTTGCTTGACGCGTGAAGCGCACGAATCAAAATGGCCGACGGCTCCTTCTTGAGTCGCAACGACCCGACGATGATTCTTCAGAATCCCAACGCCAAACCTGACAGCCAGGTTGATCAGTCACAGTGATAACCCCTATCGCAGGAATTCCTATCCAGGAAATTCAAAGTTCACTCGTGACTCTTGCTCGACAACGTTCGATCCAGAACGCAAGGCCACCAGCTTCTTGTCCGACTTTTCGCTCCTTTCTTTTCTCTCACCTCCTCTTCTTCTTCGTCTTCCGGTTCCCGATCCGGTTTCCTGTTTCATTTAACATTAACCTTTTTACCTTTTGACAATAATAATGGCTATTTCCCTCAAACAATAATAATAATAATAATAATACATAGAACCAGAAATGTTTCAAGTGGATGAAAACCACAACACCGGAAGTGACGAATCCGTAACAATATATATATATATATATATATATATATATATATATATATATATATATACGGACATCCAGTTATAAGTGGACATCCAGACAGACACACACACAGACACTCCTTTATATATAGAGATATATTATATATATATATATATATATATATATATATATATATATATATAATCTATATTATAATAGCCGTAGATGATTCTGTCTGTCTGTCTGTCTATCTGTTGGGTGTCTGTCCGGGGTGTGGCTTACTCGGTTTGCAGAGTAGCTCCACCCATAGCTCCACCCATTCTGGGAGTGGCTATAAACAAATATCCACCATTTTATTAACTCGCATAGCTTTGAGTCCTGTTTTGTAGGCCCGTGGTGTCTTGCTCTCCCCCAGTTTTATTTCAAATCAAATTCGATAAATCATTTCATTTTTCACAGTCGCTAACATAGTTTTAGACTCGGTTGAAAAAAAACGGGAAGAAAATCCGATGAAAGTTGCCGTTTATAGAACGAAATGAATTCTCAAAGGCCTGTAACTTCAAGGCCATTGAGTCTCTCTCACGCCTTTATCTCCAATCTAACTCACCATATGATTTCATTTTTATCGATGGTTTTACTTTTAGACTCGGTGTCAGCAATAATTGAGAACAATCCACACACGCGGGAAAATGCAGAGATATATTTTTTAAAATCGCGTCATGGTGTATCATACACCGCCCAACATGACACCGCCGGCAATGTGTCGATATATATTAAAAATTCGCTTTTGCTTTTCCGTTATGATATATTACTATTTCGTTTGATGATAGTCGTCACAAAAACGTCAACAATGATGCCGACATATATTTCTTCGTTTTTATTTCATTCAACATATTAGCCGGAAGTAAAATATGTTTCAGGAAATTACCGAGAGATATTTCTTCGTTTTTTTTATTAGTTATGTGCGCATACACTTTAAATAGGTTTATTTGAAATCTTTAATTTTCCACAAACATTCCACACACGCGGGAAAATGCAGAGATATATTTTTTAAAATCGCGTCATGGTGTATCATACACCGCCCAACATGACACCGACGGCAATGTGTCAATATCTATTTTAAATTCGATATATCATTTCATTTTTCACAGTCGCTAACATAGTTTTAGACTCGGTTGAAAAAAAACGAGAAGAAAATCCGATGAAAGTTGCCGTTTATAGAACGAAATGAATTCTCAAATGCCTGTAACTTCAAGGCCATTGAGTCTCTCTCACGCCTTTATCTCCAATCTAACTCACCATATGATTTCATTTTTATCGATGGTTTTAGAGTCGGTGTCAGCAATAATTGAGAACATTCCACACACGCGGGAAAATGCAGATATATTTTTTAAAATCGCGTCATGGTGTATCATACACCGCCTAACATGACACCGACGGCAACGTGTCGATACATATTAAAAATTCGATATATCATTTCATTTTTCACAGTCGCTAACATAGTTTTCGACTCGGTTGAAAAAAAACGGGAAGGAAATCCAATGAAAGTTGCCGTTTATAGAACGAAATGAATTCTCAAACGCCTGTAACTTCAACTTCAAGGCCATTGAGTCTCTCTCACGCCTTTATCTCCAATCTAACTCACCATATGATTTCATTTTTATCGATGGTTTTGGACTCGGTGTCAGCAATAATTGAGAACATTCCACACACGCGGGAAAATGCAGAGATATATTTTTAAAAATCGCGTCATGGTGTATCATACACCGCCCAACATGACACCGACGGCAACGTGTCGATATATATTAAAAATTCGCTTTTGCTTTTCCGTTAAGATATATTACTTTTTCGTTTGATGACAGTCGTCACAAAAACGTCAACAATGATGCCGACATATATTTCTTCGTTTTTATTTAATTCAACATTATTAGCCGGAAGTAAAATATGTTTCAGGAAATTACCGAGAGATATTTCTTCGTTTTTTAAAATTAGTTATGTGCGAATACACTTTAAATAGGTTTATTTGAAATCTTTAATTTTCCACAATATAATTTACTTGCCATTTATCATTTGATGATTACGAGACAAATTCCTCTTGAGGATCGTGACAATTCATGCGCTGCGTGGAAACTTCTATTTCCAAAATGAATGAGACGATCGATGAAGAACGCAGACTTGAACAGGATGCAGCAAGAAAACGAATGAGACGGGCGAACGAGTCCATCGACGAACGTCAATGCAAACTTGCGGGGTCACCCGTGGGAATCCCACGGGCATGGATGTGTGTGACATTTCGACATATTGAGTTAGATGCTGCACATTCATTTTTACAAAATGGTTACTGGCAAGTCATCAGATCCAGAAATGGTGTAAAAACCACCGTTTAGAGGCCATTTTTCCCCGCAAAGCGGGGGTTGGCCTTTTCGGGGACCGTGGTAGTTGTTGTTTTTTTGTCCCCTTTTTGAAGCAATGTTTTACGGCCGGATGCCCTTCCTGACGCCAACCCTTTTTGCCGCCTTCAACGACAAACAGGGAATTACCAGTGAACTGGTACTCAATTAGCCGACCTCGGAAGGATGACAGGCTGAGTCAACCCCCCTGGCATTAATTCGGCGATCGACCGAGATTCGAACCCAGGATCCTAAGCCGGCACCCTAGCCGCTAGCCCAACACCAGAAATGGTGTCATGAACACAATTTATTTACGCACAAGCACAAAAGCAAGACGGGCCGATTTCCGATTCCGACGGGCCGACGGGCGAGACGGGCCGATTTCCGATTCCGACGGGCCGATTTGGAGCAAGAAAAAGAACGAGACGGGAGAAAAAGGAGAGAAACGAGACGGGGAAAGCCGATTGGAGAGGCGAGTGAGGCGCGATTGGAGAGGAGTGTGAGGCGCGATTGGAGAGGAGTGTGAGGCACGATTGGAGAGGAGTGTGAGGCGTGATTGGAGAGGAGTGTGAGGCACGATTGGAGAGGAGTGATTGGAGGGGAGTGTGAGGCACGATTGGAGAGGAGTGTGAGGCACGATTGGAGAGGAGTGTGAGGCGCGATTGGAGAGGAGTGTGAGGCGCGATTGGAGAGGAGTGTGAGGCGCGATTGGAGAGGCGTGTGAAGGATTGCAGAGGAGAGGAGTGTGAGGGATTGGAGAGGTGAGGGATTGGAAAGGAGAGGGATGTGAGGGTTTGGAGAGGAGAGGAGTGCTAGGTGGAGAGAGGAGAGTGTCAGGTGGAGACAGGAGAGTGTCAGGTGGAGACAGGAGAGTGTCAGGTGGAGAGGAGTGAGGGGTCACATATTATGTGAAATAACTAAATTCACACCATTTCTGGATCTGATGACTTGCCAGTAACCATTTTGTAAAAATGAATGTGCAGCATATAACTCAATATGTCGAAATGTCACACACATCCATGCCCGTGGGATTCCCACGGGTGACCCCGCTAGTATATATATAATATATCTCTATATATAAAGGAGTGTCTGTGTGTGTGTCTGTCTGGATGTCCGCTTATAACTCAAGAACTACACATCGGAGAAAAGTTTTAGACACAGATTCGGAATCAGCATAAAATCCTGGTGGTTATAGGCTACTTTGTATTTTAATATCAATGGTTTGAAAAACCGGGCCAGCTGCAATTCCATGGTGTAGTTTGTGGCGGCGCTATTGCCCCTTTCCGATCCCGCGGTTGCGCGTATGTACAGTATACTGTACGTACATATTTATATATTTTTTATGTGCTTTTTATTGTATTTTAAATTGTTTTTTAGCTTATTTTATTGTTAATTTATGTACTATTGTATTTATTTTAAATATATTTTTAAGGAAAACAAATGTTTTCACGTCCGTAGGAGTGACGTAAAGTCGCACATAATGACAAAATGCGCACCATTTTTTCGCACCAAGAACGAATAAACGGTTTTTTTTTTTAGTTGAGATTTTATTCGAATTCGAATTCCATTAAATTTCAACTGTTGGAAACAATAATTATTTCAACTGTTGGAAATTGAAATAATTATTGTTTCCAACAGTTGAAATTTAATGGAATTCGAATTCGAATAAAATCTCAACTAAAAAAAAAAAACGTCGCGTTTTAAAATTATGACGTCATCAGCGTATTTCGGAACGTTAATTTTACAACTTCATATTCAGAATCAGTACGTCCCAGAGAAACTACAGCACACCTTAAATGTTTAAAAAACCTTCGGTTTTAAAATTATGACGTCATCAGCGTATTTCGTAACGTTAATGTTTCAACTTTGACGACAATGACTTCTGACTTCCGGGTTTGGAATGCGGGACCAATGCCATTTGACAGGGAATAAAAAATAAATGCGACATTCAATTGACGACAATGACTTCTGACTTGACTCCCCCCTCCCCCTCCCCTCCCCCCTCCCCCTTACCCCCCCCCCTTCTCCCCTCCCCTTCCCCCCTACCCCTCCCCCCTTCCCCTCCCCCTCCCCTCCTCCTCCCCTCCACCCTCCCCCTCCCCCCCTCCCCCTTGCCCCTCCCATCCCTCCACCTCCCCCTCCCAATCCCCCCCCCTCTCCTCCTCCCCTCCTCTTCTCCCCTCCCCCCCCTCTTCTCCCCTCCTCCCCCGTTCCCCCTCCCCTCCCCTTCCCCCTCCCCTCCCTTCCCCCGCCCGGCAATGCCGGGTACTTCCCATGGCCAGCTGTACGTGGGCTGCTCGAGGGTTGGAAAACCAAGCAATCTTTATGTCTTGGCACCAAGTAAGAAAACCAGAAATGTTGTATACCAAGAGGTTTTGAGAAATTGACAATTGACAAAATGTCATGTAGGAAATGTACTGTGATATTGCTCTAAAATATACATGTTCTTTTCATCATATATTTGTCTTATTCTTATTCAACCCGGGCGAAGCCGGGTACCTCAGCTAGTATATATACATATCTATATTATAATAGCCGTAGATGATTCTGTCTGTCTGTCTGTCTATCTGTTGGGTGTCTGTCCGGGGTGTGGCTTACTCGGTTTGCAGAGTAGCTCCACCCATAGCTCCACCCATTCTGGGAGTGGCTATAAACAAATATCCACCATTTTATTAACTCGCATAGCTTTGAGTCCTGTTTTGTAGGCCCGTGGTGTCTTGCTCTCCCCCAGTTTTATTTCAAATCAAATTCGATAAATCATTTCATTTTTCACAGTCGCTAACATAGTTTTAGACTCGGTTGAAAAAAAACGGGAAGAAAATCCGATGAAAGTTGCCGTTTATAGAACGAAATGAATTCTCAAAGGCCTGTAACTTCAAGGCCATTGAGTCTCTCTCACGCCTTTATCTCCAATCTAACTCACCATATGATTTCATTTTTATCGATGGTTTTACTTTTAGACTCGGTGTCAGCAATAATTGAGAACAATCCACACACGCGGGAAAATGCAGAGATATATTTTTTAAAATCGCGTCATGGTGTATCATACACCGCCCAACATGACACCGCCGGCAATGTGTCGATATATATTAAAAATTCGCTTTTGCTTTTCCGTTATGATATATTACTATTTCGTTTGATGATAGTCGTCACAAAAACGTCAACAATGATGCCGACATATATTTCTTCGTTTTTATTTCATTCAACATATTAGCCGGAAGTAAAATATGTTTCAGGAAATTACCGAGAGATATTTCTTCGTTTTTTTTATTAGTTATGTGCGCATACACTTTAAATAGGTTTATTTGAAATCTTTAATTTTCCACAAACATTCCACACACGCGGGAAAATGCAGAGATATATTTTTTAAAATCGCGTCATGGTGTATCATACACCGCCCAACATGACACCGACGGCAATGTGTCGATATCTATTTTAAATTCGATATATCATTTCATTTTTCACAGTCGCTAACATAGTTTTAGACTCGGTTGAAAAAAAACGAGAAGAAAATCCGATGAAAGTTGCCGTTTATAGAACGAAATGAATTCTCAAATGCCTGTAACTTCAAGGCCATTGAGTCTCTCTCACGCCTTTATCTCCAATCTAACTCACCATATGATTTCATTTTTATCGATGGTTTTAGAGTCGGTGTCAGCAATAATTGAGAACATTCCACACACGCGGGAAAATGCAGATATATTTTTTAAAATCGCGTCATGGTGTATCATACACCGCCTAACATGACACCGACGGCAACGTGTCGATACATATTAAAAATTCGATATATCATTTCATTTTTCACAGTCGCTAACATAGTTTTCGACTCGGTTGAAAAAAAACGGGAAGGAAATCCAATGAAAGTTGCCGTTTATAGAACGAAATGAATTCTCAAACGCCTGTAACTTCAACTTCAAGGCCATTGAGTCTCTCTCACGCCTTTATCTCCAATCTAACTCACCATATGATTTCATTTTTATCGATGGTTTTGGACTCGGTGTCAGCAATAATTGAGAACATTCCACACACGCGGGAAAATGCAGAGATATATTTTTAAAAATCGCGTCATGGTGTATCATACACCGCCCAACATGACACCGACGGCAACGTGTCGATATATATTAAAAATTCGCTTTTGCTTTTCCGTTAAGATATATTACTTTTTCGTTTGATGACAGTCGTCACAAAAACGTCAACAATGATGCCGACATATATTTCTTCGTTTTTATTTAATTCAACATTATTAGCCGGAAGTAAAATATGTTTCAGGAAATTACCGAGAGATATTTCTTCGTTTTTTTAAATTAGTTATGTGCGAATACACTTTAAATAGGTTTATTTTTGAAATCTTTAATTTTCCACAATATAATTTACTTGCCATTTATCATTTGATGATTACGAGACAAATTCCTCTTGAGGATCGTGACAATTCATGCGCTGCGTGGAAACTTCTATTTCCAAAATGAATGAGACGATCGATGAAGAACGCAGACTTGAACAGGATGCAGCAAGAAAACGAATGAGACGGGCGAACGAGTCCATCGACGAACGTCAATGCAAACTTGCGGGGTCACCCGTGGGAATCCCACGGGCATGGATGTGTGTGACATTTCGACATATTGAGTTAGATGCTGCACATTCATTTTTACAAAATGGTTACTGGCAAGTCATCAGATCCAGAAATGGTGTAAAAACCACCGTTTAGAGGCCATTTTTCCCCGCAAAGCGGGGGTTGGCCTTTTCGGGGACCGTGGTAGTTGTTGTTTTTTTGTCCCCTTTTTGAAGCAATGTTTTACGGCCGGATGCCCTTCCTGACGCCAACCCTTTTTGCCGCCTTCAACGACAAACAGGGAATTACCAGTGAACTGGTACTCAATTAGCCGACCTCGGAAGGATGACAGGCTGAGTCAACCCCCCTGGCATTAATTCGGCGATCGACCGAGATTCGAACCCAGGATCCTAAGCCGGCACCCTAGCCGCTAGCCCAACACCAGAAATGGTGTCATGAACACAATTTATTTACGCACAAGCACAAAAGCAAGACGGGCCGATTTCCGATTCCGACGGGCCGACGGGCGAGACGGGCCGATTTCCGATTCCGACGGGCCGATTTGGAGCAAGAAAAAGAACGAGACGGGAGAAAAAGGAGAGAAACGAGACGGGGAAAGCCGATTGGAGAGGCGAGTGAGGCGCGATTGGAGAGGAGTGTGAGGCGCGATTGGAGAGGAGTGTGAGGCACGATTGGAGAGGAGTGTGAGGCGTGATTGGAGAGGAGTGTGAGGCACGATTGGAGAGGAGTGATTGGAGGGGAGTGTGAGGCACGATTGGAGAGGAGTGTGAGGCACGATTGGAGAGGAGTGTGAGGCGCGATTGGAGAGGAGTGTGAGGCGCGATTGGAGAGGAGTGTGAGGCGCGATTGGAGAGGCGTGTGAAGGATTGCAGAGGAGAGGAGTGTGAGGGATTGGAGAGGTGAGGGATTGGAAAGGAGAGGGATGTGAGGGTTTGGAGAGGAGAGGAGTGCTAGGTGGAGAGAGGAGAGTGTCAGGTGGAGACAGGAGAGTGTCAGGTGGAGACAGGAGAGTGTCAGGTGGAGAGGAGTGAGGGGTCACATATTATGTGAAATAACTAAATTCACACCATTTCTGGATCTGATGACTTGCCAGTAACCATTTTGTAAAAATGAATGTGCAGCATATAACTCAATATGTCGAAATGTCACACACATCCATGCCCGTGGGATTCCCACGGGTGACCCCGCTAGTATCTATATTATAATAGCCGTAGATGATTCTGTCTGTCTGTCTGTCTATCTGTTGGGTGTCTGTCCGGGGTGTGGCTTACTCGGTTTGCAGAGTAGCTCCACCCATAGCTCCACCCATTCTGGGAGTGGCTATAAACAAATATCCACCATTTTATTAACTCGCATAGCTTTGAGTCCTGTTTTGTAGGCCCGTGGTGTCTTGCTCTCCCCCAGTTTTATTTCAAATCAAATTCGATAAATCATTTCATTTTTCACAGTCGCTAACATAGTTTTAGACTCGGTTGAAAAAAAACGGGAAGAAAATCAGATGAAAGTTGCCGTTTATAGAACGAAATGAATTCTCAAAGGCCTGTAACTTCAAGGCCATTGAGTCTCTCTCACGCCTTTATCTCCAATCTAACTCACCATATGATTTCATTTTTATCGATGGTTTTACTTTTAGACTCGGTGTCAGCAATAATTGAGAACAATCCACACACGCGGGAAAATGCAGAGATATATTTTTTAAAATCGCGTCATGGTGTATCATACACCGCCCAACATGACACCGCCGGCAATGTGTCGATATATATTAAAAATTCGCTTTTGCTTTTCCGTTATGATATATTACTATTTCGTTTGATGATAGTCGTCACAAAAACGTCAACAATGATGCCGACATATATTTCTTCGTTTTTATTTCATTCAACATATTAGCCGGAAGTAAAATATGTTTCAGGAAATTACCGAGAGATATTTCTTCGTTTTTTTATTAGTTATGTGCGCATACACTTTAAATAGGTTTATTTGAAATCTTTAATTTTCCACAAACATTCCACACACGCGGGAAAATGCAGAGATATATTTTTTAAAATCGCGTCATGGTGTATCATACACCGCCCAACATGACACCGACGGCAATGTGTCGATATCTATTTTAAATTCGATATATCATTTCATTTTTCACAGTCGCTAACATAGTTTTAGACTCGGTTGAAAAAAAACGAGAAGAAAATCCGATGAAAGTTGCCGTTTATAGAACGAAATGAATTCTCAAATGCCTGTAACTTCAAGGCCATTGAGTCTCTCTCACGCCTTTATCTCCAATCTAACTCACCATATGATTTCATTTTTATCGATGGTTTTAGAGTCGGTGTCAGCAATAATTGAGAACATTCCACACACGCGGGAAAATGCAGATATATTTTTTAAAATCGCGTCATGGTGTATCATACACCGCCTAACATGACACCGACGGCAACGTGTCGATACATATTAAAAATTCGATATATCATTTCATTTTTCACAGTCGCTAACATAGTTTTCGACTCGGTTGAAAAAAAACGGGAAGGAAATCCAATGAAAGTTGCCGTTTATAGAACGAAATGAATTCTCAAACGCCTGTAACTTCAACTTCAAGGCCATTGAGTCTCTCTCACGCCTTTATCTCCAATCTAACTCACCATATGATTTCATTTTTATCGATGGTTTTGGACTCGGTGTCAGCAATAATTGAGAACATTCCACACACGCGGGAAAATGCAGAGATATATTTTTAAAAATCGCGTCATGGTGTATCATACACCGCCCAACATGACACCGACGGCAACGTGTCGATATATATTAAAAATTCGCTTTTGCTTTTCCGTTAAGATATATTACTTTTTCGTTTGATGACAGTCGTCACAAAAACGTCAACAATGATGCCGACATATATTTCTTCGTTTTTATTTAATTCAACATTATTAGCCGGAAGTAAAATATGTTTCAGGAAATTACCGAGAGATATTTCTTCGTTTTTTAAAATTAGTTATGTGCGAATACACTTTAAATAGGTTTATTTGAAATCTTTAATTTTCCACAATATAATTTACTTGCCATTTATCATTTGATGATTACGAGACAAATTCCTCTTGAGGATCGTGACAATTCATGCGCTGCGTGGAAACTTCTATTTCCAAAATGAATGAGACGATCGATGAAGAACGCAGACTTGAACAGGATGCAGCAAGAAAACGAATGAGACGGGCGAACGAGTCCATCGACGAACGTCAATGCAAACTTGCGGGGTCACCCGTGGGAATCCCACGGGCGTGGATGTGTGTGACATTTCGACATATTGAGTTAGATGCTGCACATTCATTTTTACAAAATGGTTACTGGCAAGTCATCAGATCCAGAAATGGTGTAAAAACCACCGTTTAGAGGCCATTTTTCCCCGCAAAGCGGGGGTTGGCCTTTTCGGGGACCGTGGTAGTTGTTGTTTTTTTGTCCCCTTTTTGAAGCAATGTTTTACGGCCGGATGCCCTTCCTGACGCCAACCCTTTTTGCCGCCTTCAACGACAAACAGGGAATTACCAGTGAACTGGTACTCAATTAGCCGACCTCGGAAGGATGACAGGCTGAGTCAACCCCCCTGGCATTAATTCGGCGATCGACCGAGATTCGAACCCAGGATCCTAAGCCGGCACCCTAGCCGCTAGCCCAACACCAGAAATGGTGTCATGAACACAATTTATTTACGCACAAGCACAAAAGCAAGACGGGCCGATTTCCGATTCCGACGGGCCGACGGGCGAGACGGGCCGATTTCCGATTCCGACGGGCCGATTTGGAGCAAGAAAAAGAACGAGACGGGAGAAAAAGGAGAGAAACGAGACGGGGAAAGCCGATTGGAGAGGCGAGTGAGGCGCGATTGGAGAGGAGTGTGAGGCGCGATTGGAGAGGAGTGTGAGGCACGATTGGAGAGGAGTGTGAGGCGTGATTGGAGAGGAGTGTGAGGCACGATTGGAGAGGAGTGATTGGAGGGGAGTGTGAGGCACGATTGGAGAGGAGTGTGAGGCACGATTGGAGAGGAGTGTGAGGCGCGATTGGAGAGGAGTGTGAGGCGCGATTGGAGAGGAGTGTGAGGCGCGATTGGAGAGGCGTGTGAAGGATTGCAGAGGAGAGGAGTGTGAGGGATTGGAGAGGTGAGGGATTGGAAAGGAGAGGGATGTGAGGGTTTGGAGAGGAGAGGAGTGCTAGGTGGAGAGAGGAGAGTGTCAGGTGGAGACAGGAGAGTGTCAGGTGGAGACAGGAGAGTGTCAGGTGGAGAGGAGTGAGGGGTCACATATTATGTGAAATAACTAAATTCACACCATTTCTGGATCTGATGACTTGCCAGTAACCATTTTGTAAAAATGAATGTGCAGCATATAACTCAATATGTCGAAATGTCACACACATCCATGCCCGTGGGATTCCCACGGGTGACCCCGCTAGTATATATTATAATAGGCGTAGATGATTCTGTCTGTTGGACGTACGTCCGGGGTGTGGCTTACTCGGTTTGCAGAGTAGCTCCACCCACTCCTCCTTCTCGAATAACTTTGAGGCCTGTTTAGTTAGGCCCGTGCTGTCTTTCTCTCTCACACAGATTTATTTCAATTCTAATTCGATATATCATTTCATTTTTCGCAGTCGCCAACATAGTTTTAGACTCGGTTGAAAAAAAACGGGAAGAAAATCCGATGAAAGTTTCCGTTTATAGAACGAAATGAAATCTCAAACGCCTGTAACTTCAAGGCCTTCTTGAGTCTCTCTCACGCCTTTATCTGCAATCTAACTCACCATCTGAGTTTCATTTTTATTGATGGTTTTAGACTCGGTGTCAGCAACGCGGGAAAATGCAGAGATATATTTTTTAAAATACCGCCCACCGCCTAACCGCCAACAACCGCCCAACATGTATCATACACCGCCCAACATGACACAGACGGCAACATGTCGACATTATCGCTTTTTCTTTAAACCGAGTGAACCGAGCCGAACCGAATAAACCGAGTGAATTTCATCCAATTCCACCGAGTTTCATGAAATTACCGAGAGATATTTCTTCGTTTTTATTTTATTCGTTACCAGCAGAAGTACCCAGCGTTGCCGGGCGGGGGAGAGGGGAAGGGGGAAGGGGGAAGGGCACGTACACTTTAAACATGTATATACATGTGGGATGTGGGATATATACATGTGGGACATGTGTACATGTGTGTGTGTTTGTGTGTGTGTATATATATATATATATGTGTGTGTATGTGTATGTAGGCTAACCCCCGCTCTAGCAGGGAAAATGGCCTTAAAATGCATGTTGTTGTTGTATGTGTATATATATATGTCTGTGTGTGTGTGTATGTGTATATATATGTGTGTGTATATGTGTCTGTACGTGTGTGCGTGTGTGTTTTTGTGTATGTGTATATATGTGTGTGTGTGTGTGTGTGTGTGTGGTGGGTGGAGCTATATGGATGTGTGTGACATTTCGACATATTGAGTTAGATGCTGTGCCTGCACATTCAGTTATATAAAATGGTTACTGGCAATTGATCACATCCACAAATGATGTAATCCATACAATTTATGTACTTTACATAACGTTAATAGGAATACATGCCCGTGTAGATGGGAAATACAGTTTGTTTGAAATAAATCACAAATATCAGAAGAAAGTTTTTAAAATTTAGAACTATTCTCACTCAGAGTTAAACATCACCGTAATATTATGCGGTTGCTTCAACGTTTTCGGTGAATTATATGTCATTCCCATCTACACGGGCATGTATTCCTATTAACGTTATGTAAAGTACATAAATTGTGTGGATTACATCATTTGTGGATGTGATCAATTGCCAGTAACCATTTTATATAACTGAATGTGCAGGTGCAGCATCTAACTCAATATGTCGAAATGTCACACACATCCATGCCCGTGGGATTCCCACGGGTGACCCCGCTAGTATATATTATAATAGGCGTAGATGATTCTGTCTGTTGGACGTACGTCCGGGGTGTGGCTTACTCGGTTTGCAGAGTAGCTCCACCCACTCCTCCTTCTCGAATAACTTTGAGGCCTGTTTAGTTAGGCCCGTGCTGTCTTTCTCTCTCACACAGATTTATTTCAATTCTAATTCGATATATCATTTCATTTTTCGCAGTCGCCAACATAGTTTTAGACTCGGTTGAAAAAAAACGGGAAGAAAATCCGATGAAAGTTTCCGTTTATAGAACGAAATGAAATCTCAAACGCCTGTAACTTCAAGGCCTTCTTGAGTCTCTCTCACGCCTTTATCTGCAATCTAACTCACCATCTGAGTTTCATTTTTATTGATGGTTTTAGACTCGGTGTCAGCAACGCGGGAAAATGCAGAGATATATTTTTTAAAATACCGCCCACCGCCTAACCGCCAACAACCGCCCAACATGTATCATACACCGCCCAACATGACACAGACGGCAACATGTCGACATTATCGCTTTTTCTTTAAACCGAGTGAACCGAGCCGAACCGAATAAACCGAGTGAATTTCATCCAATTCCACCGAGTTTCATGAAATTACCGAGAGATATTTCTTCGTTTTTATTTTATTCGTTACCAGCAGAAGTACCCAGCGTTGCCGGGCGGGGGAGAGGGGAAGGGGGAAGGGGGAAGGGCACGTACACTTTAAACATGTATATACATGTGGGATGTGGGATATATACATGTGGGACATGTGTACATGTGTGTGTGTTTGTGTGTGTGTATATATATATATATATGTGTGTGTATGTGTATGTAGGCTAACCCCCGCTCTAGCAGGGAAAATGGCCTTAAAATGCATGTTGTTGTTGTATGTGTATATATATATGTCTGTGTGTGTGTGTATGTGTATATATATGTGTGTGTATATGTGTCTGTACGTGTGTGCGTGTGTGTTTTTGTGTATGTGTATATATGTGTGTGTGTGTGTGTGTGTGTGTGGTGGGTGGAGCTATATGGATGTGTGTGACATTTCGACATATTGAGTTAGATGCTGTGCCTGCACATTCAGTTATATAAAATGGTTACTGGCAATTGATCACATCCACAAATGATGTAATCCATACAATTTATGTACTTTACATAACGTTAATAGGAATACATGCCCGTGTAGATGGGAAATACAGTTTGTTTGAAATAAATCACAAATATCAGAAGAAAGTTTTTAAAATTTAGAACTATTCTCACTCAGAGTTAAACATCACCGTAATATTATGCGGTTGCTTCAACGTTTTCGGTGAATTATATGTCATTCCCATCTACACGGGCATGTATTCCTATTAACGTTATGTAAAGTACATAAATTGTGTGGATTACATCATTTGTGGATGTGATCAATTGCCAGTAACCATTTTATATAACTGAATGTGCAGGTGCAGCATCTAACTCAATATGTCGAAATGTCACACACATCCATGCCCGTGGGATTCCCACGATGTGTGTGACGAATTTTAAATATATGTCGACTGTTATTTTAGGCGGTGTATTTTCGTTTGTCATCATGGCGCGATTTAAAAAAATATATCTCTGCATTTTCCTCTCCAATACCTCCTCACACTTTACATACACACCGGCCCATGTTTACATATACACACACACACAAACACACACATATACACCCACACACATATACACATACACACACACGTACATCGACACACATGCACACACACACACACACACACACACACACACACACACACACACACACACACACACACACACACACACACACACACACACACACACACACACACACGCGTACACATATACACATATGCACATATGCAAATATGTATACACATATGTATCCACATATACACATATATACACATTATACACATATATACATCTCCACACACACACACACACACACACACATATATACACATACACACACACACACACGCACACACGTACAGACACATATACACACACATATATATACACATACACACACACACAGACATATATATATACACATACAACAACAACATGCATTTTAAGGCCATTTTCCCTGCTAGAGCGGGGGTTAGCCTACATACACATACACACACATATATATATATATATACACACACACAAACACACACACATGTACACATGTCCCACATGTATATATCCCACATCCCACATGTATATACATGTTTAAAGTGTACGTGCCCTTCCCCCTTCCCCCTTCCCCTCTCCCCCGCCCGGCAACGCTGGGTACTTCTGCTGGTAACGAATAAAATAAAAACGAAGAAATATCTCTCGGTAATTTCATGAAACTCGGTGGAATTGGATGAAATTCACTCGGTTTATTCGGTTCGGCTCGGTTCACTCGGTTTAAAGAAAAAGCGATAATGTCGACATGTTGCCGTCTGTGTCATGTTGGGCGGTGTATGATACATGTTGGGCGGTTGTTGGCGGTTAGGCGGTGGGCGGTATTTTAAAAAATATATCTCTGCATTTTCCCGCGTTGCTGACACCGAGTCTAAAACCATCAATAAAAATGAAACTCAGATGGTGAGTTAGATTGCAGATAAAGGCGTGAGAGAGACTCAAGAAGGCCTTGAAGTTACAGGCGTTTGAGATTTCATTTCGTTCTATAAACGGAAACTTTCATCGGATTTTCTTCCCGTTTTTTTTCAACCGAGTCTAAAACTATGTTGGCGACTGCGAAAAATGAAATGATATATCGAATTAGAATTGAAATAAATCTGTGTGAGAGAGAAAGACAGCACGGGCCTAACTAAACAGGCCTCAAAGTTATTCGAGAAGGAGGAGTGGGTGGAGCTACTCTGCAAACCGAGTAAGCCACACCCCGGACGTACGTCCAACAGACAGAATCATCTACGCCTATTATAATATATACTAGCGGGGTCACCCGTGGGAATCCCACGGGCATGGATGTGTGTGACATTTCGACATATTGAGTTATATGCTGCACATTCATTTTTACAAAATGGTTACTGGCAAGTCATCAGATCCAGAAATGGTGTGAATTTAGTTATTTCACATAATATGTGACCCCTCACTCCTCTCCACCTGACACTCTCCTGTCTCCACCTGACACTCTCCTGTCTCCACCTGACACTCTCCTCTCTCCACCTAGCACTCCTCTCCTCTCCAAACCCTCACATCCCTCTCCTTTCCAATCCCTCACCTCTCCAATCCCTCACACTCCTCTCCTCTGCAATCCTTCACACGCCTCTCCAATCGCGCCTCACACTCCTCTCCAATCGCGCCTCACACTCCTCTCCAATCGCGCCTCACACTCCTCTCCAATCGTGCCTCACACTCCTCTCCAATCGTGCCTCACACTCCCCTCCAATCACTCCTCTCCAATCGTGCCTCACACTCCTCTCCAATCACGCCTCACACTCCTCTCCAATCGTGCCTCACACTCCTCTCCAATCGCGCCTCACACTCCTCTCCAATCGCGCCTCACTCGCCTCTCCAATCGGCTTTCCCCGTCTCGTTTCTCTCCTTTTTCTCCCGTCTCGTTCTTTTTCTTGCTCCAAATCGGCCCGTCGGAATCGGAAATCGGCCCGTCTCGCCCGTCGGCCCGTCGGAATCGGAAATCGGCCCGTCTTGCTTTTGTGCTTGTGCGTAAATAAATTGTGTTCATGACACCATTTCTGGTGTTGGGCTAGCGGCTAGGGTGCCGGCTTAGGATCCTGGGTTCGAATCTCGGTCGATCGCCGAATTAATGCCAGGGGGGTTGACTCAGCCTGTCATCCTTCCGAGGTCGGCTAATTGAGTACCAGTTCACTGGTAATTCCCTGTTTGTCGTTGAAGGCGGCAAAAAGGGTTGGCGTCAGGAAGGGCATCCGGCCGTAAAACATTGCTTCAAAAAGGGGACAAAAAAACAACAACTACCACGGTCCCCGAAAAGGCCAACCCCCGCTTTGCGGGGAAAAATGGCCTCTAAACGGTGGTTTTTACACCATTTCTGGATCTGATGACTTGCCAGTAACCATTTTGTAAAAATGAATGTGCAGCATCTAACTCAATATGTCGAAATGTCACACACATCCATGCCCGTGGGATTCCCACGGGTGACCCCGCAAGTTTGCATTGACGTTCGTCGATGGACTCGTTCGCCCGTCTCATTCGTTTTCTTGCTGCATCCTGTTCAAGTCTGCGTTCTTCATCGATCGTCTCATTCATTTTGGAAATAGAAGTTTCCACGCAGCGCATGAATTGTCACGATCCTCAAGAGGAATTTGTCTCGTAATCATCAAATGATAAATGGCAAGTAAATTATATTGTGGAAAATTAAAGATTTCAAATAAACCTATTTAAAGTGTATTCGCACATAACTAATTTTAAAAAACGAAGAAATATCTCTCGGTAATTTCCTGAAACATATTTTACTTCCGGCTAATAATGTTGAATTAAATAAAAACGAAGAAATATATGTCGGCATCATTGTTGACGTTTTTGTGACGACTGTCATCAAACGAAAAAGTAATATATCTTAACGGAAAAGCAAAAGCGAATTTTTAATATATATCGACACGTTGCCGTCGGTGTCATGTTGGGCGGTGTATGATACACCATGACGCGATTTTTAAAAATATATCTCTGCATTTTCCCGCGTGTGTGGAATGTTCTCAATTATTGCTGACACCGAGTCCAAAACCATCGATAAAAATGAAATCATATGGTGAGTTAGATTGGAGATAAAGGCGTGAGAGAGACTCAATGGCCTTGAAGTTGAAGTTACAGGCGTTTGAGAATTCATTTCGTTCTATAAACGGCAACTTTCATTGGATTTCCTTCCCGTTTTTTTTCAACCGAGTCGAAAACTATGTTAGCGACTGTGAAAAATGAAATGATATATCGAATTTTTAATATGTATCGACACGTTGCCGTCGGTGTCATGTTAGGCGGTGTATGATACACCATGACGCGATTTTAAAAAATATATCTGCATTTTCCCGCGTGTGTGGAATGTTCTCAATTATTGCTGACACCGACTCTAAAACCATCGATAAAAATGAAATCATATGGTGAGTTAGATTGGAGATAAAGGCGTGAGAGAGACTCAATGGCCTTGAAGTTACAGGCATTTGAGAATTCATTTCGTTCTATAAACGGCAACTTTCATCGGATTTTCTTCTCGTTTTTTTTCAACCGAGTCTAAAACTATGTTAGCGACTGTGAAAAATGAAATGATATATCGAATTTAAAATAGATATCGACACATTGCCGTCGGTGTCATGTTGGGCGGTGTATGATACACCATGACGCGATTTTAAAAAATATATCTCTGCATTTTCCCGCGTGTGTGGAATGTTTGTGGAAAATTAAAGATTTCAAATAAACCTATTTAAAGTGTATGCGCACATAACTAATAAAAAAAACGAAGAAATATCTCTCGGTAATTTCCTGAAACATATTTTACTTCCGGCTAATATGTTGAATGAAATAAAAACGAAGAAATATATGTCGGCATCATTGTTGACGTTTTTGTGACGACTATCATCAAACGAAATAGTAATATATCATAACGGAAAAGCAAAAGCGAATTTTTAATATATATCGACACATTGCCGGCGGTGTCATGTTGGGCGGTGTATGATACACCATGACGCGATTTTAAAAAAATATATCTCTGCATTTTCCCGCGTGTGTGGATTGTTCTCAATTATTGCTGACACCGAGTCTAAAAGTAAAACCATCGATAAAAATGAAATCATATGGTGAGTTAGATTGGAGATAAAGGCGTGAGAGAGACTCAATGGCCTTGAAGTTACAGGCCTTTGAGAATTCATTTCGTTCTATAAACGGCAACTTTCATCTGATTTTCTTCCCGTTTTTTTTCAACCGAGTCTAAAACTATGTTAGCGACTGTGAAAAATGAAATGATTTATCGAATTTGATTTGAAATAAAACTGGGGGAGAGCAAGACACCACGGGCCTACAAAACAGGACTCAAAGCTATGCGAGTTAATAAAATGGTGGATATTTGTTTATAGCCACTCCCAGAATGGGTGGAGCTATGGGTGGAGCTACTCTGCAAACCGAGTAAGCCACACCCCGGACAGACACCCAACAGATAGACAGACAGACAGACAGACAGACAGAATCATCTACGGCTATTATAATATAGATATATAGATATATATATATATATATATATATCCTTTGAGGCGCCCTAAAAGGCATTCGGCACACGAGCAGCAGCTACTCAGGGGCAGGAATTTGAAAAAAAATTCGGATTCCAGCACACAATGGCCTACTCTTGCAAAATACATCGAATGGTCTTTTGAATCCACCACTGACCAATACGAGCGAATGGGACACTGACCTTATATGTCCACGTGAGGGAGCACTCATTGGTACAACGCCCTGCCTCTGAAGCACCAGACCGAGGGTTTGTAGTCCGGTCGAGACTCAAACCCAGACAAGGCGATTTAAAGTTTAAAGTCCTCGACATCTGAACTATCTATCCTTGCAGTCCCAGCGCCTTGTTTTATGAGGCATAAAATGCATGGGACTCAAACATATGTCTTTTAAGTGTGTTGAGCAATCAAAACAATAAAAATAAACATTACAGGCTGCCTCGTTGATGAGATAAGAAAATGGGTGCAGGGCAGGTCGTTTCCGTGCCAGCACAAACCCAACTCATACACTGACATTCGTCCAACGTCCCAACTTTGGCCAACATAGCTGTGCAAGATGAACAATGCCTAAAAGCTAACCACTTACCCACTTACCCTTAAGGGTGTAGTACTGGTGAACAGGTGATTTTTTATTTTTTTTAGCTGAACAGTTTCCTTATCTATATATATATAAAACACAGTTTGTGTGTGTGTGTGTGTGTGTGTGTGTGTGTGTGTGTGTGTGTGTGTGTGTGTGTGTGTAGGTGTGTGTGTGTGTGTGTAGGTGTGTGTGTGTGTGTGTAATGTTACCGATAGACTCCGAAACGGAGAGGCTCACGAACTTGATATTTGGCAAAACATGGCCATTGAGCCTGGTACGAACATGGTCGACCTAAAAATTTATTTCATAATATTTTTTAACCATATTTTTACCTCAGCGCATTTCAGCGAGGAATATTATGACCGGAATGGCAGAGCAGCGCGCTGATTCGCTCAGAGCGATCACGTGATGTTCCAACTTTGCCGCCATAATCTTACAGTTATGCGTTCGCACGTAATTCCGTTTTTTCACATTTCAGCGAGGAACATTGCCATTCACACCACATAGGTTTTTTTTCACTTTCATGTGATATTTGTGATTTATTTCAAACAAACTGTATTTCCCATCTACACGGCCATGTATTCCTATTAACGTTATGTAAAGTACATAAATTGTGTGGATTACATCATTTGTGGATGTGATCAATTGCCAGTAACCATCTATATCCCTCCCCTCCCCTTCCCTCCTCCCCCTCCCTCCCACTCCCCCTCCCTTTCCCCCCTCCCCTCCCCCTACCCTTCCCCCTCCACCCTACCCTCTCCCCTTCCCCCTCCCCTTTCCACTCCCCTCCCTTCCCCTCCCCTCCCTTTCCCCCCCTACCCCTTCCTTTCCGCCCTACCCCTCCCTCCTCCCCTCCCCCTCGCTCCTCCCTCCCCCCTACCCCTTCCTTTCTGCCCTACCCCTTCCCCACCCCCCTCCCCCCTCCCTTTCCCCCATGCCCCTCACTTTCCCCCCTACCCCTTCCTTTCTGCCCCACCCCATCCCCTCCCCCCTTCCCCTCCCCTCCCTTTCCCCCCCTACCCCTTCCTTTCTGCCCTACCCCTCCCTCCTCCCCTCCCCCTCACTCCTCCCTCCCCCCTACCCCTTCCTTTCTGCCCTACCCCTTCCCCACCCCCCTCCCCCCTCCCTTTCCCCCATGCCCCTCACTTTCCCCCCTACCCCTTCCTTTCTGCCCCACCCCATCCCCTCCCCCCTTCCCCTCCCTTTCCCCCATGCTCCTCCCTTTCCCCCTACCCCTTCCTTTCTGCCCTACCCCTTCCCCACCCCCTCCCATCCTTCCCCCTCCCCTCCCCCTCCCTCCTCCCCTCCCCCTTCCTCCTCCCCTCCCCCCTCCCCCTCCCCCCTCTTCTCCCCTCCCCCCTCTCCTCCCCTCCCCCCTGTTCCCCTCCCCCCTCCTCCCCCTCCCACCCCCCTCCCCTTCCCCCTCCCATCCCACCCCTCCCCATCCCCCCCTCTTCTCCCCTCTCCCCACCCCCCCTCTTTTCCCCTCCCCTCCCCCTCTTCTCCCCTCTCCCCTCCCCATCTTCTCCCCCTCCCCATCTTCTCCCCTCTCCCCTCCCCCTCTTCTCCCCTCCCCCCCGTTCCCCTCCCCTCCCCTTCCCTGCCAAGCAATGCCGGGTACTTCTGCTAGTAGTCTTATATACAAGAATCTTTTCTTTTTTTTTTAGCTGAACAGTTTCCTTATAGTCTTATAAACAAGAACCATGCTAGTAGAGGTCATAGAAGTACCCCTAATTATTGTTATCTTTACACGCAATTTACAAGAAATATAATATTTTGCATGAAATTTGTTATAACTTTAATTTGCATCATTCTTTTGGGCTGAAATTTGGACAGGATATTCAGAATATCACTTCCTTTAAAATGATGAAGGCTTTTGTTTATAGGAGTAGCCATTGTGGATTTATTGAAGGACAACCAAGTTTTATCTGGTAATTGGCATAATTAGCTAATTAGTGAACATTTGACATAATTTCACAAAATCCTCTCATCAGGTAGTAGAGTAACACATGTATAATACATGTACCAAGTTTTGTGTGAAAAGAATGATAGGTGACATAGAAGATAGAAGTAGAAATGTGTTCTTTGTTTTTCCTTGTTTTTTATTGACGGTCTAATTTATGCAAATTATATGCATGTAATATGACAAAGAAGCGTTGAAACTGGTCTGAGGTAAAGCCAAGATTATATCTTTCAAGAAAAACTGAAAATTAGATATTAACTTGACTTTGTTTTTGTGTAAAGGCCTCTCAAAGGTACCTATGTAGTTTTCTCAATTTTTCACCAGTACTACACCCTTGGCACAAGTGTTGCTCGAGAACATGATGTCAATGTGTTTATGGAATATGTGTGCACGTGAATGCAGGTGCAGCCGTGTGTGGAGGACATTCTACTCGCAGGAACATCTGGTTGTTGAGAGAATCTCATAAAGCAGGAGGTAGGAGTACTTGGCAGAACTATATGTGTTTTGGTGGCCTACATAGTAATTATTTTTTAAAAAATAACCACCTTTAGAGGCCATTTTTCCCCGCAAAGCAGGGGTTGGCCTTTTTCGGGAACCGTGGTTGTTGTTGTTTTTTGGTCCCCTTTTTGAAGCAATGTTTTACGGCCGGATGCCCTTCCTGACGCCAACCCTTTTTGCCACCTTTAACGACAACCAGGCAATTACCAGTGAACTGGTACTCAATTAGCCGACCTCGGAAGGAATGACAGGCTGAGTCAACCCCCCTGGCGTTAATTCAGCGATTGACCGGGATTCGAACCCAGGATCCTCGGATCCTCAGCCGGCACCCTAGCCGCTAGCCCAACACCAGGGTTATCAAATAGTAATTATTGACTGCAATAGACACTAGCCTTCACCAGCAGGACTAGTGCTTCGTTCTACTAAAAGGAGGAGAGACCTAAGTATTTATTCCTTCTACTGACCATTGTGAATGTGAGAGAAGGGCCTCCATAGAGGTGTCGCCATTTTGTCGGGTCAAATCAAAGTGTACTGACAGGGAAGGGGTTTATAGAGAGCTTCGTAAGCTAACCTCTATGCCAATTGCATGTATATGTAAATCCATTCAAATTTCATTTCATTTCAAATTTCACAAAAAAAAAAATTTCAAATTTCACAAAAAAAAATATTCAAATTTTTCCCTATTCCCTTGGGAACAAAATTTCATGTTGTCATTTGAAATATCCCTTCCATGATCCGCCATCTTGTCCCTTCCATGATCCGCCATCTTCTTGCTCACGTGATCTTGCTTTGGTATTTTTTTCTTCTTCTTCTTTTTTTTTTTGTATACAGAGTCGAGGCTCGTGAAAGAGCTAACTCCCCCCCACCCACCCACTCACTCACTCCCCCCCACCCACTCACTCCCACCCCACCCATTCACTCCCCCCCCACCCACTCACTCCCCCCCCACCCACTCACTCCCCCCCCACCCACTCACTCCCCCCCCCACCCACTCACCCCCCCCCCCCACCCACTCACTCCCCCCCCCACCCACTCACTCCCCCCCACCCACTCACTCCCCCCCCCCCACCCACTCCTCACCCCCCCCCCACCCACTCCTCACCCCCCCACCCCCACCCACTCCTCACCCCCCCCCCCACCCACTCCTCACCCCCCACCCCCACCCACTCCTCACTCCCCCCCCACCCACTCCTCACTCCCCCCCCACCCACTCCTCACCCCCCCCCCCCACTCCTCACCCCCCCCCCCCACCCACTCCTCACTCCCCCCCACCCACCCACTCATCCCCCCCCCCACCCACTCCTCACTCCCCCCCCACCCACTCCTCACTCCCCCCCACCCACTCCTCACTCCCCCCCCCCCCCCACCCACTCCTCACTACCCCCCCCCCCACCCACTCCTCAAACAAACAAATCAAACAAACAAGCAAACAAAGTATATAAAAATGGGAGCGGTCGACAAGATGGGGAGAGAAGGGGAGGAAGCACACAAACAACATTTGAGGGCAGGGACATAGGGAGATGTGTGGGAGGCAGAGGGCCTGGGGGGAGGCAGGATAGGTATAAAACGCAAGGACACCAAGGACTTCCAGGAAAGAAGACAAAAGTCACCTCAAAAAAGTGGATTTGGGGTGAAATTAGCGGGGGTAGAAAAGATCAAGGTTTTGGATTGGGGAAGATAAGAGATGGTGGTGAACAGCCGTTTTAAAGACCTGGAGGGAGGAGTGGGATTGAAGAGAGTGAGGGAGTTTGTTCCAGGGGCGGGAGAAAAGAGGAATGAAGGAGTGAAGGTGAGCAGAGAGTCTTGATTTTGGCAGTTTAACCATAAGAGGGTTGCAGGCAGATCTTGTGCAACCTGCAGGAATATTTGGGGGACAGAGCCCAGAGAGAGCTGGGGGAGCAAGGCCGGAGAGGAGTCGGTAGAAGACAGAAAGACCACCAACCTGCCTGCAGTGAGTAAGTGAAAGGCCCTCGGAGATAGCATCATCGCGGGAGATTCCAATGATTCTGAACGCTTTGGTTTCAACAGCGTGAAGACGAGCTAGGTGTGAGGCAGGAGCACCAGCCCAGAGGGGAGAGCAGTATTCCATTGAGCTGCGGATGAAAGCCTTGTATGTGGGGAGGAGCTCAGGTGTGCCAAGGAAGGACTTCGCACGACGGAGGATGCCCAGTCGGCGACTGGCTTTGGAGGCCAGCTTGGAAATGTGGTTTTCCCAGGAAAGATCATGGCAGATAGTGAGACCCAAAAGCTTGAGTGACAGAACTTCTTGGAGAGGATTATTCAGAAAGTAGATGGGAGGGTTGTCCAGTCGGTCTTTTCAGAGAGACATCGTAAGAGTGTGAGATTTGTCAGGATTGAAAGACATGTTCCACTTGTTTGCCCAGTCTGTGATTTTGTCCAGGTCTGCAGAGAGTGAGGAGGCTGCAGACTGCCGATCTGAGGGATGAGGAATGGAGTGGCAGAGAGTGGGAGTCATCAGCAAAGAGATAGAGAAGATTTTCAAGAGAGTCAGAGAGATCATTGATGAAGACCAGAAAAAGCACAGGGCCCAGAACACTGCCTTGGGGAACTCCAGCCTGAACAGGAGGAGGAGATGAGAGAAACCCATTCAGGGCCACACGTTGACTACGACGAGAGAGGAAGTCCGCCAGTCCGCCAGCTTCCGAGAGAGGAAGTCCGCCAGGTCTGGCACGAGCACGACCGATAAATTATTTTCACCTGTTGATTAAAATTATTTTCACCTGGTGATTAAAATCAATAAATTACAATACAGTACTGTACAGAACGGATTTTGATTTCGAAACCGCTCATCATTTACGCCAGCTACACCGACTTCATTTAAGCCAGGTACACCGATTTCAGTTTTCCGCCAGCTACACCGACTTCATTTAAGCCAGGTACACCGATTTCAGTACGTCTCTGCCAGTCGGACCTACGTACCTGGTCCAGTCGACTAGAAGTCTAGACTATGTAATATAGTAGGTATGTGACTATCGGATGCTGAGTAGCGCGTCGCTGTGGCACAAATACCTGGTCTGCCAGCAATCTCGGCTGTCTGCACAGCCCTCTATTACTATCGCTGGAGAGATCGTATTTGTTTTTCTTAGATGAACCGGAAATACTTATGACGTAGTTCAGATTTTCCCCTTTGACCTCGTCTTCCAACCTTTATTTTCCGACTTCGAGAAGTAGGTGAATTTATTGCCGCAAGTTTGGGTTGTCAAAACCATTCACTGATTTTGACGAAGGTAAGTTTATATCGTTCTGAATCCAATATATTGTGTTAGTTTATATATTTATCCACATCTGGTTTTAATATTTAGTTAATTTGAACACCGAAACCTTGTGTTTGACGATAATAATAAAACGTGTCGTGGATGGAAATTCCAAAATATGTCGTCGCGATGCATCGTGCGCTCCAGCTCATGCATGTCATGCAATCACACGTTTGTGTTGTTAATTGGCCCTCACTCTCCTCCCCCCCACCCACCCCTCACTCCCCTCCCCCCCACCCACCCCTCACTCCCCTCCCCCCCACCCACCCCTCACTCCCCTCCCCCCCACCCACCCCTCACTCCCCTCCCCCCCACCCACCCCTCACTCCCCTCCCCCCCCACCCACCCCTCACTCCCCAAACTCACTCCCCCCCACCCACCCACCACTCACCCACCCACCACTCACCCCCCCCCCCCACCCACCACTCACCCCCCCCCCCCCCCACCCACCACTCACCCCCCCCCACCCACCACTCACCCCCCCCCCCACCCACCACTCACCCCCCCCACCCACCACTCACCCCCCCCCCCACCCACCACTCACCCCCCCCCACCCACCCACCACTCACCCCCCCCCCACCCACCCACCACTCACCCCCCCCCCCCACCCACCCACCACTCACCCCCCCCCCACCCACCCACCACTCACCCCCCCCACCCCACCCACCCACTCCTCACTCCCCCCCCCACCCACCCACTCCTCACTCCCCCCCCCCCACCCACCCACTCCTCACTCCCCCCCCCCACCCACCCACTCCTCACTCCCCCCCCCCACCCACCCACACCTCACTCCCCCCCCCCACCCACCCACACCTCACTCCCGCCCCCACCCACCCACACCTCACTCCCCCCCCCCCCACCCACCCACACCTCACTCCCCCCCCCCACCCACCCACACCTCACTCCCCCCCCCCACCCACCCACACCTCACTCCCCCCCCACCCCCACCCACCCACACCTCACTCCCCCCCCCCACCCACCCACACTCACTCCCCCCCCACCCACCCACACCTCACTCCCCCCCCACCCACCCACCCCTCACTCCCCCCCCCACCCACCCCTCACTCCCCCCCCCCACCCACCCCTCACTCCCCCCCCACCCACCCCCTCACTCCCCCCCCCACCCACCCCTCACTCCCCCCCACCCACCCACTCCTCACTCCCCCCCCACCCACCTCCTCACTCCCCCCCACCCACCCACTCCTCACTCCCCCCCCACCCACCCACTCCTCACTCCCCCCCCACCCACCCACTCCTCACTCCCCCCCACCCACTCCTCACTCCCCCCCACCCACCCACTCCTCACTCCCCCCCCCACCCACCCACTCCTCACTCCCCCCCCCACCCACCCACTCCTCACTCCCCCCCCACCCACCCACTCCTCACTCCCCCCCCACCCACCCACTCCTCACTCCCCCCCCCCCACCCACCCACTCCTCACTCCCCCCCCCCACCCACCCACTCCTCACTCCCCCCCCCACCCACCCACTCCTCACTCCCCCCCACCCACCCACTCCTCACTCCCCCCCCCCCACCCACCCACTCCTCACTCCCCCCCCCCCACCCACCCACTCCTCACTCCCCCCCCCACCCACCCACTCCTCACTCCCCCCCCACCCACTCCTCAATTCCCCCCCCCCACCCACCCACTCCTCACTTCCCCCCCCACCCACCCACTCCTCACTTCCCCCCCCACCCACCCACTCCTCACTCCCCCCCCACCCCACTCCTCAATTCCCCCCCCCCACCCACTCCTCAATTCCCCCCCCCCACCCACACTCCTCAATTCCCCCCCCCCCCACCCACTCCTCACTTCCCCCCCCCACCCACCCACTCCTCACTTCCCCCCCCACCCACCCACTCCTCACTTCCCCCCCACCCACCCACTCCTCACTCCCCCCCCCACCCACCCACTCCTCACTCCCCCCCCCACCCACCCACTCCTCACTCCCCCCCCACCCACCCACTCCTCACTCCCCCCCCACCCACCCACTCCTCACTCCCCCCCCACCCACCCACTCCTCACTCCCCCCCCACCCACCCACTCCTCACTCCCCCCCCACCCACCCACTCCTCACTCCCCCCCCACCCACCCACTCCTCACTCCCCCCCCCACCCACTCCTCACTCCCCCCCCCCCACCCACTCCTCACTCCCCCCCCCACCCACCCACACCTCACTCCCCCCCCACCCACTCCCCCCCCACCCACCCACTCCCCCCCACCCACCCACTCCCCCCCCCCACCCACTCCCCCCCCACCCCCCACTCCCCCCCCCACCCACCCACCCCCCCCCCCCCCCCCACCCACCCACTCCCCCCCACCCACCCACTCCTCACTCCCCCCCACCCCCCACTCCCCCCCACCCACCCACTCCTCACTTCCCCCCCCCACCCACCCACTCCTCACTCCCCCCCACCCACCCACCCACTCCCCCCCACCCACCCCCCCCACTCCTCACTCCCCCCCACCCACCCACCCACTCCTCACTCCCCCCCCACCCACCCACCCACTCCTCACTCCCCCCCCCACCCACCCACCCACTCCTCACTCCCCCCCCACCCACCCACCCACTCCTTACTCCCCCCCCCACCCACTCACTCCCCCCCACCCACTCACTCACTCCCCCCCACCCACTCACTCACTCCCCCCCACCCACCCACTCACTCCCCCCCACCCACCCACTCACTCCCCCCCACCCACCCACTCACTCACTTCCCCCCCACTCACTCACTCCCCCCCCACACCACTCACTCCCCCCCCACCCACTCACTCCCCCCCCCCCACCCACTCACTCCACCCCCACCCATTCACTCCCCCCCCCACCCACTCACTCCCCCCCACCCACTCACTCCCCCCCCCCACCCACACCTCACTCCCCCCCCACCCACCCACTCCTCACTCCCCCCCCACCCACCCACTCCTCCACTCCCCCCACCCACCCACCCACTCCTCACTCCCCCCCCACCCACCCACTCCTCACTCCCCCCCCCACCCACCCACTCCTCACTCCCCCCCCACCCACTCCTCACTCCCCCCCCCCACCCACCCACTCCTCACTCCCCCCCCACCCACCCACTCCTCACCCCCCCCCCCCACCCACCCACTCCTCACCCCCCCCACCCACCCACTCCTCACTCCCCCCCCACCCACTCCTCACTCCCCCCCACCCACCCACCCACTCCTCACTCCCCCCCACCCACCCACCCACCTCCTCACTCCCCCCCCACCCACCCACCCACCCACTCCTCACTCCCCCCCCACCCACCCACCCACTCCTCACTCCCCCCACCCACCCACCACCCACTCCTCACTCCCCCCCACCCACCCACCCACTCCTCACTCCCCCCCCCACCCACCCACTCCTCACTCCCCCCCCCACTCCTCAATTCCCCCCCCCCACCCACCCACTCCTCAATTCCCCCCCCCCACCCACCCACTCCTCAATTCCCCCCCCACCCACCCACTCCTCACTTCCCCCCCCCACCCACTCCTCACTCCCCTCCCACCCACCCACTCCTCAC